>NC_143056.1:125135833-125438863 GCF_052426305.1 Pelodiscus sinensis | reverse complement strand
TGATATTAGCACTTATCAAGTAGCCTTAAAATTAAAAACATTCTATAAGCTTAGAGGAATTTATTTGCTTATATATGGCATGTATAAATACAGATTTACAGACCCTAGTGTGCAAATGTATAATGTTATATGGCACAGATAAATCATGCAGCAAAGTAATGAAATAAGCTACAAATGCAATAAAAAAGATATCGTGTTCCAAACAAATGGGAGGAGAATGCTGTTTGGTCTAGGATCAGACCTGCATGCAGCAACACCTGTGTAAGTAGATCCCTGTGCAAACACAGAACTCATTTCAGCTCAGGACCCAAAACAGTCTGTAGTGCCTTTTTCAAATACAAATCTCTGAACTGCTAATGTACAGTGTCTTCGCTGCAGAAATTATTCTGTGAATAGCTGTAAGCAACACACAAATGTAAGAAATTCACAAGCTGCTAAAGGACAATTTGTGAAAAAGAATACATGGATCAGAGATACGTTATTCGCTTCACCACCAGTTCAGAGGTGCATCCTGTCAGCTGATATTCTATATAGAGGTTACCTTCACTGCCAATATGCCCACCTGGGGATGCCTGCTTGCAGAGAGTGGAGACAGGATTAGATCCTGCTCTGGTAGAGTTATCCCTTTCAGAATCACACATGAAATGTCACCCGCTAACGGCTGCCTCGAGCCTTTGTTTTAATTAAGACCTTCCCTTCTTGCTTTAAATTCAAATTTCCATTGGCTAAGTGCACAAAAATAACAGTTGGGGAAGATCTGAATTTGAAGCAATGCATAAAACATAGGTTCAATTCCTGTCAAATAGAAAAGAGTATGATCCTCAGGTACAGTGGTTATGAAATACAGGAGATTTTTATAGATGAGATCGAGAGTATTGTAAACAAGGTGAAAAAGACATTTCCAGCAAAACATCCTGTTGGAGAATTGCCATCCTTTCCATAAACACCAATGCCAGTCAGTTCATAGATTTTACATAAACACAAAACCAAACTGTAGGTTAGCTCACAGGCTGGTCACAAGACTGGAAATTTGAAACCAGTCTTGACTGAGAGATTTAAAAATAATTTATAAAGAACATCTGGGGCTTTGGCTTGTTCTTTCAGCTAGTTCATAAATCCAGCTGTTCTCTAACATCCCTCCTACCACACCGCTTTTACATGTGGTTTGTTCCAGAGCAGACATATTGTATAAATCCTTCAGCCATTTCTGCAAGGTGGCAGATTTCCATATCAGGGAATCCAGATTATAAGCAATACATTTAACTGAATAGGTATTAAATATGCTGTGTATGAAAGATTGGATCAGGAAGGCTCTCTAGTTCCTGGAAAAAGTCCTCAGGCTCAAAACCAAAACTTATTAGAGAGAAGCAGTATTTAAAGTTACACTGGGGGAATTGTGTTTAAGCAAGGAATAGAACAGGAACATCTGTTAAGTGTTTAGTACAGAAAATCATCCCATCCATGCAAAATAGAGCGTAGGAGGACTACATTTTCTGAATTGGAATTTGTAAATGAAAACGGTAAAGAAAAATATTTTGTACATAAAAAGAGAGTTTTTAAAATTGGGCCTCTGGAGTCTGACTTTTCTTTAGAAACCTTTTGCAAAGAAACCTGTGGAGATTTTATACTATCTTCCAATGTAGGCTATTGTATAGCTATAGTTTATATAAATATCACTTTTTTATTTTTCCATTGTTTTCATTTAGTGAGGGGCAAATCATTTTATTTCAAAACTGATCAGAGCTATACCAAATTGTTGTTGTGATCTATGTGGATATGTGCTAGTGAATTAATTAAAACCAAACAACCTCATAATGCCCTGCACTGACAGGATAATCAATACAAGTGCTCCTGAGGAGAACGGGCACTGATGACACAAGGAGCAAAGTGCAGATGTGCAAAAGCGATGTTATTATTGCAGTGGCTATATACCAGTGGTTCTCAAACTGTGGTCAGCAGACCACTAAGACTATGTCTACACTGCCGGCTTTTGCTGGCAGAGAGTACACAAATGAAGCGCTGATTAGCATATTGTCACATTTCATTTGCATAATGTATTCAAGTCGATTTTGTGCAAAAACAAGCAGTGTGGACGTTTCCTTTTTGCGCAAGATCCTTATCCCTCTCCAGGAGAGGGATAAGGATCTTGCGCAAAAAGGGTTTTTTGCACAAAAAAGAAACATCCACACTGCTTGTTTTTGCGCAAAAACCCCTTGCGCAAAAACAGCGCTAATACATTATGCAAAGGAAGAGTGACAATATGCTAATCAGCACTTCATTTGCATACTCTCTGCCGGCAAAAGCCGGCAGTGTAGACAAAGCCTAGTGGTCTGCGGTCGCCTTGCAAGTGGGCCACGGCTTGAGGTCAGCCCCTATCCTCCCCATGCAGTGGGAAACCTGCGCTGGCTCTTCAGCAGGAGCGGCCCGAGGCTGGCTGTGGCAGCTGGTGCCCTAGGCGGAAGGTGCAATCGGCGCCCCCGCCTGCATGGCTGTCAATGGC
Organism: Pelodiscus sinensis; assembly: GCF_052426305.1. NCBI lineage: Eukaryota > Metazoa > Chordata > Testudines > Trionychidae > Pelodiscus > Pelodiscus sinensis. The sequence continues at coordinate 125,436,363 of NC_143056.1, read as the reverse complement.
TGTGACGTAATCATGAGGTGCCCCGGCGCCCCATGACGTCATCATCGGGCGCCCGGGCCAGCGGCGCCCTAGGCAACTGCCTAGGTTCACGGGCCTCCCCTGCTCTCCAGACTCATGGCACTTCCCCTTTCCCCTCCCCGTGAGGTTGGAACACCAGCACCGGCTTCCTACTAGGAGGATGGTAAGGGGAGAAAAGCCCCAGACATCACCGCTGAATCCGGCTCATGGGGAGAGCAAGTGGCTCCATGTGCAGCTGCTTCCTCTCCCCCTGGTTGGGGGAACAGCAGCACAGGGATGCCCTGCCTGGAGGCTTTCCCCACTGCTCCCATTGGCCAGAATCATGGTCAATGGGAACAGCAGAAGGCTCTGCTGGGACACAGTGCCTGGGAATGGTGGGGGATGTGAAGCCAGGTAAGCACCCTCCATTCCCCTCATGCTCTGACCCTGCACCTCCATCGCCCTCACTCACACACCCCCGCCAAGACCCCACGCCTCCAGTCTGCTCCTGCATCCACGCTTACTCTTGTACCCTCACTCCTGGCCAGACTCTGCACCCTCCCTCCCTTCCAGACTCACCTACCCTCAGCCCGCTGATGCGTCCTCCATCCTGGCCAGACCTCATCCCCTTACTCCCTCTTGCACTCAAACTCCCAACCAGACCCCCTCTCTCATCCCTTCCTGCACTCCCATCCCACTCCTTAGCAGTCCCCTCCTGCATACTGAACCCCTCATTTCTGGCCTCATACAAGAGCCTGGGGAGCTCACAAAATTTACTAACCCTGGCACCCCAAAGAGTTAATCTGGCTAGTCGGAAGCCTTGGAACTCCTTGTCCCATTCTCGTCTCCTCACCCCTCTCGCTCCATGGGGCTGGAGTGCCAAGGGAGTGAGGTGTCTCAGTTGGGGGCCACATCAGTGAAGTTTGGGGTTTTCTCTCACTTTTGTATGTCCCCAACTGATTTTTCTGTGAATCAGTGGCCCCTGATCAAAAAAAGTTCCCCATCTCAGCCATAAATAAAGACAATATTGAAACCTTTTGTTTGGGCATAAATTAATATTCTATTTTATTTAAAACAAAGTTTGGTAAACTTTGTTGGTTAAAGTTAAAGTGCTTAATCTGTTTAATTATTTTGATTTTGATTAATAATATTTCCTTTCTTACCAGCTATATATACCTTCTTATGTTATAGCTTCAGTAGCCTAATAGGAATAATTTAGTATTTAAGGTATTTAGAGATAAGTGAAGGCATTTTGTCACCATGGGTAGTTGGCTGGTGGTCCACACAAGGGTTTGTAATGAGCAGGGTAGGCTGTAGGCCAAAAAGTTGAGAACCACAATGTATACTGACTGATGTAAATTATGTTGACTTAATTTAGTGATGTAGACATGGCCCTAGAATCATTCTCCTGTGCGTGATTACCCGTGTCACAATTTCTAAATTTATTTCTGTGGCAAGAAGTATTTTTTGTGGGAACTTCCAGACCATAGCCCCTGTGCAGTTTTTTTTTCAAAACACATCTCATGACTAATTTAGAGGAACTATGGGGATTAAATCAGTAGTTTGGTTATCCTTATGGTACAGATGATAAGAGCTGGAAGGATTTTCCTCACTTAATCTGAATGAGAGAAAAGTTCTCGGGGGTTTCCAGGCCTCTGTGTAGCAGGTGAGCTACTGCTAGGATAAACAGGAGTATGTGAAAATGTTGTCTGTGTATTCACCTCTTGGAGTATGTGATGATTATTTGAGGAATGTGTCTGTATAAAGTATGAACTTTGATTGATACTATGAAATTATGATGAAAATTGCTGTGCCACAGAATTCTCCTAGCTGTGTGTCCACCATTGCTGACAAGCATTTAAGCAGGACCCTCCCAGGTAAGAGACAACAGCTGATAGATAAAAGAGTAGTTGCCTCTTGGGGAAATCACATCCATCCAGCTTCACTCAACAGGGGGCTAGTGTATGGAGAATGGAACATTCCCAAATGAGACACAGAGTCTCTGTCCCAAAGCAGAGGTTTAAAGAAAACGAAAGAGAAAGACCCAGAAACACACACTGGTAGTGTGGGGCAGGAGAGAGAAAAGGGCCAGAGCAGCTAATGGCAGAGAAAGCAGACTGGGTCCAAGAAAACTCCATATTTTGGAACACAAGCCACGTACTGCAGAAGAAACACTCTGTGTAATCCTACAATACTTAGACCCAGCCCAAACCATGCCCCTGAATGGTGAGGAAACTTTGGCAAGGAAATGCCTGTAGGGTTTATTATTTTTGTATAGAAATAGGAATTTCTCATGCTATAAAAGAAAGTGCAATGGCCTAAGAATTCTGTGCAAAGTGTCTGTGTATTTCATGTGGTACATCTACCAATGCCCCTTTGTAGAGGTAAAGTGTGGACCCAGTGCAACCACACAGCGGGAGTTCAGGGAGAAAGCATTCAAGCTGTGGATGAGTCTATGGGCTGGGGCTGAGTAGTGTGCTGCATGCTTGCAGCTCTCTGGAGGAGTGTTGGATGGAGAATCAGAACCCCAAGAGACTTCAAGGCTACGGCAGTCAGACTCCAGTGCCTTAAAGCACCCTGATTCAGCAGCTAGATCCCTTCTCCATAGTCTGGTGAACGGCACGAGGGAGTCATCAGCTAGACCTATGCAAACATGGGCATAAATATTGTATTTCCAGAGTGCTTCCACGACTTTCCACTGTACACCCAGCTGACTTACAAACTTACATCATGCCCCTCCCTCCAAAAATCAGGGCCAAGACTTTTCAAAAGTTACAGTTTTGGATGACTCGATTTCTGAGAGCCAAGTTTGAGCCATTTGAAAAGAGCCTGAAAACCAGAAGCCACTGAGAACCTGCCTTCTGAAAAGCAGGCTGCTTTAGTGTGCCCCAGGTTAGGCTCACAAAATCACAAATCATTTCAGAAAATCTTGGCTCTGAGCCTTTACTCCTGGAATTAGGTTTCTCCCAAGTACTGGGTTATCATGTCCACCTTAGGAATGTTAAATTTAGATTAACTGGTTAATCAAATATTCGATTAATCAATAAGAGCGCCTCCACCTTTACAGTATAGCAACAGCATCAGGGCTATTGCTACACTTCAAAGGTGGAAGTAGTGTGGGCATCAGGGGAACAGCAGAGGACTCAAACATTCCCCCGCTAGCTCTGTGCTCCCCTGGCGTTTCAAAGTGGCAGCGCCACATAGAGCCCAGGGTCAGCGGGGGAGTCCACAGCTGACCCTAGGCTCCATGTGGTGCTGCTGCTTTGAAATGCCACATGCAGCCTGGGGTCAGCTGGACTCTCCAGCTGGCCTCGGCCTGCACAGGCATTTCAAAGCAGCCCCTCCTCCTCCCCTGCCCCCTTGCTGCCTCTTTCTGATAGATTCAGCAATGGGGGGAGGGGGGAAGGAAGTGACTAGTCGACTATTGTGTTGAGTATCCAATAAGCATTTGATTATCTGATAGTTAACGAGTTGTTCACATCCCTAGTTCACTCACCCCCCTGAAGGAATAACTGTACTGGAGGGCAATGTCCAAGGACATATTCCCTCCAACAACCCAAGACGAGAGCCTGCGTAGAAGCCTCCAGGATAAGGATGTTTGCCTAGTGGAGGACAGTGGTGCATAGGTGCAGGCTGGAAGAGGGAAGAGTCAGGGGATATGGATCTGTTTCCACGCTGCTCCCCAGGATCTCATGCTGATGAGACGAGAACCTAAAGAAGGATCTGGAGTGGCTGCTGTGATACAAGAGAGCAGGATGACTATTGGGGAACAGGTAGTGGTCCCTAGTCCTGCTCAGTCCCACCTGGCACAATGTTCCTGGCCCAGGAGAAGGGCAGGAACATTTTGCAGCTACTAGGGTGGGGCAGATGACAGGACAGAGCACTGACAGCCGGGCTAGAGGGAGGAGGTGTTGGTCAGCCATCAAGGAGCAGAGGGGCACCAGGCACTATAGGAATGGCAGTAAGAACTACCAGACCTCCCCCCCCGCCCACTCCATTCAGAGAAGCTTCAAGAGACAAGGAGTTTCATGGAATGACACAGGGAATAAAGTGCATCTAGGTGTTCTATAGAATTGTGTCTATTTTCTCAGCTAGGCTGAGTGAGAGACCTAAGCCCCCATCAACCCCAATCTGGCTCCTCCGAAATCAACAGGACTACGTCTAGACTGGCATGATTTTCCGGAAATGCTTTTAACAGAAAAGTTTTCCGTTAAAAGCATTTTTGGAACAGAGCGTCTAGATTGGCACGGACGCTTTTCCACAAAAGCACTTTTTGCGGAAAAGCGTCCGTGGCCAATCTAGACGCGCTTTTGCGCAAAAAAGCCCCGATCGCCATTTTCACGATCGTTTTTTTTTTTTTTTTTTGTGGAAAACAAATCTCAGCTGTCTACCCTGGCCCTTTTGCACAAAAGGGACTTTTGCCCAAACGGGAACAGCATAGTATTTCCACAAAAAGCACTGATTTCTTACAGTAGGAAGTCAGTGCTTTTGCGGAAATTCAAGCGGCCAGTGTAGACAGCTAGCAAGTTTTTCCAGAAAAGTGGCTGATTTTCTGGAAAAACTGGCCAGTCTAGACACAGCTCAGAAGTTTTGCTTCTGACTTCTGTAGGCCAACGCTCTGGTGTAAGACAACAGCTGCTGCATACTGCTGAAATACAGTGCAGGGCAGTGCTACTAAAAGGCGCTGGTGTTGGACCTAGGCTGAAACAGGGCAGGAGAAGAGTTGTTTAAGTTCCTCTCATGGAGTTCTGCCAAAGTACCCCAACACTGACCTTCAGCAGCCCAACTCTTCTGCTCCAGGACATCTGCAGCAGTCTGCTCCTGCACTTCCCTCCCTGCCATCCCACCCTCAAGCCTTGGGCTTAAAGGGGGAGCCAGATTGTGGGGACATGAAAGGTCACAAACGTGGCAAAAAAAAAAAAAAACAAAAAAAACAAAAACCCAAGCCAAGTCGCTGAAGGGCCATTTTGAGCCCAATCTTACCAAATTGCTCCCAGATTTTTTCAGACCACTGGAAGTGCTTCTCAACCTTACAAAGCCTTATTTTTTACTTGAAAATCTCTGACATCCCACTTCTGCCAGTGCTCCTGTAACCCACATACCTGCTGGGTGTGGTGCGTGGAACGTAGACCACTTACATAGAGAGACACAGAGAGAGAGAGAATGAATTTGCTCTACATCCTTAGCTGAGAGCCAGCTGGCTTTTAGCTCAAGCGATAGCGGTTCATGCACCAATCTCCAAAGGTCCCAGGTTTGGTTCTGCCTGCCTGTGTTACAAGCGGGGACTCATCTGGGATTTCAACTGGGATGTCCCTGAAGCTTGGGATGCGCTTCCTCAGCTAGGGGAAGTATATAACCCACAGACTTTCTGGGGGTGGCTCACTGTCCAGGCTGCTATTCTACGCCTAGGTTCCTCTGGGAGGAAATGGGGATATTGTTTGCTTGTCATGTTGTATGTGATTCCTACTGTGCTGTGCTGCTCTGTTGTAACTCTCTGAGCATGTCTCAGTTTCCCTGGGCACTGCACTGGTGCTCAGCCAGGGATGGAAGTTTTGGGTGTGTCTCTCACTGAGGAGGAGGCTGCCCTGTCCAGCACGTACCCAATGGCTCAGGCTCTCTTGTAACCTGAGCCTAAGTGGGAGTGTGACCAGGTGACACCTTATGCCTGAGAAGCAGGACAAAGGAAGAGGTGGGACTGCTTGCAGGGCAGGGCAGGGCTGGGCTGCTGAGGCTGTGGGTTGGGCTCCGCTGGCTCTGGGCCCCCTTATCACCGAGATGGATTGTGCTGACTGCTGCTGGTTCCTGTGCTAACAAGTCTGTGCTACGCTGTGTCCTTCTGAACTAATCGACCTTCTGTTCTACTTGCTGGCTGAGTCACATCTGGCTGCGGATGGGGGTGCAGGGCCTGGTGCCTCTCCATGATCCGTGACAGCCTCCCAACACAGTTGCCACCACATAGGAATTGGCAGCAGGTCTGTGATCCGAAATGAAGACATGCACCCTCAGACTCACTCCACTGTGGCCTGAACAAGCTGTAAGTGCACATCTCCACAGACAGAAGACAAAGGGCCTCAGGCTTCTCTTCTATTATATTTACAGCTTATTAGCATACATATATATTAAAACACATCCACCCGCTTCAGTTTTCTTATCAGCAGGCACGGCCTATTCATCTCTGTTAGATTGGCATCAATTAACTTGGTGGGAACCAGAATGAAGTTCAGACATGCTGCTCATAATGCCTAATTTTCTAGCCCTCCCCAAGTGATACATGGGTAGAGGTAGAGTTAATATCTGTAAGTAGGTGGAACCAATTACCAAAAGGAGGACTAGAACTTGCTACAGCCAGCCAAGACTGCAGGCTGAGTCTGCACTGTTTAATCTGCAGCTGCTGTCAGAAGCAATCACATCCCACTCATTACCAAATCACTCTTGATTGGTGTCAAGCTGGCAGCAATTACACCAGCAGGGTGGTGTTTTGGCCCCAAGCATCTCCCAGGATTTCCTCTCTGCACACACACTCTGCTCCAATTTCCATGTCTAAGCCAAAAGGATCTATCCTGAATGTCAACTTGTGATTTGACAAAAGAAGGGAACGTTCCCCCCCCCCCATCACTCACACATCTCCAGGCATTGCTCTGATTCCTCCCCATACTATGTCAGCCAAAGACCTAAAGGCCACTGAGAGATGGCGCAAATGATCAATTTCAAGCAACAAATTACAGCTGATCACATCGATATAATGCGCACAAGGAACAATTGTCTCTCAAGAGCTTCTCCTCCAGCCTGAATTGAGACGTGTGTACAATCAACAGGGTAACAGCCTACCACTGTCACATACAGATTGAGGTAGGATAACTTCCCATCTTTCTTTTTGGCAGGAGACTGCTCTTAGATTAACACCCCCCCACACACACACACCAAAAATTAACCAGCATTCTGCTTCTCAGACTAGATTTTAGGCTTTCTACTCCTTTATTGCCAGTAATCGGAGAGCTGGAAAGCGAAAGAACAGCTGCTCAATTTACATTCCCTGTAGAACCTCATGAGAGATGCTGTCTGAAGAAAAATAATCGGTGTTTACTGAGCACGATTCCCAGGGGTATCAACACCCCCCTTGGAAACCAGACTTTAGCATCATCGGAGGAGGGAAAGTTTGTGTCTTGTAGGTTATTAACAGTAGAGCTGAAAGGACCGGAGCAGTGCCCATTGGGCGACGGATAAAGCATGTTGTTCCCTTTTGGGTGAAGTGATTAGGGAGGGAGGAAGGAAGGAAGGAAGGAGAGGGAAAAGAGGGCTCACCCATGACAGCGTCATCACCTCTGTTGAGCAACAGCTGTTACGCAAGTGATCCTTGTGCTCTGACCCAGTCAACTGAAAGACTCCCATTTAGCTCCAGTAGGCTTTAGCTCTGGCCTCAGGAGACTTATTCAAGGCCCACTGAAGTGAAAAGGTGTCTTTCTATCCACTATAGTGGATATTAGAGCAGATTCATGAACAGCAACTTTTCAGGACTCCTCTAGTCTTTCTGGGCTCCTATGGTATGTCTACACATCAAAGCGTCTTCACAAGCCACTCGTTATTTCTAAATATTTTTCGAAATAATGGGCGTGCTATTTCGGCATCCTGGTAACCCTCATTCCACGAGGCTTAAGGGATGTCTCAAAATAGCACTTTACTTCAGATTTTGGTGCTGTATAGATAAACTTGAAATAAGTACGCAAATTGCGTAGTGCAAATTGTGTATCTTATTTTGAGTTTAGAGTGCAGTGTAGACATAACCCTAGATATTAGCCAGCTTCACTTCAGCTCTGGGCAGGAACATCAACTTTTCTGTTTGGGCTGAGAAATGTGACACTTCCTCCTGGTCTTCCCTCCCGCCTCTGCTTAGGCTCCAGGATTCTATGGCAATTCAGAAGATAACCTGTCTCAGAAACAGTCACTAAGGCTGAGAACAGTTAATCAGTAACTTTCTAGTTCATCAGGCAAAAGCCCTGAGTTGCTTGCTTATCCAACACAGCCATGAAGTGGACACCACCACTTGGTGTTGTTACTGTGGTTTCTATCTCTGCCTTTTATTCTGTCACTATGCTGAAACAGATTCTGAAAGCACTGGTCCAGTTTCTACAGGGCTAGTAGTACTTGTCTGTGAGAGGGATGTCAACATGGAGACAACGACATGATTAATAGATAAGGTTGGGTTTATAAGTTAATCTGGTCGACTACACACACTCCCCCTTACAGCTTCTGTATCAGAGGTAGCAAGAGGTGGGGGAGACAGGAGCCGGTGCCTGTGAGGAGGCCTCCAGAGCCGGTGATAGAGGCAGCATTGTGGGGTAGTAGGGGGTTCCCTGGAAGTGGGAACGGGTGCACACTGACCGATGGCCCTGCCCCTGGGGACTACTGAATAGTCATAACTGTTAAATTCGATGTGGTTACAGGACTAGTCAGTTACATGCTATCTAACAACCCTGCTCTGTGTTGCCTTCCTCTTCTAGTCCTCAGCTGCTTTGCTAACACTTACACTCCCACCAGGCTTCAGCTGTGTCAGTGTTTTCCAAAGGCATTTGGAACAAAGAATAAGCAGAGAGAATGCAGAGGAAGGCACTGGCTGTGTCCCAGGGGAAGTAGGATGTATTCATGTCATTCTCTTGAGGCAGCTAAACATTCAGCACCTTTAACCCCTTCTACACCGCTTACATAAGGCATGGTCAAAAGGAGAGGAATCACTCGGATCTGTCTTTGGTCAGCGAGGGCAGCACAGTTAGTAACAAGGGCAAGCGAGAGCAGGGATCGTGCAGGATGAGTATGAGGCAGGCTGTGTGGGCAGGAGAAAACTTGAAAAGGAAAAAGTTGCCACAGGAAATTTGAGCCCCTGCCAACGGAGATATTCAAAGGGAGACTGGATGCCATCGCCAGCACTGGTGGAGGACAATCCTAGTACACCGGAGAAGACAGCCCATGACAGACCCAGTCATGAAGTGAAGTGAACAGAGGCATGGAACTAGAGGTGCAAGGGGTGCTGCAGCACTCCCAGGCTCCCCCATGCTGTCCCATATGTCGGGGGCTCTGCTGCCCATCCTTGCATGCTGGAGTCCTGGTTACCACTCCATGTGCCAGCCAGTGCCGTTGTCATCCCCGTATACTGGGGTCCCAGCTGCCTCCCTCACACGCTGGCTGCCTCTGCTGGGGTGGACAGGAGTAAGGCGGGCTGGATTTCAGAACCCAAATCTTTAAATGTTCCCGTGCCACTGGCAGTGAAGTCCTTATCCCCACAACAGCAATAGTCCAAGCAGTGGAACCTTCCCCGACACTGCACCTCACACCTGCCCTGAAGGGATCTAATGACAAGGGTAAACAGCTGTCCATCAAGACTTGGACTGAAGTACAGTTCCCTGTGGGCCACTGAACTGCCATGTGATACATTTTGATCGCTACTAACTGAGGGTGGGGAAAAAGATCCACAACCCATCTCCTGAGTTATCCATTCCCTTCAGAGAACATTACCACAGCACATTCAGCGTTCAAGGATCTAAAGAACAGTAGACACCTTTTAAAACCACCCTCACTTCAGATCTTAAATGCCTTTTGCCTTACAATCACCGCAGGGCAAAGTGACTATGAAGCTCAATTTGATTGTTGTGAATGGTCAAAAGGGTTCCCTCCCTCCCCACACGAGGTGCCAGTTGTGTAAGCACTGACATCAGCTTAAGTAACAGGAGGTGGTGGAATGACTCAGTCTCCTAGCGCCTGCTGTGTTGCTCCAGAGGACACAATGTGCAAAAGGAGAAAACTTCTGCATTTAAATCACATGAAAACAAACCAGAATTGCAGCACCCTTTCTGAACCCAGAAGAGCGGTCAGCAAAATCCACTCCCAGAAGCAACTGAGATTCTCAGCATGACTGCACAAAATAGCTAGCTGTCGGGATTTACTGGAAGCCACTACATATCTAGCTCAAGAAACTGCCTGCCAGGAAAATGGCCAAATATAGAACAGAGATTTGCCTACTGAAATCCTGGGGAGGGTCTTGGCCCTATCCTCCCGCCTATGAGGAAGAGCTACTGAACCCAGGGCTCAAGCAAGTTTTGGAGGGGCAACAAATGATGAAACAGGGACAGAATTGAGGGTAACATGTTCATAAGCAGAGAACCAGAGGACACAAAACAATGTCCACTGCTTCCCAAAAGGTGTGTAGGGAATAGGGCCAGCCTTTGGGATGGGCCATCAGAGCCCCAGCCAAGGGCAGCCTGCCAGGGGGGGCTCTGTGAGCAGTATTTGTATTCTCATCTGTATGGAGGTAGCAGGCCTCATGGGGGGCGGAGGGAAGAGACAGAAGCACAGCTGAACAACCCGCGACTCCTTCGGAGCAGAGGCGCTTTTCCTCCCCCTGTGCAGCCACTGCTGCTCCTGTCCCTCTCCATCCTCCCCAGAGCCACCTCTGCCCACTCTCGACTGGGACCGTCCTATCTGATGCAGTGGGGACGTGGGAGAGGCTGATATCCCCTCCTCAGTCCCTCCTAGCTGGGGAGAGGGGAGGTGGAGATCTGTGTGTGCTGTTGCCTTTGGCTGCTTGTGTCAAAAACAAACCCGCTGGACCCTGACCTTCTGTACTCTCTTAAAGAGGCAGTGTGCTCTCTCCCCCGAGGACACACCACCAGGGCTTCCAACAGTGCTCTCTTCCCTTTCCTTGTGCACCCCTGAGCTGCTTCAGGTGAAGGAGCAGCAGTCCAGTGTGGGAGTGAGCAGCCATGCTAGCTACTTCGGGCAGCACGTGGGTCAGTTTCCCCACACAGGTGCAGGAGGGGAGGTGCTGGGTTTGGGGTGCAGGTGGGGGGTGGGAGTGAAGGGGGCACATTGCAGGAGTTAGAGGCACAGGAGGGAGGTGTGGGGGTAGGAGTGAAGGAGTTGGGGCACAGGAGGGAAGTGCAGGTATTAGGGACAAGGTTACAGTGCAGGGATGGATAGGCTGGGGCTGGGGGGAGAGGACAGTGGGGGACCAGGAGCAATGGAGGGCACCATGACCACAGGGGCACCAAAAAGCAAGCTTGCTCAGGGTGCCATTTTTGTCTAAGGCTGGCCTTGAGAGAGAGCCAGCAGATACAGACCAGAGTTCTTCTGAAGTGTGATTGAAGGCAGGAGCAGAAATAGGTCCCATAGTCACAGAGCACGTTTCCTATCCAGCATCCTGCTCCTGGTGTGGGACCAGCACCAGGAGGTGGTCGACGACCAAGTCTCGTGACTTTGTGGGGCCAAGGATGGGATGTGCATAAACCAGGAGGTCCAGGGAAAAGTGCAGCCAGAACCTAAGGAGACTGGAAAAGGGGCTACAACCTGGTGTGCTTTGAGGTAGATGTGCACAAGGATCTCCCTCATGCTCCAGAAGGGGTTGGCAGCAGGGAGGGGAGTGAACTGTGCTTGTACCTGTGCTCACAGGTCCATGAAGGAGTTGCCCACTAATATCCCTGGTAGCCTGCAGGACAAGGGCAAAATACAAGACTGAGCTACCAGGACTTCTCAGGTGGTTATGGCAGAGGGCTAGCTGAGCAATAAAACTCTGATGAACCCTGCCCAAACACCTCTATTCATCACCACTCCAGCCCACCATCACCTGATATATGTGTGCCCCAACCCTCTTCATATCACACACCTATAACTCTACTCGTGTCAATCCAAAATGTGGGGAAAAATGCTTTGTCTCTGTAAATTATTTTGAAATAGGGAAACCCTACAGGAGTCAACTGCATAGCAACTAAGTCTGGCCAAATAACAGAATCAATGATACTCCCCTGAATGTTAGGATATTGTTGAGCGGTAGCATCGCAGGGTTTAGAGTTATTTGTATGAGATGCAGAGCTAAGGGCAGCCTCTGATTCCCAGCCCATTTTCATCTTATTCAAGCCTGAGGACAGATACTGTAATTCCCCTCTTAGAGAATAAGTTGAGATGATGCACTTCCTGCCTCCGTCAGAATCAAAGGGCTTCTAATAGACCAGGACAGATCATGGGGATGCTACATCCTACTCTTTTTATGACTTATGAAGCACTCCTGTTTGTTCTTCCTCTTTCAAGAGGACAGCTTGCTTCATTCTCAGGCACAGTCCTTCTCCCTGGTTCTCCCCCTTTAGTTGCTTCATCTCACAAACAAGGAGGCTATGTCTACACTGGCATGATTTTCCAGAAAAGCGTCCTGCCAATCTAGACGCGCTTTTCTGGAAAAAAGCCCCGATCGCCATTTTCGTGATCGGGGCTTTTTTTGCGGAAAACAGTACTGTGCTGTCTACACTGGCCCTTTTGCACAAAAGTCTTTCGGAAAAAGACTTTTGCCCGAACGGGAGCAGCATAGTATTTCCGGAAAAATCACTGACGATCTTACATGAGATCGTCAGTGCTTTTCCAGAAATTCAAGCAGCCAGTGTAGACAGCTGGCAAGTTTTTCCAGAAAAGCGGCTGCTTTTCCGGAAAAAGTGGCCAGTCTAGACACGGCCAGATTTTCCAACTCTTCATGTCAGAGATTTCCATTTGAAGTAAAAAGTCCTTAACTTGTATTAAAAAACTCAAAGCATGACTACATGTTGGCACTCCCCCACCTCCATAAATGCATCATAACCTTCTCTCCCCTGAAGAAAGCTTTACAGAAGTTTTCTACCAGCACTTTTATACTAACACTTGTTAAGCTTCACTGGTGTCATCAATACTAGGAACTCCAGAATAGACAAAACTCCTGCAGCTGCCAGCATTTTGCCCCATGGATGATTCTTACCAGGAGCAAGATTAGAAGGCATGAAATTAGGGAAAAAAAAAACACTAAGTGGAACTTAGGCTGTATCTATACTACAAAGAAAAGTCAGAAAAAGATATGCAAATCTGTGCATCTTTTTCTGCCTTTCTTCTGAAAGAGGCTTTTCCAACATTTGGCCTGTCTACACAGGGCCAACGTCAGGAAAAAAATCCCTTCTTTCATAACATCCCTTCTTCCTTGTAAAATAAGGTTCACAGGGATACTGAAAAAACATGTCTGCTTTTCTGAATTTTTCAGAAAAGGGGAGGTGTTCCCTGGATGCGGCAGAGCTTTTCCGAGATACCTCCAGTAGCCTGGAAAAGCTCTACAGTCTAGACATAGCCTTAGACTACCACTCTTCCACTGCCAGCAGCAGTGATGGGTAAAGTAGTATTTACCAGAGCACAGACAAGGCTTTTGGAAGCAAAGATTTGTGTTTCCAAAGATATCCTCTGCTTTGCTGAAGTTTAAAGGGCATCATCCCAACCACGCAGTCTTCCCACCACTTCACCAGCAGGATTTAATATGTTTCTTTCATTTAACTTGGCTGTCCAAGCCTCCTTGTAGTCTACAGTCATCATTCATCTCTCCCACAAGTCCATGACTCAAAACCCAATGATCTAGTTCACAACTGGGTTAGATAAGCAGGACCTGCCATAAGATCTCTGGTTTATTAATGAAACATTCAGCCAGAATTCAGAGAGACAGCCATTAAACCTTTGTGCCTCTGAGCCAGATGTCAAGATAACTTAGAGCAAAGAGGTTGAGCAATAAAGCCAGCCGAAGTAACATGACTAAAGTGCCTGTCCTTTCCCTCTGGCTCCGCCATTTGCCTAGTTCAAATTTGAGCTGACAACGTAAGATTTTTGAAACTGATTGAACATCTAGCTTGACAACTCCCAGCTCTTAATTATCTCCGTGCAGAGCAGGGAGTGGGAGAGTTGCTGTGCAGAGATGGAGCCTGGGGGTTTTAAAGCAGGTGTGGCTATGTTGTTCAGAATCTTCCTCCGCTGAAGCATGAAACAAACAGGTCTCCACCAACCCCCCAGGGACAGTATAGACAATGGCAGGGAAAGCATCTATAAGGCTTCCAATAGGCTTAATAATCTCTTCAATCCACAAGAGTCTGGCAACCTAGAACATACATTTTTTTTAGAAACAGCTACTGTAAAGCAACAAGCTGTTGGTTTATATGCTGCAGCATGTTTTTTTGCTCAAACATCCACCAAGTTGAACTGGAGCCCAGGGATACAAAGCTTTTGAAAATACAAGTACATTCACAACAGCATAGTTCTACCCTTTCACAGAGTGTTGCTACAGTGTCTTCACTTCGAGCTTGTTGAGTACTTCACTCATCTGCTGTGATCTTTAGCAATTAAGATCCAGCCAGCGTACAAATGATAAGATGGAGAGCTAAGGGATGCTACTCTACTGCGAGTATTGTATTGTTGAGTGTTGAGCAAGGGCTCATGCTGAATAGAAAAACAAACAAAAAACCCAAGATCCACAGAGGGCACATGAAGTGTATCATTCAGCCACCCCTCTTCTTCCAGTGTGTTACCCAGAACTAACTGATAAGACTAACTGCAACAACTGCCACACACTTGGGACATATCAGTTTGGTACCTGACTTGAGCAGCAGTAAGAGGAGTAATGGCACTTGCTACTGCAGCTATTAAGGATTGGAAGGAAGTCAAGAGGAAAGGCTCTCAAGTTGATATATAGAATTAGAACTGCTTTTGAGTTGAGGACAAAAGCAGCATCTGAGATTTGATTTATTTTTATTAAAAAAAACAAACTATAAGATCCATACAGGCATATAAAACAGACAAATAAAAGTCACTTTTGGCTAAAGACCAACCATCAGTGTTAGAGGGTGCTATAAAAGCCATACTATGGAGTTAAAGAGCATGAAGACAGCCAGTTATTTAATGCGGTCAGATGTCCAGTAAGAACATTTGCACTGCCATCTACAGACACTTTGAAAACTACTGTCTGATGGTAAATGAATTCGAGAAGTGCTACACAACAGCATACATACACACACAAGAGAGATGAGGGATAGAATGAAATGTAGTGCAGCAGAAGACAATGCTGTAGTTTGCCTCTTCTTCCCCAGAGGGAAACAGTTTCAACAAAAGCCCACCCCAGACAGTAAGAAAGTGGCCCCAATTATTTTAATGGGATTTTATTTCAGACTTTATTTTATGCAAATACTTTAAAAAAAAAAAAAACCCCACACAGATCTTCTTTACGAAGTTGAAATGGGAGTAGACAGAAGAGGAACAGTCTCCTTCCTCAGTACTTTTTCAGGTTGTAGGGCAGGCCCAGCGTAGACTTGGTACCAGGAAGGGGTGGCGAGTGCCAGACAGCAGAGCTGGTGCGTTTGAAATATCGTGGCTTGCACTTGTAGAAAATGTCCTCCAGTTTAGGGCTCACAATGAGCCCGAAGAGTGAAATAATATTTGGAGGGTTGTAGTATTGGCACGTAACAGCTTGATTAAGCTGAGCCCCTGGAAAAATAAACACTGTTATATGAGCAGTCCAAGTAGCATCTCAGTGTTCTTAAACCTCACTCCCCTAGTGCCATGATTACTGTGAGTCAATGTATGGGGCCCAAAAATCTAGAAGCAATCCTCCAAGCGCTCTTGTCCTGCAGAAAGGCCCCATCACGCCAGTCTTGGAAAAGATTTGGTATGGGTATGGCAAGATACTGAACTGGATCATAATAAAGTTTTGCCTGGCTTCATATAGAAGCCTACATTCCCCCTCAGGCATATAATATAACTGGTTTCTAAGACATCTTTCACATTCTTGGTATCTTAAATATGCTGGGGAAACTTATTATTGAAAGTGAGGATTGCCTAGATATGTTTTCAGATGGTGCAAAAGCACTTCAGCTCTAAGGAGGGGCACAAGGGACTGTGAATTAACATCCGAACAACAGAACCTGCAGGAATGCAGATTCCCACCCAAAACTAGTACCATATAGCACAGCAGTAAGCTGAAGTCTCAGAATCATAGAACACTAGAACTGGAAGAAACCTTGAGAGGTCATCAAGTCTAGTCCCCTGCCCTCACGGCAGGACCAAGCACCATTCTAGATCTCATGCACTTCTGGCCAAGATTGTGGTCTGATTTGCTTCTAAGCTTCGCTGAGAAGTCTGGAATCTTCTAAATTCTCCAAGTTTCAGTGGGTATTTAAAAACAAAAATCTGCACATACCAGTAGCCCAGGGAGGGATGGGCTTGCGGGGCTGGCTTTCATCATCTGTGGAGTCATCACTGTTCAGATCCAGCCCGTAGTTATTTGGATTTACCTTGGGGAATCTGGGTTCTCTGGGGCCCGAAGAGGGCCCTTGATATGAGTCCAAGACGGGAGATTTCTGAAACCATATAAAAAAAAAATTAGATAAAGCCTTAAAATAGATCAGTGACCTTAAGGTTACTTCCCTCTAGGGGTGATGAGATATGTGAGTTGCTGGAAAGAACCCATTACTGAGTTTGATTATTCTGTTCCAGAATCTGGGGCTGTCTACACTACAGAGTTTTTGGAAAGACGGCTATTTTCCCAAAAAAACTTCACTTCACAAACTTCACTGCAATAGCGTTCTTTCGGGGGAGGAAGAAAAAAAAACCCGCGAAAGAACAGAGGGGTTTTTCTGACATTGGTAAACCTCTTTGTACGAGGAAGAAGCCTTTTTCTGAAAGGCCAGGGAAGAGGGAGTTCTTTTGAAAGAAGAGGAAAAAGGAAAAAGCCCAGGTGCTCTGATGGCCACTCCTTCCATAGTAACCACAGCTTAAATGTGAAATAGCGTCCATTCAGTGTGAACACTCTCTTTTGAAAAAGCAGATCGCTTTTTTGATGCATTTTGGTAGTATGGACGCTCTCTTTTGGAAGAAGTTTTTTTGGAAAATCTCTTCCGGAAAAGCTTCTTCTGAAAAAAGCCTGCAGTCTAGACCTAGCCTGGGATTCTTCTGGGAGCAGTAGATTTACAATGTGTACTCTAAGCATCTCTAGTGCCAACAGCAGGTTGTATGAGAACTAATGTCAGCACCAACAAGTTTATTAAGCTAGACAGTATTGCTGACATTCATACACTAGGTTTTAGTCACACATTATTGTTCTACTATGAGTCTCTGTGGGCAGGAGAGTGAAATAGATGCTCAAGTATGGAGAAAACAAAAGGTGAGCCATGGAAGACAGGAAGTGGAAATGGTGTAACTGGCAGTCAATGTCACATTCATACCCAAACTTTACTCCCACTCCAAAACACCAGATCCAGAGATCACACCTGCCTGTTTATGGGAAGGCAACAAACAGCCAAATGATAATTCAGAAGGAAGGAACATACAGGTCAAAATATGGGCTGGGATTTTCAATTGCCTAACTCCCTCAGATTCTTATCAAAGCTTTTTTTAATTTTTTTAAAACTTAAACACACTCTAGAATGGCACTCATTCCAAAAGTGACCTGCAAGGCACTGCCCTATAGTAACCATAAATGGCAGAATGTTTTGGGTATGTAAAATGCCATTGCTATAAGGCAGTCATTTAAGGATACTGCAACTTCCAGAGGGCAACCTCGGTGCCCACTCAGAAAAATCATATGCAGTGTCAGGCTA
Organism: Pelodiscus sinensis; assembly: GCF_052426305.1. Taxonomy (NCBI): domain Eukaryota; kingdom Metazoa; phylum Chordata; order Testudines; family Trionychidae; genus Pelodiscus; species Pelodiscus sinensis. The sequence continues at coordinate 125,418,961 of NC_143056.1, read as the reverse complement.
GAGCTAAGCGTGTGTTACAGCACAGGAAGAAGGAAAAAAAAAAATCAATCACTCACTTCATATGCCAGTGGGGATCCTTGTGTAGTCAAAACCAGCACTCTTCCCACCACACCCTATAGGGGTTGATCAGGTTGCTTTGGCTGTGCTTCCAAACAATAGTTTCCAACCTCTAATTTTTTTCCATCCATGTGCAGAATAAATTTTTGTTGTGTACACCAAAGCATGTGCAGATGTGTATCACCAATAGAAAACACATGCTACTAGCTGCAGGAGGCTGGGGAAACTCTGCTAATTAGCTGGGGGGCATCGGATTCTACTGTGGGTGGTCACCCAACTGTGCAGCTTACAGAAAACACTGCTTCCAACTCATGCCAATGGAGAAGGGTAGCAGAGGTAGGAATTAGGACTTGAATATGGATCTTTTATTTAGTAAGCTACCAGGCTGTGCTGAAGTGTAGTATTTTAAGCTTCAGGATTGCTGCATGCTTACAATACAACACTGTTTCCTCAATTTCTCTGAGCCACATTTGCTACAGTTAACTTGCCTTTTTTCCAAGTTAAGTGTAGAGAGTCATCTCAAATCACTTGTTGCTGACAGACATAAAATGAACTGTATACAAACTAAAAAAAGCAAGTTGCCCTGTTTTTTCTCCCCCCACACTATAGGTGTTCAGCAATGCCATCTTTCATTCAATAGCAATACTATAGCTGAAAAGTACAGCTCAGAGTAGCAACAACAATTACTCTGACTGTAAATTAACTTGTGCTTGTCCATGCAGCATACTGTGCAGGACTGAGCACCATTAATGGTATGGTAGGAGGTGAGAAGATGGATAGTCACAAGACTGGTTCCTTCCATCTCACTCCCTCCTCACAGCAGCAACTGCAGGGAACCTACCCATCACATGTGCTTGATGTTCCTGTTCTACAGCAAACAAGACTCCTGAAAGGTGCACACATCGAAGTGGCTTCTTACCACCAAAAACTACTTCAGGAGTCTTCATATCTACTTCATATCTTTTCCAAACCAAGGGAAGGAGTCACTGACTCAAAGCATTACACATCTTTCCCGCTCCAAGAGAACATAAGTATGTTACATTAGTGCTCAGATACTATGCATAGGGTACAAAAGTCAGCATTTGATAAGCCACCAACTAATCTACCTTTGAATCCATTTTTCAAGCCTCTTTGCTAGGATGCCTACAAATTGTTTCCATCTGGCACAGGAGAGACAAGCGCTAAGAAGAGGCTTGCATTTTTCCAGTAGTCTCTGTTCATTGTGTAACTTCATTTTCCACCCCCTCTCCATCTGTCCACTCGTCACATAGCATTGGACCCCAAGATGGTAGTTTCTCTGGAGGAGGGAATGGGTTACTTGTCTGCCCAGTGGTTAGTACTGTGGGACCAGGGCAGGAATGTTTAGCAACAACCATAATACAAACCATAACACAAAATGATGTTTTTAACATTCAGTTCCTGTCTACAGGAAAGTGCAATGCCGAGTCATTTTTAGAAATAAACATATGAATCCATGAAACTTTCACTTAGCCATATTTCTGCTCTCTGAAAATTCTCTGTGCATTGAAATTGTCCTTTGTCCCAGCATGGCTGAACAGGGACAGTGTGTCAAAATGAGACCCACCACCTTCTGCAAGGACATTTCCTAGGAGAACCCAATTAAAAAACAAGTCCCTTGTTTTTCCAGTGATCTACAAAATACAGTCACAAACTACAAGACACGTTAAGGTTCGGATGGTATCAGGAATTAGACAACCAGAAGTTACGTTAAGGTTCAGATGGTATCAGGAATTAGACAACCAGAAGTTACACAAGAGGCAGTAGTTGGCTGCTTGAAAATAAAATTATGCCCCAAATCTAGCATTTTAACTGGATTCACTGAACACATGTAGGCTATTAACACATGGAGGAGTTTCAACCCCAATGGTGAGTTCAAGGCAACTGGAGACATGTGAAGTTTCTCAGCTACCCAGTGTCACTAGCCAGAAGCTACAATACAGCACAGACTTCCACAATTCCTCAAGATCTAGCGCCATCATGTGGCCATTTCCTATCACTTGTTTTGAATTTCCAACAAAAGAATTCTCTCTGGTATTTCTATGATGAGCCAAGTTACTTATGGCTGCTCAAGACAAGACACATCCCTGCCCTCTGTGAAGGAGAATGCCTCACACAAAGGAAAGGCTTCCACCTACCCAGGAAATTGGAGCCCAGAAGACACTGGAACCCCACATCTCTGCTCAGCCTCTTGGCTCACTCACCTCCACTGTTATATTCAGCCATTTGCTGGGAATAGCAGCAACAGATTGTGGTGGCTTGGTTTTATTTTCCTGTGATTGCTGCCGTTCGTGTTCTTCTGGGCTCTGTTCCTCCTGTTAAGTTATAAACAGATAACCCCTATGGCTCCCATAGAACCCAACTCGACCTATATGAGAGGCCCACACATCCCCTCCCTCCATCTGGTTGTCCCATCCTGCGGACTCGATCCCCAGAGAGGAGGAGCAGGAGCCTAACAAAGAATGGTTGTGCTCCAATATAGCCTCTTGCTGACTGGAGAAGATTAGGTAGGCCCCACTGCTATCCTGCACTAAGTGAATACAGCTGGTAAAGCTAAAGGCATCCTCAAGGCCAGAGACATCAATAGAATAAAATCTACTGCATAACAGTCTCAGCTCCCCACCTTCTTCTGATTTTCTTCTGCCTCTGTAACCACTGCCAGCTCCATCTGCAGGTGAGGACACTTCTTCTCTTGTTTGTCATTTCTGGCAAATCAAAGCATAACCAAGTGAGACAAATAGGGCTCAGATCATCTTCATCCAGAAGCCACTACTACAGCCCATCACTCATACCCTTCTCCTAGGATTGACAAGATTGGCTTTGCCATGCTTGTCCCTTCTCTCTCTTTTCAGGGTTTGGAAACAGGCCAGCTCTCACCTCTCCTTCGCCTGTTCCACCTGTCTCTGCTCTGCCAGTTTCTTCTGCTCTGCCATCTTTCTTCCTTTGTCTGGATGTTCATCCTCTTTCCTCTTCTGAAGTAGCTCCTGCTGCTTGTGTTCATCGTCCTCCTGGGAAGGCAAAGCAAGTCCACTTCTTTTATGCCCGGGGGGGGGGGGGGGGGGGGGGGGGGCGGCAAGTAGTTGAGTTTTGGGTCAAAAGCCCTTTCCTAGCCTTAATGCCACCTAGTCTGATCCATCCTCATTGGTCTTGGACCTTAGTTGTGCAGCTCCTTCTCCTGCTGCCCCACCCCATTTGCTCCCATATGAAGAGGGACAAACCCCCTCAATGTTACAGCATCTATTGCAGTTGGGCATAGGTGACAGCACAGTTACCCACTGCCACAATTAATTTAGTCATGGAATAGCTAGGACATGTAGGATGGAATTATGCTCCTGAGCCTTCTTAGCCACTTACAGGAAATGGCTAGGTCTGAAAATTTCAGTCCTATGGGAAAATGTATATGAAGGAGAGGTCAATACCATGCACGTTTATGGCACTATGGAACTCATAATGGTGAGAAGCACTAGCAGAGACCTGGAGAGTGACTTTATTCCCACACTCACCTGGAAGGAAAGAAATAATAAGGCACCTTAGTCACCAAAGGTGTAGGCTCTGAGGGACAGTGGGGTGAGGAGAGACAGAGTGAGTGTACATACCTAATCTGACACACTCGTTGTCTGTTCTCCCATAGCTATCTACTGTTCCCTGTTCTGCCCGCTTCCCCATATGCAAAACACTGTAGGCTTCCCCATCAAACTCTTCCCCTATGGGATGGGGTCTGATCTTGCTCTTACCATGTTCAGCACTTTCTGTTTTCGGGTCTCCATATCCCCAGGTTTCTTAATTATCTTTTTCTTCATCTTTTCTTCTACAACCTTCTCTTCTCGCACCTGAGAAAAATCACACACACATCAGGTCTGGACCCTACCCAGCCTCCTATGGGACCATCTTGCCATGCTTATCTACCATAGAAAGAAAACACAGGAGCTTTTCAGGTGTGTGGAGTTCATCCTAGCCCATGGAGGAAATACCTTTTTCTGGAGCAGACTGAAAGTCCAAAGCCCCAGTGAAGCGTGTACCACTCACCCACCCACACACACATGCTTTCTGTAGGCTGGTATCTAAGAAAGTAGCTCTTCCACTACACGTGCTGCATCCAGTTGCAGGAGCATTGGCCCTTGCACTAAAGGTGAACTGTAGGAATGGCTCACATGTTTTAGTACAGCGTGAACAGAGTTAATTTCTGTTCTAAGTACAGGTCTGTTTGGACCTAATTTTAGGCCTGACTGGGAACAGAACCAAGTGCACCTGTCCCAAACCCAAGAGAGTCAAGTTGTTCTTTGATTTGAGCACAACCCTGCTAGGAAACCTGATTCAGCAACATCAGAGGTCATCCAAAGAGTCAGCACCGCAGTGAACCTCTCTCTTGCTGCTTTCAGCTACACTGACTGTGCTGTGTAACAAGCATGCCAAGAAATCAGTGCTTGTCACTCTGCTGTTCACACAAAGCACAGTGAAATGGTGCCAGCTGGCAGCGATGGGGTACACAGCTGGCACTGGGCTGACCCCATAGGCTGGAGGAGAACTGAGCCAAGCCAAACCTGAGCACCTGGTTGTTTTCCCACTCAACATGGGCCCAACTCTTGTAGTCTAGCTGCTACAGGGCTAACTATATGCTTTAAGGAAATAATGTTATGAATATGCATAACTTGAAAATACTTTACGCAAAATACTTTGTTAAGTATCATTTGAAAGGGGATAACCTGCTGAATGTGTATATTCTATTATTCCTGAATTTGAAGTTAGAAATATGAAGTATTAACCTGTGTTACTGATGCAGACATGCTAAGTGAAGGCCATTAAGGTTATTTCAGAAACTTGATTACTCATTGACCAGGTCAATGATCTGTAAACGGGTTTGATTTTCCTATGAGCCAGTCCATAGGAGGGGAGGAGTCCCCATGGGACATGTGCTTAGGTCACCCGATGCTGGGACTCATTTTGGATGTTGTACTTTTCCCACCAAAAGTGAGAAAAAGTTTAAACTGAACACAAAGGATTCCTGCCTTTGGAAAACTCTGTATGAAGGTGGGAAGCCAAACAATAAGGGCTGCTGCCAGATGTCAAGATTCCCCTGCTTATCATCCAAGATGACAGCTAGAAATATCTATGACTGAACAGGGGAAAGATTAAGCTCAGACTGGGAGGATTCCAGACTGTGAAAGAAGATGTTTAGAACTACTGTTAGAGTAAGTTAATCCATGTATAAGTTTTAATGTTTAGCTGGCGCATTGTCTTTTATTTTGCTTAGTAACTAACTTTGTTCTGTGTCATTACTTACAACACTGAAATCACTTTTTATAGAAAATGAAACTTACTTCTGTTTGTCAATAAACCAGTGACAGTAAATTGTTACAGGGGGCGGGGGGGGGGGGGGAAGCCTTGTAGCGCTCTTTTTACACAAGAAAGAAGGTGGACAAAGTGAGCTTCCTCTGTATAAAATTGTATATATAGAGTAAAATAGATTTATCTGGGGTTCAGGTCCCACTGTGCCTGGGTGCTGAGCTTCTCAGTGTCTATATTATATTGCTGTAGGCTATAACCCCATCCCTGTACTAGTGTTGGAGGGCCTGAGTCAGCTGGACAGAGGACTGAGGGGCACCCATGATTGTCAGGAAAGTTCAGTGATATTTCAGCACATCAAGTGGCAGACAGACACAAAGGGATCTCTGTGCCCAAGCCAGTCACAACCACTCAAAGAGCTTAGAGTACCAGAGACACTGAAATCCACAATCAGAATAACTAATACTGTTGCATGGATGTGACGGAGAAGAGACTTTTCCCTGTTGAACAAAGGCCCTTAAGTAACTTTTTGCTCTAATTGTGCATGGCTCGTTACCCACTCATGGTCCTGTGGTCACTGTCACTAGCATTGAGGATTTTAGTAAGAGCCAATATGTTACTCACACAGTGAAGCAACCCATCACTGTTGCCTACTGCATTCGCTGCCTTGTGAAAACCCAGCTGCCCCCAAGAGCTCAGTTTCCTGATTGGGTCTCTTACCTTCTCACTCTTCTCCTCAGTTTGAGAGAGTTTCTGTTCCATCCGCTTCTTCTTTTCCTCCTCCATCTGCTCCACCCTTTCCCGAGCTTGCAATGCCTTCTTCAGACGCTCCTCACGTTTCCTGGGGAGCAAGCGGGAGCGGGGACAGTTAGCTTTGCCTGCAGTGGAAATTTGCCTTATAGATATCAATGCCCCAACATTGGAGTAGTTAGTGCACTGATATAAACCCCCAATGCAGAGTGTAAGAGCCTTGCAGTGGCACAGCCTGTCCTTATAGGCACCACTGGTACCAACAGTGGCTGTACATCATCTACGCTAGCTCTTTGCCCAAGGCACCTGTAGCTAACTACCAATGGCAGTATTCAGAGCAAGACACCAGTGCAGACATGACCTCAGTGATTCAGAATGGAGCCAGAAAAGGAGCAGCTGAAGGGGCAGCCACTCACAATTTCATCTCCTCAAGGCGCCGTCTCTTTTCCTCCTCAACTTTCTGTTTTCTTTGTTGCTCGGCCTCCTGCTTCTTTCTCAGGCTCTCCAGCCGTTGCCGCTCCTTCTCCTGGGGCAGGCAGGAAGCTCAGATTATGCCCAGCTGAAGGGGCTGGTTTCTGTACCAGGCTACTTAGGCGTAGGAAGCCAGAGACAAGACAACTGGAAACTGCAGCTTCAGTCAGAGACAGAGTCACACTCCCTCCAGAATAGGCATGTGTCAGAAGAGAGATAGGGCTGTCTTGGCAGCAGTGCCAATTCAGCCGCTCTATCTCCTGGAGTGGAAAAGGAGCTTGGAAGGGGAGTGGGGCAGTTCCAGTGTGTAAGACACCTCAGGCCCAACATCCAAGCAGAAACAGTTACTGCAGAGGAAACATTTAGGCAAAGACACCATCAGTGACTGTGCTGCTGTGTTCACCACAAACCAACTAATACTACTAGCTAGCTTTTAATGTTAAAAATGTGAAGATTTCTCCATTCTTTTCAGAGCACTGAAGAGACCCCTTAACATGTCATTTTTAGCCACAGGGCCGTGCACAGCTGGCCAAGAGAACTAGGTGAGATCTTCTGACTCAAGCTCAGAGCACTCAGAAGTTAAGTTCTTAATCAACTTAGAAGGCAAGAGAGCTCAACAAGGAATCAGTACTAAGCTTCCTGCACTGGTCCTGAGGAGCAGCAGAAGAGGAACAGAGCAGTGTTTTTTTTATATTTGGAAAGAGACTGAAGTTAACAGCCCCAGTCACAAAGGATACAGATGTTAAACAAGGTCTGTGATACCAAAGCACCAGCCAGGTATAAATATACAGAAGCAACCAGCCCCATGATGTCTATATAAACACACTACCTCATCCTTGCTTCTAACTGAAGGGATGTTTTCTAGACACGGAGCATCATGCATTGGCACAAAGTGGATAAGCTGAGCAGCATATGGTCAACCTCCTTTCATTTTTGAAGGTTGTTCTCTGCCGGAAAGAGAACTGCAATAAGTATTGTCCTGTAGCTGCTAAATCCACCACAACGAATAGTGTTGGAAGGAGCAACAAGAGGCATTGTCCTGATGTGGTGAATCCACATCCCATGGAATAGCTTTCCTTTCATCAACATGGCCATAATTGCACTCAATAAAATAGGTGCTCACAACAGGGCTCTAGCTGCTGGTTAACTCTCTTGCTGCTGCATTTGGGAGACTCAAACTTGAGTAGAGCAGAAGTCATTTAACTGGTGCAGATTCAATACCATTGCCACTACTGCATTGAGGAAAAGGTCTCCTAGGAACTGGCTGGCTTTGGAGCGCTCAGCTCAGAATTACACAAGGCACCTCATCCTCTGGGAGCCTCTAGCATTGGATACTGATCAGCATAGCCAGTCACAAGGCCAGGTGGAAGAGTGGGTAATGATTTTTTTCCAAGACACTAGACAGTGTATGTTGAGGTTTTTAGTGTAGAAGACAGAATGTAAGACCTTTTAAGATTAGTTCATTCCCAGTGGCTAAAGCATGATTGTTCCCTACAGTATACTCTCCTGGGTTTTGGCCAGCTTAGTCTGAGTGACAGTAAGTAGTAGCTCTTCCACTATTTCCCATGGAAAGCATTTTACAGCCTTTGAGCTATCCATTAGCAGTCCCCTTCAGAGATTCGCAGTTTGTATTTGCCACGGCGGAATTTCATTCAGACACTCAGATCCCCTTTGGGCCACTGAACAATTTCACTCACTTCCTGGTGTGCACACCTCCACATGCTTCCCAGTGCATAACTTCATTCTCAGAGAAGACTCTGAAAATAATACTAGGTCTGTGCGCAGATTAGTGGTGAGGTTAAAAGTCTGCCAGTGCCCATTAGAGAGGTGATAAATGTGTTCACCATGAGCCCAAGGCACCAGTGATTAGGGAGTCATTACTTACAACAAAATCCCCCTGTTTAGAAAGGAGAAACAAGGATTACTGCTTTTGCAACTAGTTGAGTAAACCTAGAACCATAACCTTTGGACTTTACTCTCATCTTACCTAGCAGTGAGTGATGATGATGATGAAGCAGCCAAATTGCTTCTCAACTCCAGACTTTGTGCTGCTTGTCTTACAAATGTCCAGCAGGCTACTGGACAGCAAACACCTGATTTCAGATTCAAAGTAGTGTCTGCTGATGATCCTGGAGTTTGGCAATCCCAGATTATGATGAGTTTTGGCTGAATGTAGCAGAATAACAAGGCTGCTAACAGAATTGCCAGGCCCCATGGCAAGGAGGGGGGCCAGATCTCAGGCCCCCAGAAGAGGTGGGGCCTCAGGCAGAAGAGGTGGGACTGGAGGCTAGCCTCCCCCAGCCAGCCTTTCAACATTGCCCAGGGCTCCACCAGTGATTAAAAGGGCCTGCTGCTTCCCTATAGTTATGCTGACCATATTTTTCTGAACCAAAATTAGGGACACATTAGCCATACTCCCTGATCCCCATTAGCCACGCCTCTGGAGGTAACACTCTCAGAGTCAAGACCAGATGGACACATGATCAGAAGTAAAAGGTGTCATGTGACCCCCACCAAACCCCCCCTCATGCAACTATCCTGCAATTACATTAACCCAATGTGTGTGACATTAACTCAGGAGTGGGAGGGACAGAGAGGCGGGGAGAAATGTTCCCTCTAAGAGTTTCCTCCCACGAGCAGAATGGATTTTGTGTTGCGCACCACTACTGAGTTCATGTGGCTTTTTTGGATGTGCCACTGTGGCACACAGAGCACTCCGAACCGCTACCATTTCCCTCTGCTGTCATGTCTCCTCCCCTTGCTCCTGCTGTCCCCCAACACCTCACCCTCTTCTGCTGTCCTGACTCCTGCCCTTTTCACTCCCCTCAGCCCTCCTGGGACCATGCAGAGAGCACACCGGCAGAGCCCAAACCTACCCCACTCTGTAGCGCTCCAGCCGGGCTCTGTGCAGTCTCTGCCAGGACTCCGGCAGCAGCTCCCAGGAGCGACTTGCCGGGTTTATCCCCCTCCCCCTCCAGCAGCAGCTGCCTGGGGATGGAGGAGGCAGCATGGCCAGGCTGGCAGTCACACAGCAGGAGGGAAGGGCCACAGGGGAGGAGGAGGAGAAGGAGAAAAAAAAACGTGCCAGATGGCAACACGTGCCGCAGGGGGAGCTTGGTGCTCCGGATACTGTGCACCAACGGCAGCGGCCCTGGGTGCCCACGCAAAGCACCAAGGGAGTCGCTTATGTGCTGGGTGGAGGCGGGGTGTTGCTGTTGGGCCACACTAGTGCTGGGTGTCTGCGAAGGTGTCCCAGGTGGACGGGGGTGGGGAATGGCGGTGCCATTTGTAGCCGGATCCCAACGGGTTTTCCGGGACATTTGCTGCCTTTATCGGGAAACCAGGACAGAGCCCTTAAATCCAGGACTGTCCTGGAAAAAAAAGGGGCTTATGGTCACCGTACCTATAGTATTAGCAGCGAGTTCTGGATGCTTATAAATTTCCAGACCCCAGGGCAGATGTCCCTCCTGCCTCCCTCAGTCGCCCTGCAGAATATTCAAGATTTCTCTACATGCATAAAAATACCTTATGGAGTTTATGTTCAAGATCACAATGTGTGTTGAGACTCTGATATTAGCTAACTCACAGGGCAATGCAAGACCAGATTCATTATGATTTTAAGGTGGCCCTATACCATAAAGGAGTTATAAAAATGCACATTTTCAAATATACAGAAATACATCTAAAGCTTTGCTTTCCTTGCATGATCTTCCCCTCACCCAATGCAGCACTAATACCACCATTACCTCAGGAGCAAATTATACTCCTGAGGGAATTCTGCAGAATTCCACTGTAGCAAAAAAATGTATATTTTAGTTAGTATTGGTTATAAGACTATAAGCATGATATATAATTTCATGTATAATGACTTGTTTATAAATTCTGTAGCTTTCTCTCTCTCTCCCCCATGGTTAGATAATGTTTAGTGTAAGGCCTTGCTCCCTGTTAGCATTACAAATCAAGTTGCTCCTCATGTCTGCATCACGAACTAAGTTGTGTCTTTTAGTAATTATTGATCTTGTCTGAAACTGCACCATTATGTGGTGTGAGTGGAGGGTGTGTGCGTGTGTAAGTGTAAAAGCCATCACAGATGTCCAGGTGATCAGGAAGTAGAAACTTAAGATGCAAGGAAACATGTGTTGTCTCTTGAGGCTGAATTGAATTAGCAGCCTTGATGAACCCTGGGGACAGGCAAAGATCCCACCAAGGCTACACCTACACTGGCATGATCTTGCGCAAAAACTCTTTAATGCAAGAGTTCTAGCGTTAAAGTAGTTGTGCAAGAGAGCATCTACACTGGCATGTGCTTTTGCGCAAGAGCATCCATGCCAGTGCAGATGCTCTCTTGCGCAAGAAAGCTCTGATGGCCATTTTAACCATAGGGCTTTCTTGCACAAGAAATTCATGTTGCCTGTCTACACTGGCCTCTTGCGCAAGAGCAGTTGTGCAAGAGGGCTTATTCCTGAGGCTATGTCTAGACTGCAGGCTTCTTTCGAAAAAGGCTCTTTCGAAAGCATCTTTCGAAAGATCGCGTCTAGACTGCAGGTGGATCTTTCGAAAGAGCAATCCGCTTTTTCGAAAGAGAGCACCCAGCGAGTCTGGATGCTCTCTTTCGAGGAAGCCCTATTTACATTGAATAATGCCTTCTTTCGAAAGAGGAACTTTCGAAAGAAGGCGTTCTTCCTCGTGAAACTAGGTTTACCGCCATCGAAAGAAAAGCCGCGTTCTTTCGAAATTATTTCGAAAGAACGCGGCTTGAGTCTGGACGCAGGGGAAGTTTTTTCGGGAAAAGGCTACTTTTCCCGAAAAAACCCCTGAGTCTGGACACAGCCTGAGTGGGAGCATCATACTTCTTGTGCAAGCAGCACTGATTTCATTCATTAGAATGTCAGTATACTTGCGCAAGAACTCGCGGCCAGTGTAGACAAGCAGCAAGTTTTTGCACAAAAGCGGCCACTTTGGCACAAGATCGCGCCAGTGTAGACAGCCCAAGAGTGAGAAACGATGGGAATCCTGAACACTATCAAAGGATAACTCTTGCAGAATACAGATTAACACCTCCTAAAGGCGGATGATAGCAGCATGACACTGGATAACCCACAGACCCCAACGAGAATTTACCTTAGTAAGCCTTGCCTGGCCAGTAAGACTGACTTTAGCCACCATGGACATATGGGTGTGCGTCTCATATGCTAACTACTTCTCTACTGTACTCTCAATAAAACACAGTGTATTGCCTTTTCCCCTGAAAAAGATCCTGTGTAGTTCTTATAAGCATAACACTACATTGGGCGTGCACAATTTCCTCGCCCTGAAATCAGCTGCAGAGATTTGGCCACCACTGGGGGCCAATGGAGCAGCTTGCAATAGAACACAAGGCCCAGGGGCAGGGAGAGAAAGAGGACTGGAAGGTTTCAGCAGGTGCAGTCCCTTAGCACATCTTAAAAGAAAAAAGTGGAAATGCACAGGAAACTTCATGCAAGCCTGGGACCCAGCATCAGGCTGTTTTTCCCTCTGGATCCCTGGGTTCTAGAAGGATAGTTTCTGTGAGTGTGTGGGTTGGGGCGGGGAGACGAGGTGTTGTTTGACCCCCAACTATGCTCTAGCAGAGAAGGAGGAACTAGGGGTCTCTAATAGAGGAATTTGTGCGTGCATCTGTATTGTTAGACATATTGGCTAACAGGTAATTTTGAAATGCCATTGCCAAACTAATTAAAAGTGGCATATTTTGTTATTTTGACAAGTACATTTGCAAAATTCTAGAAATACTGTGCATGCAGTTCCCCAAAAGTAAACCTACTAAGCAGCTATACAGACAGCTGCTACGGGAAACCACCCGTAACCCAGCACTTGGCATGGAGGAAATGGTCACTGGGTTAAGCTAGAACAGGACAGGCAGTCAATTTCATACAGATAATAGCCTGGCAGTGCACACCTGTACACACCTTGCCGGGGACAGGGAGCATTGTTCTCTTGTAACACCAGTGAGTATTGCCCTGGAACAAACATCCCCAGACACCAAAGGGGAAACTAATCTTCGTGGCCCATTCAGTTTTTAGCTTTTCTGCCAAGACCACTGAGAGAAGAGTTTGGATTTTGGATCTAACATTCCGTCAGCATCTTGGAATGGGACAAGTTGTGATTTAAGTTTGCTCTTTGGTACCATTTAAAGATTCCAAATGAGGAACAGCTTGTAATGCAGATTTGCAGTGAGAACTTAAAAGCAGACAACTCTGCCCACCACTCCCACACATTTGCTCTTCCCTTCTCACCCTTAAGGAAAGTGATCACCTTTACCTTGGAATCTGGTCGGGTAGGAGTGTTGCGTTTGATAAGGCTTTTCATGACACTACTGTGCCCTGTGGGCCCTGGTGTCAGGAGTAGCTGGTTCTTCTGCACCGTCTGTAGAAATTGTTTGAATGGACGCACAACCTACAAGGAGAGCACAGGGCATCAGACCTGCCACAAAAGAGAATCCAGAAGAGGGAGAGCGGCCTGGGGCCATGGCACCTACTCACCTTGCTGACAGGGCTGGGTGAGGCTAGAGTCTTGGTCTTATATGAAGGGGAGAGGTCACAGTCTTCTAGCTGCTGCCCATTACACAGCTCACCCACTGCTTGTTTATAACTCGGTCTCCTTAAAGAGTAAAGGTTGCTTTATTGATGCAGCTCAAGAAGTAGTCCGGGCCTCCCCTCAGCCTTTAATTTATTTTATACAGTCTCAGCTGCTTCTACAGCACTACCAAGTGATCTGTGGCATCTACATGAATACACCAATTATTTAGAACACACAGCAATGAAGATGCTAGAAAAAGGGCATGGAGGAGGTATAAAGAATGACGAATTACTGGTCTACAAAACAATAACGAAGATAGGCTCTCTCACTAAGCAACCGCAGTTTTATTCTCCAGCCCCAGCCAGCTTCAGTAGATGCTAGTCTCACAGCTAGAATCAGCAACTTAGGCATTTAGGGTAAAAGTTTGTTCAAGCTATTCTAGGAAGTTGTTGTGCAGCATCCTTAGGTCCCCAACTACTCCTCTCCAAGCAGCACTTAAAGAGTTACAAACACAGTTTCTTATTGTATCCTTGGGAGGCAAGGGGCACAACTCCCCATCCATAAAACAGAAAGCAGACAAGCTGATTAAGTGACCTGCACACAGTGAAACTTAGGTTCTAGAAAAGGGGTGGGCAAGACTGGTTTGGGGGGGGGAGGGGGGGAGAAGAGAAGAGAGGCACTTCAAGAATTTGGTAAGTGGTCAAAAGTCTCAATTTTCTATGGAGGAGGTTTGGAGTCTGGGATGGAGAATGGGTGCAGAAAGGAGCTTGGGGTAGGGGAATGGGATGCAGGAGAGGTTGTGGGGTCTGGGAGGGGCTTTAGCTGCAGGAGAGCATTGTGACCTGGTGGAGGTGGTTCAGGGTCTGGGAGGGAGTTGCGACCAGGGGCAGATGTGCAGAGGATTTGGGTTGTGACCTGGGATAGGGAGTTGGGGAAGAACTTCAGGCAGGTTCACTGCCTACCACGCTCCACTCAAAGCAGTCAGTTGCCGGGCCCAGCCTGAACGTCTCCGTGCAGTGCACGAAGAGGGGTGGGGGGCCTCTGTATGCTGCAAGCATAGCCCAGGCAGCTCTTATTGGCCAGTTTCGGGTGTGTGCCACACAGAGAAGCACAGGCTAGCGCTGGCAGCCAGTCACTTCGAAAGACGCATGGAACATGGCAGGCTGGGAGCCTGCCAAACACCACTTCATAGGATCACGGCAAGCCAGATGCAGTGCTTGGGCCATATTTTGCCCGTTCTAGTCCTATCTATGCTTAATTCACCAAGCCTTTCAAGAGACCCTATTTCATATTAAACTGATGAAAATCTAGAAGCCCAAAATTCTGGGAGATTTAAGAGGATTTGAAACCTTCTCTGGCCAATCAAACCAAAGCCTTCAACCAAGTTACTCGATAGAGAATAACTCAGTCATTCCAGATCACTAGTCTATTCCTTTTTCTCTCTCCCAGCCAGAGTCCAAAAAGGGAACATACCGGATACCTGAGGGCTGTTCTAGAGGCTGAGTGTTCTGGGGTTGCTCCTTGCTCCCAGAGCTCTGAGGAGTGCCACTCCTTTTCAAATGGTTCTCTGTAGGGGAAAAAAGCAGTTAGCTTCACATGAAAGATTTCCTGCAGCAGAGCTCAGATGCCAGAGGTTGTCATAGCTCCTAAAACAAACTTCACAAGTGTACTGGAGAACACAATTGCTAAGAGCTGTGCTAGTTAGAAACATACTGACATAACACAGGGGTACGCTAGCTATATACACACTAGTTTTGTATCTCTGCATTAACCATCACAAAGAATAATTTTAGAATATGCACCTTGTATGATCAAGCACCTTCTGGGTGGGAGATTTTCGATGATAGACAGCCCATAAAATGATTCTGGATGTTCCACCCACACCCCTACGATACGGGGTAAAACAGTGGTCTCCAACCTCTTTAAGCAAAAAAACACTTAAGTGCAATCCAGGACCTACCTCAAACCCAAACATCCTTGCCCCGCCTCCTTCCCACTCCTTCTCTGAGGCCCCACCCCTGCTCACTCGCTTTTATCAGGCAGGGATTTGGGGTGCAGCAAGGATTGAGGCCAGGGTTTGGAATGTGAGCTCCAGCTGGTAGCCACTTACCACAGGCAGCTTCTGGGTGGTGACGCAGTGGGGCTACGGCAGGCTCACCGCTCCCCTGGCCCTGCACCGCTCCCAAAGCAGCCAGCAAACTCTCTCCATCCCTGCCCCACTCTGCTCTGTAGCGATGGGGTACAGGGTGGAGGAAGGGGCATTCTGACATCATCAACATCTAACTCTCCTCTTCTTCCTGTGCCTTGCACAGCAAGCAGGAGGCTCCCGGGGTGAGAGGCACCTCCAAGGCAGAGGGCAGGAGCAGCACGGTAGTGCTGAGAGGGACAGAAGTAGTGCCAGCACTTGATAGCCTCCCAGCCAAACCTCTCAGGATCACCTGTCAAAGGTTCCAAGATCTACAAGTAGATCCCAATCTACTGGCTGGTGACCACTGGTTTAATAGGACCCTCGTATGGGATTACATATTACCTACAGTGAAATCCGATCTCATCCCATCTCACTGCCTGTAAGTGAGGAGCTACGAGAAGGGCTGCAATCTCCTCTTGTTCCTCCTCAGTCTGTTTCATGCATCTCAAGAGTGATACTAGTCCAAACATTAATATCTTCTTTAAGAGCAAAAAGTAAAGCTCAAAGCTTCATTTTGGTTCATTTCTCCTCTACAGTTTTAGTTGCTCAGAGTGAAGTGGTTTGTTCAGACTGTCCAGTCAGACAACACAGTTTATTTCAAAATTGTGCGAATATAAAGGAAAGATCCAGCAAAGGACAAATCTTACTGTTCTCTGGAGGCTGGAAAGAGCCTTTACAGGATAAGCTTAGTCACTAGTGCCATGTCTACACAGGGCTACTCTCGAAATAAGCAACACTACTTGAGCTATGTCAAGTGTGTATCTTAAGTTGAAATAGCTTATTTCGACTTTTGGTGCTGCCTACACAGCAGGAAGTCTGAGTTAGAGCACTCTTCCCTCGACTTCCCTTACTCCTCGTACAATGAGGGTTACAGGAGTCACAGTAAGCAGTCCTCCGGCTTGACATTATGCTGAAATAGCTGCTTGAAGTGTAGACGTGGGTTATGTTATTACAGAATAACGTTAGTTATTCTGAAATCATGCTGCTGTGTAGACAATTAGTCTTGCGTCTTTGCCATCTAGGCTATCTAATCTTTCATAAACCCCTAAGGGATCTCCACAGTCCCAAGCTTCCTTGCTGCTTTGCCAACAGTGAGCCTCCACCATATTTACCTGCATTGTTCTCTGAATGCTGCTGCTCTGCCTGATTTGGCTCTTCAGTCTGAGTTGACTGTTCCGCAACAGGGCTGCCTTCATTTGGAAGAATGAAGGTTTTCTGAAAGTGTTTGAGAGCCTGTTGGAGAAGGAAGCAGGCTTTAGCAAAACTCCCCCACAGAAATAAGCCTTCAACAAGGATTCTGTATCCCGAGAAGTGGGAAAAGGAGGGGTGCAAAGCCACAGACTATGGATGTACAGGGTTACAGCCAGTGTAGACAAGCCAGGAACTGCTCCTTTCTCTTTGCAATGGCAGGAAGGCAAACCCACCAAATGCTGTCCTGGCTACTGCAGACACAGGATGCCCAATCATGGAGCAGAGGCACAGCAGAAAGTGAGTGTTGCAGACATTACCCATCCAAAAAGCAAATGGGTCAGATTTGTCCTTCCTCCACTGGGGGGTGGGAATCTAGGATCAAGACTTTAGATTGACTAGCAAATGTGGGTGTCTAACCTGTGGTACCTTAGGCCGGATTTTCAGTGAATGGGTACTTGGTAATTTCGGGGGGGGGGGGGGGGGGAATATCGCTACACTAGTTTCTAAGTGGAGACCCACAAATTGAGACAGCCAAGATTACCAGTCACTTTTGAAAAATATCTTGGCAAACTGCCTTTACAAGTCTGTTTTAAACAACCCTAGATTGAGGCTGGAGTGATTCCCAGCTACTGAGCGGGGCAACAAGCTCAATGCACCACAAAGGTCAGGAAAGGCACACGCTCCACAAGCACTAGGATCAAGTTCTAAAATGTTGTTGTCTTGAGAACTGAAACTATAAAGTGTTCGGATACAAGTTCTTAATTTGTCTTATGGTGGTGCCTAAAGACTCTAGGCCCAGTTGCGTTAAAATGTGTTTTGTATAGCACCTAAGGAGCGGACATTGTAAATAGACACAAAAGGGTGAGTAAAAAGGATACAATATAGAAACAGAAGAAAGAGAAAGAGGGTAAGGGCCAGATTTTTAAATACAAATATTGTTAAACATCTTTCTCTAAATGACTCATCCAAGGTAATAAAAAAAAAAATCTACAGCACAACAGGCATTTGAAGCCAGTTCTTGGGAGTAATAGTCTAGTGCCATAATCTACCAAAACTCAAGATGGGGATGGGACGGGATGGGATGGGGGGGGTCCTTTACTTCCTCAGAAGTGTTGCCTCTTTAGATAGTGGGGACAGAACAATACCACAGACACATTCTCCAGTTTCAGTAATAGTAATTATATCTGCTCTGTAGAGCGATCTAGACTCAGGAACTGGCAGGTAAGAAGCAATACCATTAACTTATTACATTTGTCTTGGAAAAGTCCAACCTGGGTCTTACCTCATCACATTCAGCATTTGGCTCCAGTTCAGGCCTGGAAATAAAGAGAGGGGTTTGACATGTTATCAGCTTCCACAGAGGAAGCAAAGAAATTATGGATTTTACTCTTGTGGTGCCTCTGTCAGAAGCTTCTAGGCATTTTCAAAGTGCGTGGTAAAAGTGACTAAGATCACAATCTGAAAGTCTGCTTTAGTACATTAATTTTATCTAAGTGCAGTGGGAACAAAGTATTCATTCTGATCAATGGAAGAACTGTTTGCACGTGCTGGAGCCAAGACTCTTGCATTGAAATCTAACTTCACAATCTTCAGGCAGAAAGTGAAAGTACTTCAAGTATGGGCATGTCTACACAGCAGGGCTAAAGCCGAATTAAGATATGCAACTTCAGCTACATCAATTGCGTAGCTTAAATCAAAATAGCTTTTTTCGGCTTTTGGCACGGTCTACACAGCAGGAAGTTGAAGGAAAAGCACTCTTCCTTCAACTTCTGCTTACTCTGACCCCTGTAATCCTCATTTTACAAGGAGTAAGGATCTTCAAGCTCAATATTATTTTGATGTTTTGTTGAAATAACTGCTTGTAGTGTAGACACGGTTTACGTTATTTTGAAATAATGTCATTATTCTAAAATAATGCTGCTGTGTAGACATGCCCTATGAGACAGAACCCTACTAAAACAGGCCAGATGGTGGCAGCACAATAAATTGCTGAATTATATGCTAGTGAGTTTATACCCTTTGTGGAAGGTCTTAGCATTACTCAAGACAATAAGAAGGATATGCCATAGACCTGGGACATGGACAGATGGGCCTGCAAGTCTTGAAGACCACAAACTGCACCGCTCTCCAATCTGGTAATGTGGATGGAAAGGAAAATTAGTTCACAGGGATCAGGAAGTTAGTAATAGACATGGGACCTAGCAAACCAAAAATATTCATAGAAAGAGCATAAAGAAACACTTTCTTAGTTAAGCTGGCAATATTTTGCAGCGCACTTGTACATTCAGCAAACAGATCAGCCTTTTTCGGTAGCTCAGTACAGATATCTGAAAGGAAGAACAGAGATTGTACCAGCCTTGCTGTTGGAGAGGCATGCAAGATGGACAGTCTGAGGAAGGGCCACAACTATGCAGCATGAAGAATGTAACTACCATCCTCAATCATAGGTGACAATTGACAGTGACAGCACAAGCATTAATTTAGTGACTGGGCATGTGAACAACTTGTACATTTTCCATGGTTTCTGGCTATTTGACAGAGCAACCTCACCTGTCATTGTTGGTTGCTTCTTCATCCACAAATACCTCCAGGGAGCTATGGCCTGGAGGGAAAAGGATAAAGCAAGACACTAGCTAGCTTGGTGGTCTTAATCGGATGGATCCTATAAGCAACTATTCCTGTGCAACACAGCCCTTCTCTGGGGACACATTGCATTCCCACACCCAGATTTCCATATGAGCAACAAGCCTGACTTTTTACAGCTACAAGTTGCTACATCAGGCAATGAACTTGAGAAGCACCACGATGGCCCAGAAACTGCTTTAGTACCTCTAAAGGTTCTGCAATATTGTGGAAAGATCACAAGTAATTTCATAGTTAGAAAATTTAATAGTGCATAATTTCAGTTAGAAAAAAGAGTTTAAATCTTTGTTAGGGATGAAAGTGTTTTTGGTAACAACAGGACAGATTCAATATTCTGCAGTATTAACAAGTAGGTTAGCACTCTGTGACCCTACCTGAAGTTTCAAGACTGGTGTTTCTCATGTCCATCAACTTATTCATGGCTTTGATTTCAATTAGGTCCCCACAGTGTCTTATGCATAAGTTAGGGTTTGTTTGTTTTTTTAAAGTTACAAGTTTTTAGTATTAGGACGACAATGTGCCATGGCATTTACTTTTGTTTGCCTAAAGCCCACATCCTTCAGCACTTAACTGAATCAGCTGGAAGCCACTTTATTTCTACAAGCAAGAGAGTTTAAGGAACTTAATATCAGCAGATACTTTCAGAACCCAGAGACTGTGCAGGAAAGGCATGGCCTGGCGTTTCAGCTAGAGACACAAGAGGACTCTTGGACCTTTAAAACAACATAGGGTGAAATTTAAAAATTTCAGTTGTAGGGCTCCTGCACAAGCAGCACTGACTGAGAGGGACTGGGAGCCACACACAAACACCACACTGATGGACAGAGCAGAGAGGCTTTGAACAAAGACTGACTGAATCAACTTTCAGACTTAAATCTTACAGCTCACGTGACTGGAGGCTGAAGAGGACTCCCGAGCTGCTCTCCTCTTAGAGGCAGCCCTGCTGATAGATTTCCGGATCATGCTCTCTCTTTTGCTGACAAGTGAATATTTCTCTGCTAGTGAGGCCCTGCGCGGCTTATGGGACCTTCGCCTCTGGCTTCGGTGCGCAGAGGGCCGGCTTGATTTGGAGCTGGTCGAGGTCCCAGTGCTGTCTTTTATGTCCTGGAAAAGCTCCTTTTCTGTCCCCTGAGCAGAGACAACATTTTCAGCTCCGGGCTCCCCACTTACAGCAGCTTTGGGTGTAGATGTATTTGCTCTTCTAAAGTTGGGAGCACCTTGGGCTTCTCCTATCCCCTTTGCCTCAGGGGTGTCAGGTATCAACAATACTGAGGCTGCAGACACAGGCTGCAGTTCAGTAACCTCAGACTTTTTGGGAGCTTGGTCATCTGTGCTCAGGGAGAAGATCTCCAAAGCCTGGTCTATAATTTCAGGCCTATTTCCCTTCAAATAAAAGTCAGCACCACAGCGATCATTGACACTGATTTCTGCCAAGGGAACCCGCCCTTCTTGTTTCTCAGCCACTGCCTCCAATGGAGCAGGAAGCTCTGCTTCAACCTTGGAGGGGAATCTTGTTACACAACAGGGAATAGATGCTTCTTTTTCCACATCACTGCATTTTTCTAGTCCCTCTTTGCTTCGGAGTCTTTGGGAAACTTGCTTAGAGGCTGCTGGCTTGAGGCTGCTTCTCCTTCTTGACAGCCTTAAAACAAAGACATTTTTAAGGCAAATAAGATTTTTTCCTTATAGCCATTTCAGAAGCTAAGACTGACACCACTGACTGTAGACATGATCCTCAGTATTTTTTACATGCAATTATGCTTATTTTCCAGATATAAATATTTTAAATGTGATTAAGGGAATAAACACACTGGACTGTGACTCAGGAGAGCTGGGTTTTATTCTCTGCTCTGCCTACTGGGCAACATTGGAAAAGGCCTTCCTCTGACGCCATCTGTAAAATGGGTATAACGATACTTCTCAATTTAAGTAGCTCTTAAGGTACATCTACCCAGCAACATTATTTTGAAATAACTAGCATTATTCCAAAATAACTTAGTCCATGTCTATGCAGCAGGCAGTTATTTCGAAATAATGCTGAAATACTGTCAAGCTGGAGGACTTCATACACCGACTCCTGTAACCCCCACTGTACGAGGAGTGTGGGAAGTCGGAGGAAGAGTACTCTTTTTCAAAATAAATGCGGAATAGACGTTCCCAATTTAGAAATAAGCTATTTTGAAATAAGCTATGCAATCGACGTAGCTCAATTTGCATAGTTTATTTCATGTTAAGCCCTGCTGTATGGACGCACTCAAAGTGCTTTACAAAAGGTAGGAGCCAGATTGTCAATCTATAGTAATACTATCCTCACTAATAAAAAAACCAAAACCCTCTCATTCAATTTAAAACCTCATTGTTTTTTCCTGGATCATTCCCTCATTCTGCACCAGTGATGCTAACATGCAGACAGCATCTGGAGCCCCAGCTGGATATACTATGCAACACAGGGTGGCTTGCTAGAATGGAGCCTATTGACTTTTCTCCTAAGAATTAAACGTAGAGAGCTTGGACAAGGAAGGGGAATATAATAGGATGCAGTAGTATTTGAAGGGGCGATGCTATGTATGGGGGAGAAGTAAGTACAAATAGGAGGAAATTGCTAAAGAATTTTCTGCAGCGTGAGGCCTGTTGGATTAAGAAGTTTTGCCAACATCATGGCTGAAATTAATCACAACTAATTCAAGTACAAAGCAAGCAGTGTTAACAAGAGAACTTCTGAAATGAGATTTTGACTGCACACAGAAGTGTCCTTGTGTAACTTGAAACCAACCCCTCTAACATCTTAAGATTAAGTTTTTTTTCTAAACGGAAAGACTCAGAGTTCTGGGGTAACTTCCCCACATAACCTGAGATTTCCTTACATAGGAGGGAGTGTTTTTGGAATGCCCAAATTATAAACTTTTAGAGAGGCTGAATTTTGAGAAGGTGGGTTCAAAGCACTTTCTAAGAAAGACCTATTTAAGGGGTGTCAAGTCGGGCACCAAGAAAATCAATTCAGTTTATAAAACCTTAGCCTAGATTATTTTAAGCACCAAGGTGTGAATTTCTTTATGACAGTGGTTCCCAACCTTTTTGATACCGGGGACTGGCAAGCCCCGTCACAAACTTCCGGAGGACAGGCAGAATTTTATTTGCATATTAATTATGCAAATGGTGAATAAAAAATTACTGATCTGTCAAAAGCCCAGCCACCAGTGCCAGCCCTAACTCCTAGAACCTTCCACCTGTCCCACTGCCAGCCACTAATCCAAGTCCTAACCCCCCCAATGCCAGCCCCCTGCCCCACTAAACCCCCCCGTACCAGCTTCTAGTTTCCAGAGCCCCAATACCCCCCAGACCTTCCCCCCTGTTCCAGCCCTGCCCCCCTAGCTCTCCCCCACTACTAACTCAGCCTCCAGAGCCCTCCAACATTAGCCCCACCCCCCTCACTTAATCCTGTACTGCTTCCTATATTGCAGCAGCACCTCCCCTCCTGCCACGGCTGTTGGGAGAGGAGTATCCTGCCCTGCCTCTCAGCCAACCAGCACTGGGCAGAGGTGGGGTCTCCTTTGGCCGTGGAAGAGCAATTCCCTGTATGGCAGGAGGACTGCGTGGAGTCTCCTCCAGCCATGGAAGGGTGTTTCTGTGTGTGGCGGGAGGGCCACGCGGAGCAGCTCTACGTGGCCCTCCTGCCACACAGGGAAGCACTCTTCCGCAGCCAGGAGGAGACCGCTGCCCTGAGCGTCTCAGCTAAACAGCTGTGGCGAGAATGGTGTACCCCAGCCGCAGCATGGTCTGGCAGCGGACTGTGGCCCAGCGGTTGGGAATTGCTGCTTTAAGACACCACTCTTTTTGGAGGGGGAAAGAAGCTAACAATTTAACTAAGCAACTAGCTTTTATCTGGCATTTACAGTCCCTGTAGTCTCTAGACACGTTCTCCCTTTCTGCCCATTCTTTACCAACCAGTTTAACCTCAGTTTTTTAGTTCATATCTCTCTTCCTGCCTTCTGCTATGGGGTTAACCGTGGTTAATGAGACAATATTGAACACAAGGTATCCTATGCATGCAGCAGTTTAACTGCATACAGCTCTTGCCAGGAGTAAGTAGTTTTTCCCTATTGTACATGGGACATTTGAGGGATACACGTTTTTAAATGGCAGGTATCAAACAGCATATCTATTGTAAATTGATTAAATTGGTGAGCTTTCTAGAAGTGGACTAGAAGGTCAGCTCTGAATAAAGTGATGGGTACTTTGCACTCGAGGTACAGGAGAGGTTCAAAGGCTATTAACTACTTTCTGAATCACTCCTTACAGAATTCAGTAAGCACAGCAAGGCAGGAGCATGAAATCAGCACACATCTTCCTCAAAACCCTCAAATTTAGTTTTTGCACCAGACAGCAAGCTGAAAATGGTTGGTGAGCCATGAAGAGAGAGGGTTTGACAAGTATTTCAGGTACTAAAGGTTCCCTGATGCTGGTTTTGTTTTCATATTTTCAAGTGTTTCTCTGTAGTGTGGGGTTCCTCTCCCCCAGCAATCAACAGCAGAAACTAACAAGTTATACAAGGGTAATAGTGAAACCAACTATACAAAAAAAGCTGTCAAATGCCCAAAGTAAACAAAATGAAAAAGTCCCTAGGATAAAGACAATGGATAGATATGTCAAGTTGATAATTTAACGATAGTTTAAACAACAGTTAGGAGAAAAAGAGGTTAGTTTTCTACGCCATTTTTGTCTTAGGAACTATTTTTTAGTTGCATAAAACCTCTCTTCCTTTTTTAAATTCACACACTAGTTAGAAATGTGATTAAAAAAACCAAACACGTATGCAGCTATATTAGGTGCTTATCTTATAAAAGTGGATCCTAGAAATCCACTTTAAATTTAAATTCATGCCCCTTGAATATGTCCTGCATTTCTCTCTCCTCAGGCAATTAAAATAGATTGGTCAGTTTCCATTTTTAACTTATAGCTTCTAAAACTTTCCACTTTCGGGTTATCATGCATTAGCAACAGACTGCACTAGCATAAATGATTGAAATAATTTATCTACAAAAAAAGTATTAATTGGGATAAAAATTCCTGAAAACATTTCTATTTGTTTTACATTACTGTAAGATAGAAACTGAGATTTTTGAACGAACATGGACCTGGCAGTATCACATTAAATATTATTAGCATACTTACGTTTAAGTACATGTACTTAGTTATGGATGTAAGTCATTTTTTTATTTAAAGAATGTTAGCTTTTTGTCTGTGGCTTCGTTTGGCTTGGTGAAGTCTTTGGCACAGGAGATCCATGACCACCTACCTTTTTCTGGTCAGTTCATTGTTCTTATCCAAAAGAGATAAAGAGCGTTTCTTCCTTCGGTGTCTTTTCTGCGATGGTGTTTTGGGCATCAGCTCAGGTTCAGCACTTAAGTTGCTGTTCAACAAACAGAACACAAGAGACACAATTTGTTTCCTTGCCTGAATGTGACAGTGTTCACCCCATACCAGCAACATGTTGTTCATTAAGCAAGGACAATGAGATGCTGTCAGTCTTTCCGATCAGCAGGTTAGAGACATTTTAGCAAGACCGCAGCCACTAAACAGTATACGCTAAAACAAACAGCTCAACATACAGATAAGGGAAACGACTAGTAAGCGGAGGCAAAAAGAAACGTTATAGAAGCAACTGGGAAAGCCAGACTCCTCGACAGCCGTTAGTTTGAAATCGCACTGGCATCATTATCACTAGCCCCGGAGACATCTTAGTTGCGTGCGTAACATCTCCATCCTACAAAAGCGATGAAAAAGCGTCAGGCACGGGCTGCTTGTCTCAGGGACACGCCAAAGGGACCCGTGGCACTGACGGCTCAGAGAGAAGGGGCAGCCTGCCAAGGGGCCCATCTGAGACAGCAGCCCTGGCAGCGCCTACCCATCAAACATCTTCATGGCCTCCTCCTCGATCTCCCGCAGCCAGGCCAAGTGCTTGTGCTCGGCACGAGACAGGAACTGGGAGAGCTTCAGGCGACAAACCTCCAGCAGGTGCGTGGGGCCCTCTGCCATGGCTGGGCCTGACACACCTGGGAGGGGGAGGGAAGGAGAGTTCATTAGCACCTGCCCACAGCACCAGGCCCCTCACAGCCACCCGCGCTCGCATGAAAACACCCCGCCCCCCACCTCAGCGGGTGGGTGGGTGAAGGGAGGGGGGGGACACGCAGCGCGCGCACAGAACAGCTCCCCCCCCGCGCAGGTACCAACCGTCCCTCAGCCCCAGCCCCAGCCCCAGCCCCAGCCCGGGTTCTCCTCTGCAGCAGGCACCAGCGAGCGCCTCCGCCCAGACAACCTCCAGACCACAGAGAGGACGGCTAGAGCGGCCTCTCTCAGGCAGCGCCCCAAGCCTGCAGCCCCGCGAAGCGGTCCTGGCGCCCCACTTCCGCTATGTCATCCGGGTCCGCACCAATCACAAAGCGCCTTGCCCGAGCGCCGTATTAATTGGTTCCCGCTTCCGTCCATCACGGCAGGGAAGGGAGGGGGTTCGCTAGAAGCTCCGCCCATACCAGCGAGCTCCTCTTCCAGAGGTTGATTCCTCCGCATCATAGGCTCTACGCGTGCGTGTGTGTGTGTGTGGGTGGGGGGGGGGGGGGGGGGGGGTAGTGGCTAGACGGGCCTGTTCGGGTATCTATGGTGCGGGCTGCGTACGCCCCTTTCACCCATCGCGGTGACGCTCATGGGCCTCTGGGCCAATGGCGGCCTCCGCCCTCGCGCGGCGCTGTGTGATTGGCCAGAGGCGGTGACGACAGGCGCGTCGGCGGACAGTTAGATTTGAAAATTGAGGCGGGTTGGCGGCGCTGCGCGCCCCAGGACAAGGACGGTCCCTGCCACAGGCCGGGCGCGGACGGACGGAGCCATGGAGCCGGCGTCGGGCCCCGCGCACCTGCCCGCGCTCTGCAACCGCAAGCTGGCC
Organism: Pelodiscus sinensis; assembly: GCF_052426305.1. NCBI lineage: Eukaryota > Metazoa > Chordata > Testudines > Trionychidae > Pelodiscus > Pelodiscus sinensis. Next base: position 125,392,868 of record NC_143056.1, on the reverse strand, counting down.
GAGTTCCTGCGGCAGGTGGACGCCGTCGACATGGTCTGGCTGCGGGAGATCGGCGTGGAGGCCGCCAAGATGTTCAGCAGGTGGGGGCGGGTTCTGGCCCCGCGCCGGTGGGGATGAAGCGTGATGGGGGGGGGGGTCTGCTCCGGTCCAGCGCCGCGGGGGCGGGCTCACGGAGCGGGCTGGGGGGTCGTTTCCGGTCCAGCACCGGCTGGGGATGGAGCGGGGGTGGGGATCAGTGCGGGGGCGCGTGCTGGTCCAGCGCCAGCCCGGAAGTGGGGATGGAGCGGCCTGGGGAGGCTGGGGGGAGGGGGGATGGAATGGTGGGGGTTCGGTTCTGGTCCAGCGCTGGGGGGAGGGGGGGGAGGGGGGAGCGCCGCCCGGGGGGGGGGCATGGAACGGTGGGGGTTCGGTTCTGGTCCAGCGCCGCCCGGGGGGGGGGGCATGGGGGGAAGGGGGGCATGGAACGGTGGGGGTTCGGTTCTGGTCCAGCGCCGCCCGGGGGGGGGGGCATGGAACGGTGGGGGTTCGGTTCTGGTCCAGCGCCGCCCGGGGGGGGGGCATGGAACGGTGGGGGTTCGGTTCTGGTCCAGCGCCGCCCGGGGGGGGGCCCGGTGGGGGGGGGGGGCGGGGGGGGGGATGGAACGGTGGGGGTTCGGTTCTGGTCCAGCGCCGCCCGGGGGGGGGGGCAGCGCGCCCGGGGGGGGGGGCATGGAACGGTGGGGGTTCGGTTCTGGTCCAGCGCCGCCCGGGGGGGGGCATGGAACGGTGGGGGTTCGGTTCTGGTCCAGCGCCGCCCGGGGGGGGGCATGGACCAGTGCTGTGGGGAGGGGGACATGGAACGGTGGGGGTTCGGTTCTGGACCAGCGCCGCCCGGAGGGGGGATGGAATGGTGGGGGTTCGGTTCTGGACCAGCGCCGCCTGGAGGGGGAATGGGAACGGTGGGGGTTCGGTTCTGGTCCAGCGCTGCAAGGAGCAGAATGGAGCTCTGGGGGGAGGATTTTGATCCAGCATGTGGATGAGGGGGATGGATTCTGGTCCAGCACTGGGTGAGCTGTATGGGGGAAGCATTGATCAGGCAGGGTGGGAGTTCTGGTTCAGCACTAGGGTGGTGGATCCAGCTGGGGGAGGGCACTGGATCCATCACCAATTTCAGCAAGGAGGGATGGAATGGCCTAGTGGGTGGATTGGTCTAGCACTGGCTGTGTAGGCTGAAGAATGCCACGGGAGGAAGGATTTGGTCCAGGACCCGAATGGAGCTTGAGATAGTGAGGTCTGGCAGTGCTGTCAGCTTCTCCCGGCATCTCACGCACCACAGTGGGGATGGATGTAGCTCCTAACTTCCTCAAATAGACACACCAGAACATGTGCAGAGAACCCGCATATTGAGGCATCAGCCCTCTGTAGAGACAAATCCACAGATATGAACAGATACATAAATGCAGAGACTCTCCACTGCCCCTATGGATGAGACAGATAGACATCTTCCCTACCCCAATACAGATGGACAGAATGGACTCAATCACATAGCTGGAGCTTTGTGACTAGATGGAGCCAAGCTTGTTGATTGAGCTGTAGTATACTGTGGGGCATGGGTCCTGCTTCTCACCTGGCAGATGCAAAGACTTTGTGAACTCTCCCAGCATCCCCTTTGTGTGTTGGCCAGATGGAGATGTGCTATGATGAATGTGCCCAGATGCAAGTACCTTCTTGCCCTAATGATGCTGATTTCTCTTCCTTGACAACTTTTTGTTAAAACAGCAGTTTCAGTGATGAGCCAGAGCTGATGCCAAAAACACCATCCCAGAAAAATCGTGTGAAGAGGCGACTTTCTAATGCTCCGGATGAGAACAAAGACCCAATCAGGAAAAGGTGAGAAGGGCTGTATCTGCAGCTGTTAATGCAGACTTTCCTGATTTGGGATCTTAGACAAGATTTTGCATATTATTCCTGCTGCCTCCCTCATCTACCCATCCATCCCCTCTGCCTCCCCCGGAATATATCATCCCCACTGCTTCTCCATACCTCTCATTGTCCTGAACTCCTGGGCTCACCATGCTCTTTGGCTCACCATAAAACCTGGTGAGGCTGGCCATTCTGAAGCCCAGAGCGGGAGCCACATGGATAGAGTGAGGAGGGATGGGCTGAATCCCGGAGCCCACTACCAGAAAAGGGGATGGTGTTTGTGAGAAAAAAGCCTGTCCCTGTGGGAAAGAGAGTGAAGCTTGCTCTAGAGATGTGACTTGTTGACTACCCAATAAGAAAATGCTTATTGGGTAGTCAAGTAGGAACTCGACTAGTTGCTTCCCTGCTCCTCCCCCCAGCTGCCTCTATCAGAAAAAGGCAGCAAGGAGGGAAGAGGGCAGTGGTGAAACGTCCCCGCTTGCACTGGTCCCAACTGCTGCTCCTCTCCCTTTGAAATGTACAGGAGCCCAGAGCTACTCTTATACATTTCAAAGGGGGAGGCATTATTGATTACTTGAGTAGTCAATAAAAAGTCCATCAACTGTTCGATTAGCTGATTAATCAAAATTTAACATCCCTAGCTTGCTCCCTGACTCTTGGGCCAGTGGGGTTGCAGCCCACCCCCAGAGGCTGAATCAGCGGATGGTGGATGTAAAGCCTAGTCTTAGAGTCGCATGACTGACTGTGGGTACAGCAGAGAAGGGCTGCTCTCTCCCCCCCCCCCGCCTTTCCCCATCTCCTCAAGAGACTCTTGTGGATTAAGGAAGTCCCCCTGGTGGCTGCATTTGAGAAACACTGCTCTGAACTTCAACACTAAACTGCACAGAAACTGTGCTGCCCATGTTCATATTTTCTAACTATACCAGTCCTAAACAAACTATACGTGCACTGCTCCTGTTCTGCATCATAGCAGTGCTTGTCAGACTTAATGGAGTTGCACAAAGGGCATCTAAGATGCTGTGACAATTACAAAAAATAAATAACTAAATCTCAGAATTGGTGCCAAGCAACCGATCTTAACTACAGTAACTCCTCACTTAACATCCCGGTTAACATTGTTATATTGCTTATCTACTAGAGCACATGCTTGTTTAAGGTTGTGTTTGCTCTCTTATAAGTCACTTGGCTGCCTACTTTGTCCGCTGCCTTCTGGGATTTGGAACCAGAATAGGCTGGCAGCCCCATCTCCATAAAGCAGGATATCACAGCTATAGAGTCTTGTGCCTAGACTTCCTGGTCTACTTACTAGGGCAGTATACTTGTGGTAGGGCCAACATACTTAAAGGGGCATTGCAGCTCTCTCTCTCTGGAGGAGAGCGTGGTGCACTCCAGAGGGATAGTGTAGAGTATGAGGATACATTAATAATGTGTAATAATTATTGAGGACTCAGCCAAGTGGTATTTCATCATTTAGTAGCAAGATGTTCCGTGGGAAATTCTCAATCTTCTGACTCCACCCCCTCACAAGGCTTCATAATCATTACTGTTGTGTATAGAATTAAATGGTCTAAAACGTATATTGTCTATACATATTCTGCCTTTTGTCTGTTGAAAAAATATTCCATTGAATCTCATATTAATTCTTATGAGGAAATTGGATTCACTTACCATTGTTTCTCTTAAAGTAATTTTTTCAGGAACATAACTGTTTGGGACTGTAGACTCTGAATGTACAAGATTCTGGGGGAGAGAAAATAACCAGTGTATTTTAGAAACCCCTAAAAATACCTGAGATGATAATTAATTGAACTTGGCAGCTGAGTGACGTTGGGATGTAAGTGACTAGTCGACTATCCGATAAGCAAAAAGCTTATCGGATAGTCGACTAGCAGCTTCCTCCCCTTGCTGCCTGTGTCACAAAGAGGCAGCAAGGGGAAGGAAGAAGAGGTGCTGGGGGGAGCTGATTTTTAAGTCAGTTTCCTCCAGCTCTGTGGGAGGGGACAGGGCTGCAGCAGAGGTATTCCAACTTTGAGATATACAAGAGTCCCCACTGGGGCTCTTGTACATTTCGAAGTGGAAGCGCCCACGTGGAGCCCAGGGTCAGTGGGACTCCCGCTGGCCTCAGGTTCCACGCAGAGTTTCAATCGTTTAAAGGTGGAATGCCACGCTAGTCCTTATCAACTAATCAAAATTTAACATCCTTAGTTTAACATCAGCTTTCTCACTCTTCACAAGGCATTCCTAGCTCATGCTTTAGGAGACCCATCTGATCATACTGAGAGGGTCATTGTAGATCTGGTTTATATCCGTAGGACCCTTTAACTTCAGTACTCATTTACACGAGAACAAAATGAGTGCACAGTGGGAATTAAATGCTCCCGGTCAGGATGGCAGCTTGTACTTGCCCCATATAAAACATCATTATTATGATAAGGGCTATTTCTCAGTCATTCATTCTCAGCTGTTCAAATTCAGAAGAAAAAAATCTTAATATACAGCAACATAAGCAAAACATGACTTCATAAAGTTGTTCTACCCATATTGTCATCTTTACTCATGTTTATTTCAGTGACCTGAGAGCAAGGTATACTCTAGGTTAGTAGAGTGACAAAATCCAGCCCATACAAATTAAGACACTTGTTGATTAACAGCAAGTGTTTGATTTTTTTTTTTTCCTGTTGAATTTGAACAAAACAATTTTGGTTAATCCTTTGCAGGACTGTGACCTTAACAAATAGGCTAATTGATGGTGCCTGCAAATCAGAAACACTTGTAAATGCCATCCTGACAGCCCATGGTTCAGATTCCCAAAATGGAGTTCCTAGCTGATTGAAGAGGCGACAAAATTGAACAAATTCCTCTTAAATAGAATGCATGTTACAAAGTCAAGTAGTCAGAAGTGAGAAAGTGCCAGGCCTCAGGTTGCACATACAACTTGGTTCAGTCCTCCTGTGCTTATGCATTAGGATACAATCTTTAATTATGTGATCACGTACTATTTTTATCACAGGACCTCTGCATCATTCAGTGCAAATGATGTATGGAGTATAATGACTAGATAGTTATTTCATTCTTTTTACCTCCAGCTCTAGCATGTAAATGAAATGTTAGCTAGCTATCTGTCTAGTCCATTTTCACATGGCCCGTAATGCTTCTGAATCAAGCTTCAGTGTGCTGCACCCTTTCTGTTATTAGGTTATCGAGGAGTGCCAAGCGAGCATCTGCTAAGCGATATTCCAGAAGACTCCGAAGCAAAGAGAACCTGGAAATAACCAGGGCTATGCAAGAGGTCATCCCACTTCGACGGGTAACAAGATCCCGGGCAGTGGTATCTGATGCACGCTCTGTGGCACCTCCTCAGAAGTCAGCTGTCGAGCCAGTGGATGGGAGGGTCCCCTTTGTAAATATCAGTGTCAATGATCGCAATAGTGCTGAGTTATGTTTAAAGAGAAATTCACCTGAGACAGAGGCCAGGATCTCCAAGGTCATTGTCTTGAGTTCAGATGATGACTCTCCCAAGAAAGCTGGGACAGTAAAACTGCAGCCTGCCCCTGCACCCTCTGTGCTGTTGATTCCCGAAACCACTGAGCCAAAAGGGTCAAAAGAGGGCCGAAGTGCATCTAAATTAAAAATAGCAAATACAGCCATTACCAAAGCCATTGTAAATAGGGAGCCTGCCACTGAGGAAATGGATATCTCTGCACAGAAGCCAGAGGACAACCAAGAGTCAGTAAAGGAGCCTTCCCAGGATTTAAAGGATAGCACCCACACCCCAACAGGCTCCAAATCAAACCGTCACTCTGTTCGTCGAAGTTTGATGTGCAGAACCTCCATGAGCCACCAGACCTCATTGGCGGAGAAGTTCTCACTGGCCAGCAAAAGGGAAAGCATGATCCGGAAGTCAGTCAGCAGGGCTAGGTCCAAAAGGATTGCAGCTCGTCAGTCATCTCTAGCCTCCAGCCATGCAAACTGTAAGTTTTTTTTCAGGCTTACAAAGCAATTCTGTTTTGCTCCATTCCCAGGTTCTCTGCCTGTTGTTCAGCATTGGAAGGCTGCAGTATTGAGCTGGATACAGCAAGTATCCTTGGGTTAGACAAATTTCAATTAAATGTCAATTTATTTAAACTGGCTTGCTAAAAAGAAATACCAGCTCTAGAGAAACTCACTGAACTGTGACTCCTGTAGTGCAGTGTTGACTTCACAAAAGCCAGCATCTCTAGCTGGTAACTGGCCACCTAAATATTCATGATCAATGTAGGTGGTGAAAATGTGATTTATGAAACCAGAGTTCCGACATACATTCCTCTTGAGTCTTGTGGATTCTTTGCAAAGTCCAGTGGTTTTTTTTTTTTTTTGTTTGTTTTACAATGATTCTCCTTTTTAAACTTGCTGCCAGTTAAGGCCTGCACCTTCCCCCTGGAACCACAGTAGCTACTTTTGTAACACAGACTCATAAACAGAAACTGGCAAGTGGTTTGAGGACTGCCATTTTCTAAGAGGGCAAAGAGGGGCCAGGGCTTTCAAAACCTAGTATGAGTAGAAAAGTACTCCCATCGTGTGTGTGTGTGTGTAGAAAAGTACTCCCATCGTGTGTGTGTGTGTGTGTGTGTGTGTGTAACTTTAAACGGGGGTTTGTTTTGTGGGGGAATAATTAGATTTTAAAGATCTTTTTTTGCCACGTTGGGGAAGCAAACATTGTTTTAGTGCAGAAGTTTCACTTTCTGGTTCAGACAGCTTTCCCTCTGTTATGGGGACTAAATGAAATGCAAAAAGTAAACAGACAGCAGGTGAATGAGTATGAAACTTCCAATTGTAAACTCCACAGTCTTTCCCTAACATCTAAAGATGGTTAGGGATAGTCTTATCCCAGGGCTTAATTGTGGAAAATAGGAAGAATAGCCTTGGAGACTGGTCAGTTGACTGCCTGTTGTTTGACGATGGTAAAATATTGTCAAATATTACAGCAAGAATGTTCTGTCTTCCCTTCTTGATTGCAACATGGTGCCATTCTTCTACTTTTTAGAACTTCATTTCATTTTGTATTCCGTTTTTGAGTTAAAACTACTTAGTTAACTACTGGAGAGTAGAGTCTTCACTCTTTAGTATTTACTGGTTTAATAAATTGGTGCTTTCAAATATGAACATACTGACAAATAATGTCAAAATTTGATTGATTGACTAATTATGGACTGGTCAAGTACCCAACCCTAAGAAAGCTCGTACACTTCTTTCACTTCTATTTATCTACCTTAGGGGGTCCCAAACTTTTTGCAATCACAACCCCATTTTAATGAAGTATTTCCTGTGGGAGACCGTTTTGTAGAGCAAAATGGAAACACAGCTGCTAAATAGCTGCAGTTAAACTATTTCTCTAGAATCATGCTAGAGATTGGCTTCATCTACACTGTGGTTCCCACAGCTCCTGACAATGACTCAGCAAGATCTAGAGAGTTTTGTATAAGTTTCTGCAGAATAGACTCTGCCTAAAGCACTCTGTAGACCAGGAAATGGAACCAAGACTGACAGTGTTCTCACCAGTGCATCCCCTTGAGCCAGCACTGAAAACAGTTTCGTCCAGTTTCTGCTAGCATTTCTCACGTAGTGGCCATCACTGCTCATTAGGGATGTTAGCATGTAGTAGTTTACACTGTTAACCGATAAGACAGGGCTTGTTGGTTAATCCTAATTACTACATTAGGGTGGATTAAGGTTCTTAATGCATCTGTAAAATTGCTTAAAAATCCATGGAGGTTGGACAAGGCCTTACACAATGAGTGGAAGAGTCCAAATCTAAACACTTCAATGTAAATACTGAATGTGGTTGTGGGTGGGTGGAAGTTGGTGGCAGGTAGCTTCTGATTGCTAAACCAATCTATGCTCATGTACATCTCTTGTACCATTCTAGAGTGAGAACTGCACTATGGGAACCTGATGCAGATAAATAACTGTCAGCAGGTATTGAATGTCCATCCCATTGCTTCACGGTGACAACAAAAATAAATAGATCAGTTATTGGGGTAGTCAGAAAGCTTTTTTGTTCACCCAGACCTGTGTATAAATCAGGCTCGTATCTTGATTCAGGAAAGTCTATTGAAATCTGAGTGACATGGGGGGCTTATCTGTCCCTGGAGCAATAAGGCTAGGCAGTTTTACTGCACTTCCAGAACTAGTTCAGCCCATTTAAAAGCAATTTGTGGACCTCGATGGCTGCTTACATTTAGTAAAATGTGATAACTTGTAGCAGGAACCTTTTCAGAATACTCTTGCCTGATGGATGTGTAAGTTGCACAGTTTGATTGACAGGAATAGTCTTTGCTGGGACTTTACTTTTTGTTTTTCACTTTGTCTTTCTCCCTCCAGGTCATGGCTCTGTGGAGAGCCTTAAGGATGAAGAAAAAACTGTCCCTGTCAGGTGAGGCTACTCCTGCAAGTTTTCTCAACTCCTCAGACATTCTTGAGGCCTATCTGCTAGGGATGTTGCTTGCACTGGTCTGGGACACTGCACCTCTGCATTTTAAATGCAGTAAGAAATCGGTGACTCTTACTACGTTTAAAATGCAAAGGTGCAGCACAGGTGGCTCCTGGAGTTCCAGGGACAGCTCAGTCCCTGCTTGAGCCGGCTCCAGGAGCTACCCCTGCTACAGCTCTGCAGAGCGGCCCTTATCGACTAAGCATGTAATTGATATACATTTGACATCCCTTCTATCCGCTCCCCAGGCCGCATCTCAAGGAGACACTTCCTGTTCCTTACTAGCCAGAATGACTACAGACCCAGGCTTTTCCCTCAAGTTTGAGCTTTTGGAGTCTAGTGTAAATAGTTAAGGTCCCAGCTAAAGTTAAATCTAAATTTTACCATAGTGGGTTTCTTATCATTTAAACACATTTTTTCATATTTTGTTGCCTTTGTGTCTTGACTAAGGTTGCAAACCCATGTAAGAAATTAGAGTTGACAATGTTCATCTTGCCCCACCGTGTTCCTTTGTTTTGGATGGGCTTGAAAGGTGCCTTTTAGGCATTTGACTAAAGGCTGTGATGTCTGCAAAGCTTTTTGTCAAAATGGGCCCCAAAGAACTATAACAGTGCTCTTAAGCTGGCTCTGGGAGGCCCTTTTCTGAAAGGCATCCTGTGGTGATGGGTGAAAAGTGCAAAATAAATGTATTTAATGTCACAGTTGGGGGATTTCTTCAATGGCTACCTGACATATAATGTGTCATTGCTCTCAGACAGCTCTGAGCTGGTACTGTTTTTGCCACTAAATGTCCAACTCTTTCTTGCAGATCTGAGCAGGGACTTACTACCCCCTCTAAGGAGGTAAGATCTGGGTAGCGCTCACATTATGTAAACACTGGAGGAGAACGTTGAAAAACTCCTTAGTTCAACTTGCCCTGGGCAAGTTGATGGCATCACTGTTATCCAGAGCACAGCAAGGATTTTTTTTATATTAGTGGGGGAAATTGGTGGCTTCTCTTTACTTGGTCATTTTTAGATGCTGATGGTGATCAGAAACTTGGGGGTGGGAGGAGAATCTTCAGCCCTTCGCAGGCTAATAAATGAGGCTTTTCATGGTGTCCAGCACACTCAGGACCTGACCGGTCCCAAATGAGGGAATTTGCTAGACCAGAGTTGGTCCCCTGCTCCCCAGACCACCATCCCTCTCCATTGCCAGCCCCAGCTGTGCTCCCTACCCCACCAGGGCTGCCATGTCTTTGGCCCCAGCCCCGCTACTGTGGCAGTTGTGACTGCCACGTCCCTGGTCCTGCTAAGTGGGCTGCCATGGCCCCTGCTGTGCTACCGAGGTTTGGGCTCTGAACCGCCAGTCCTCTTGCCACTGGGGCTCACAGCCAGGACTCTTTGGTCCAGGAACACCTGTGGTCTTGCTGGTAGTTGCAGTTTTGGGAGGTCCAACCTGTAGTGGGGAGTGTTTTGGTTAAACTGTTGTTCAGTCTGCACACCATTATTAAATTGGGAATTTAAACTGAATGCAACTTTAAAAACTTTCCTGGGGACCTTTAAATAATGTTTAGGTGTAACTAGAGGGCTGTACCCCCTGCTTGCTATGCTAGCCACTCTCCTCCCCTCTGTCCGCTGCAGCTGAGTCATTGGGAAAAAAAATTATATATATTGACAGGTAAGGGCTTGTCCATCTCTGTATGTTAGAGAATTACTTAATATTGTAATTAACACATAGGCTGAAACCACTTCTTCCCTGATCTGTGCTTCCTTCAGTTGAGCTCATGAGGAAAAGCCCCAAAATTAAGCCAACAAGTTTGTTTCAAGTCCTCATGTCCCTGGCCCATCACCAGCACTTCTCTCCCAAGTATAATCCTGTGAATCTCCCATTTTTAGAGTGGTTCATTGGGTTACAGCATCTCTGTCTACCAACAGCATTTGGCACCTGGTAGAGATTTCCCTTTGGGGGCCTGTGGTCAGTATGAAAATGTAGTGACTCCGAACGACTCTCCAAAGCAAAATATTTTTCTCTAGTAGCCACTAGGGCTATAGGAATCAGAAGCATTACAACAACAAAATCCTACGGGCATGTTGTCCTACCTAAAGCCCAAGGGAAACGTTAAGTGTTAGGGAAATCTGACTTATCTCTCATACCCCTGCTCTTCTGAGGACCAAGTTAGTCTGTTTCTTGGCAGAGCCTGCCTACCTGGGTCACTTCCCAGAGCCATTTGGGGTTGGGAGGCACCTCACCACTGCCTATACCAGAAAGTCTTATCTGTGCCTGCTGTGGATCAGCTTCCTGCACGTAGCAGCTTTCAGCAGCATAAGCATTATATTCCAGGCTCACTTTCTCTGTGCAAGGTTGTTGCTGACATACACAGTTCAGGGCCTGCTTGGGGATTAGTGTAACCCCTTTTCCATTGGATGCTCCCAGAATTACTAGGCCAACTCAATTCCCTGCTTTTAGCTGGCTGTTTCCAGCTCTGCCTGGCTGAAGTCTTGTTCCTTGGTGTCTCAAATTCTCCTGCAGCTCTCTATTCCATGCAAGAACCTGCTAACTCTCTGCAGCTTCCTTGCTGGCTCTTTACAGATACCAGCTGCCCTCCCTCAGGCTCCATTCTGAGGCTGTTAATGAAGCATACTGGTCCAGTTTCCTCTTAAAAGGCCCAGTCCACTCTTTGACTCTCAGTCATGCTGAAGACTGCAAGATGTGAATCAAATAGAGAACACATAGTAATAAAATAGAGATCTCCTATATTCTTCCAACCTCTTAGCATGCAATTAGGTATTTGAAGTAACTAGCATTCCCCTTGGTGACTCTGTGCCTATCTGCTACTGCCTGGGAAAAGAAAGGCTGCAACCAGCCCAGTTGTCACATGGCCTGGGTTCAGCCAGCTTCCTATGAGCAATTTCCCTCCCCAACCCTGCCACTTGTGTGTTCAATGCGACCAGCTGCTAGTTACTTTAGTGCTGGCACATGCTGTGGCTTGTTACTCCTGTGGGACTTTCTCTCTTATAGTTACAGGGTGGGACTTCACTCAAAAGGTTTGTGCCTATTGTATTCCCAGTGTTTTGCAGGACACAGAGTACTTTCAAATGCTGACTGAGTTTTTATTTGTCTCTGGGCATTGTACTGAAATCCTGTTGCCTTTTCTGCAGGACCCCCGAGGCCCCAGGAATGCCAAGAGAGCAGGTGGCAAGCTTGTGGCAGAGCAGCCGGAGGGGAGCAATAAAGGTAACTCTCTGCCAGAGGCACACTTCTGACTGAGACTCAGGGAAGGACAAGACTCGGCTTTGGGGGTTGTTTAATTTGGCTCCCATTCTATTGACCGGGTTCCTTTTGCAAGGAACTGACCTGATCTCTCAAATCAAGTGATCTTTGGGTTGTGCTAGATGCTCTTGTTATAGTTTTTCCTTCAGGAAATGTGCTCTCCCATGAAGAGATGGGAGGATTGTTATGGCGTACGTGGGTAGGGAGGATCTGTTGTCTCTGTGGGTCTATATGCAGAAGGCCAAAGCATAGAGCATACCACCGACAACTGCACTGTTGCCTAGAGTGTTTTGTAAAGAGAACACTTGATATTGGATTGCATGGTGGTCAGGGTACTAGGGCCTGGAGGTGGCTAAGTCGCTTTCTGCTGTTAGCAGGAAGGGCCAGCTCTGCTCAGTTCATGGCAGCAGCAGAAGAGGTTCCCAGCAACATATTCACAGGCTTAGCTGCCAGGCCTGGTGATTCTGGCTTTGGGCTCTCCCAAAGGGAACTAATTATAACTCTCTCTCTGCAGAGAACCATTCCGACGCCCAGGAACAGCCCCCGAGCGCCAGGTACCTTCGCATGAGAGGGAAGGGGAAATAGTCTGGGTGGCTGGATAATTTCATTCCACATTATATGCCTTCACTGGAAGCTTCTCTCTCTCTCTCTTTGAAGAAAGGTTTTAATCCACATTATAACACGTCATTAGCCAAGTAATTGTAACCAGATCACCAGACAATTGCTGTTAAAAGCCTAGATCCATACAGTGTTGTAGCTATGTATTTTTGAAAGAGTTATTTGCTATTTTGCTTTGCCTATGGGATAGTCGTTTATTGATACGCTAGTTTGTAGGTAGCTTTTTGATCCTGCCTCACTGAGAATTACCCAGGGGGTCTGGAATCAAAGAACTAATGCAGACACCCACCACTAGTTATGTGGCTATTTGGCCTTTTGAAGCTTTTTGCTTCCTGGAGGAAGGGAGCTTGACTAATTCTTCCTCCTTCCCCTCCCCCTCCTGTCCTGGTTCAGGAGGCCTGGGAGACAGAGGCCCCAAAACTGTATTAGGAGTCAGCCTGGTCTGACTTGGACAGACTCATCCTGGAACAAGGAAGTCACAAACTTTTCTATAAAGACTCACTGAGATCCCACATGGGTGCTGGGTTACCAGGTAAACAATTAAAATTACGAGGAGTCCTGAGACACCTTATAGACTAACAGATTTATTGGAGCATAAGCTTTCATGGGCAAAGACCCACTTGATCAGGTGCAGAAGTGGGTCTTTGCCCACAAAAGGTTATGCTCCAATAAATCTGTTAGTCTATAAGGTGTCTCAGGACTCCTCTTTGCTTTTGCAGATTCAGACTAACATGGCTACCCCTCTGATAAAAATTTATGTTGTTCAACGGGTTAAGTTTTTTAATGGCTCTTTACATCCCTAGTGACAGCGTGAATCATGAGTGTTGCTCAGATCAGGAGAAGAGTTTCCTGTGCTGGGTCACTGTGTGATAGCCATGTATTAACTCTTTCAGGAGAAAGCCAAGTTACAAGAAAGCTGTGGATGAGTTGTATGACGGGCAGCAAGCAGCGGAAGGCGGGCTCTCCCCTCCAAGTAAAAAGACTCCATCACCACTCTGCCCAGCCAGCAAAGTGAGGCAAAGCCCCAGCCCACTTCCTCTAAGACTCTTCCCTTCTCCTTCAGCTGCCAGAGCTCTCTGTGCTCTCTTCGCAGGTTGTGCGTCCATTTAAGACCTTTTTACACACTGTGCAGAAGAACCAGCTGCTCATGGCCCCAAGTTCTGTGGGGCGAAACAGTATAAAGAAATCCTTCATCAAACACAACACTCCGCTCCGAACCGATCCCAAGGTAAAGCCGTTTCCTTTGAGTCGGGCGGGATGGGATGGGAGAGAGCCCGAGTCATTGCAAAGGCCTGGGTGGGTCTCAGAGGTAAAAAGTGGCAACTATGAAGTTGTAGAGTGTAAGCCTTCCTAACCGGACAAATGGAGAAACTCTGGCTGTTTCATTGTCTTAGAAATGTAAAAATGATTCAGTCAGTCACCTCCCTCCCCCGTCCTGCATTTGGGATTCTGTGGGGTGTTGGAGCAGTGTTCCACCCTAACTGGTATTCGCCAGGGTGTCAGTCATCACATGGGAAGGTGAAGACAAGGAGGATTTCTCAATGTACCACTTCAGATACATGCAATGGAGTGGGTAGACATTGCCTCCTTGTTAAGCTTTCCTGTGAGTAACTAGATCATGGCCTCTGTCCACACTAATGGATGCCCTCCCCCTTGGCAGGAGTCTGCCCCTCTGCCTGCAATCTGGGGGTCAGAATCAATGCAGGGTGGTAACTGTAATCAGCTACTAGTGCCCTGATTCTGCAAGCTGCTCCATGCAAATGGATAGTTGCATCCATGTGGTACCACTCCCTGCCTACTGCCAACAAAGTCCATGGCACTTCGGGGGCAGCCACCTAAATGAGCCAAGAAGGTCAAGCTGTAGGTTTATGTGGTGATTTCTACAGGAAGTAACTATTGATTTTCCCCATGTTCTATTTACACAGGGTGACTTTGTCGTAAGTAATGACTCTCTTTAATCATAGCCTGAGCTTGTAGCAAGTGCACTTTGTGTGTTGCTAATGGGTGCTCTTTAATTTGTTTACTACTTGCACACAGCCCTAATGTGTTTGCTTTATAGCAGCGAGAAGAGAGGTCAGCATTCAAAGGGCAGCAGGAACCAGCCAAAGTGACCCTTTTTAGAACAGCAGTAAAGTAAAAAGGGATCAGGTTCACTGGAATGCCCTCTAGGGGCTAGGGTGAAACGGATGCATGTCTCCTGTTTATGCTAATACATGATACCTTTCAAATAAACACCAGATCTGCTTGGGATCACTTGTGCCAGTGTCTAAGCATTCATTGAAAATACTAAAATATAAATTGTGTGATGAAATCAGGCTGCTTCTAGATCACTGAATCCCGTCAGCCTGTTTCTAGTAATGGACACTAGAGCTGCTAGTGCACTGCTGGGAATCTTTGGGCATACCTCACTTAGTGTGTTCTGCTGTACTCTGAAGGTGGCTTTCTTTTCTCTGTAGAAGTAACAAAGGATTTAATCTCCCTGGTGTGCGGGTGATGACCCACAAGCTTACCGTACAGGTGGTGGTTCCACCTGGCATTTTGATTAAAAAACTAGAATAATACAAAATGAACATGGCACACACCAAGTGGATTAAAAGCTGGCTAATTGGTAGATCTCTAAATGTAATTATAAATGTGGAATCATCACTAAGCAGTTGCGTATCTGTTCTCAGCCCTATGGTAGTTAACATTTTCTTTCAGGTCACCGATTACAAAAAAACCACAAGTCATCACTAATAAAATTTGCAACTCACACACAAATTGAAGGAATGCTAAATAATGAAAGCAGGTTGATGATATAGACCAGTGGTCTTTGACCTTTTTACGTCCAAGAGCACTTTTTAAATGTCAGGGCAACTGAGGATCTACCCCTTCCCCCTCTCACCATCACTTGCTCTCCCCCACCCTCACTCACTTTCACTGGGCTGTGGGTCTCAGGGATTTGGGAGCAGAAAGTGGTGAGAGATGCAAACTCTGGGAGAGAATTTGAGTGCAGGAGGGGCCTCCAGGCTGGGACAATGTTGAGGTATGGGGGGGGTGCAGGTTGCTGTCTTTGGGAAGGGAGCTCCAGGCTGGATAGTGTGTTGGGGTGCAGGAAGGGATTGAGAAGGGGATTCTGGCTTGGTACAGGGGCTCACTGTTGTATTTGAGCATGGAGGCCAGAACAGGAAGCATGGAGGCCAGAATTCAAACCTTTGAGGGGACCTTTAGGTGTGATGCGAGCAGAGGATTACACAGGACATCGCCTTGGTGCCCTTGTTGTATGCTTAAGTCTAGTACTGACACCAGCTAACGATAGTTGGTCTTCTGTGGTGAATACAGCTTAAAACCCACTCACTCCTGCGTGCCTGAATTCACCCTTTGCCAGTGGTTCCCAACCTGTGGTCCGGGGGAGTACTGTAGGGGGTTCGCGCGGCGCATATCGCAGCCAGCACTTCCTTCAACCTGAGTTGCTGCCCTAGTGGATGGGAAGCAGCATGGGCTGAGGGACGTGCAGGCTGCAGGCACAGCTATGTTGTCTGGGGGCAGGCCTGTAAAATTGTAATAGATTGCAAAGGGGTCCATATCCTCGAAAAGGTTGGGAGCCGCTGCCCTATGCAGTAACATACTGATCTTGAGTTGATGTTTCTGATGCACAAGAACTGCCCCACAGCTGATGCTTCTGATGTTCCTCTCCAGCTCCTAGACAATGGGGTGGCTGAATTAGCACTACTGCTTTGTCTCTTCCCATTGTAGCTTCTTCTAAAGAGGTTTAGGGCTGGGCAGGCCACCTCACTGAGCCACTGTGGTACTGGGACCCCTTGGGCCCCCTTCCAGGGAGGTCTGAATTGGCTGTGGCTGTAATTTCCCTGGTGGTTGTTTCTGGCGGCCTTTGCCCAACCTGTCTGGGCCAGAAATGAGCCCCTGCAGCCAAGTATAATCTGAGTCGTGTTCCCCTCCCCCCGCAGGAGAAGGAGCGGCAGCGGCTGGAGAGCCTGAGGAAGAAGCAGGAGGCTGAGCAACAGAGAAAACAGAAGCTGGAAGAGGAGAAGAGACAGCGCCTGGAGGAGATGAAACTGTGAGAGGCTGCCCCTCCAGCTGCTCCAGCTCTGGCTCTGAACGGCTTCTAACAAGCTCTCTTGCATCCTACAGTAAACGGGAAGCGCGTCTGCGCAAGGTGCTGCAGGCTCGGGAGCGGGTGGAGCAGATGGAGGAGGAGAAGAAAAGGCGGATCGAGCAGAAACTTGCTCAGTTTGATGAGAAGAGTGAGAAGGTAAAAGGGCCCAATCTGACCATAGAGCCTCTGGGGACAATGTGGTTTTCCTATGGGACTGAGTAGAAACTGCAGTAGCATGGAGAGGGGTCCTGTCCTTTCTTGCATGGGGGGCAAACGGGGTTGACGTTGCTCAGCGCTAATGGGGAAATCTTTCATTAAAGGTCTGACTTAAACGAAGGATGTTAAATTGCAGTTAAATTGCGGTTAATTGACTAGTCGATAGGTACTTCCGCATTCCTCCTTTGAAATGTACACGAGTCCCCGCTGGGGTACTTGTACAGTTCAAAGGAGGAATGCGGAACACCGCGTGCAGCCCGGGGCCAGTGGGAAGTCCCACTGACTCCGGGCTGCTCGCGGGTGAAATGTTCAAGCGTCCCCAGCAGGGGCTCTTGTGCATTTCAAAGCTGCAGCATCCTCATGGAGCCCAGGGTTAGCTCTCAAGTCCCCCGCTGACCCCGGTCTCCAGGAGGATGCTGCATGCTGCGAAGAGCCCAGGGTCAATTAGGGACGCCCTCCACTGACCCTGGGCTCCACGGCACTGCCCCTTTAAAACACTACCTTGAAATACCCCTTCTCCCCCCCCCCCTTTTGCTGTCTCTATCTGATAGAGGCTGCAAGGGTGGGGGAGGGGAGGGATCGACTAGTCAACTTGTCCTTAACATCCTTAACTTAAACCTTGGGGCAAAAGGGATGATGTGGCGGAGGTGCATTTAGGTCACCAGACACGCCATTGTGTCTGGTTAATAACCAAAGAATGTGCACAAATAAATCATCTTCCCCCACCAGCCTCCTCTGTCTGAGGTCTTGGGCTATTCCATAGAGGACAGGGTGGTGCCAACAGTCCTGAAGAGTCAGAGCAGCCTAGTCTGTGGAGCTTGCTCCTCTTCCATGTCCTGTTCTCCACCATGGGCCACGTTCCCTCTTGGGAAGCCCTTCACATGAACCAGAGAGAATCTGCTTACACTTTGCCTTTGTTTGCTCTGCGGCCACTAGAGTCGTCATCGTTTCTGCTAAGTGAGGCTTGTTCTGATAGTTCAGATGTGCTGTGAGTGGTCGAAGAGCTTCTCCTTATCTGAACGGTCCCAGGCACTGCTGGACTCGCTGCTCTGGGTGTTGTCTGCCATTAAAATAAGGTAGCATCCAGAAACACCAGTTGGAATCAGAATCCTATTGCACAAACCCCAGGGCAAGATGCTGTTCCAAAGAGCATATGCTCCAAGAACTATGCACAGACCCACTGGGCCTCTAGACTCTTGGGTAAGGGAAAGGCATCCTTTACTCTTTGCGGAGAGCTGTCTCGGACTCCAATGAGCTTGGTGTACCAGAGAGACTGTAATACACACGGAGGAGTTGTCCCATCTGCACCAGCCAGGTCCAGACCCACTGTATGTGTGACTGTCTCAGGTGCGGGAGGAGAGGCTGGCAGAGGAAAAGGTGAAGAAGAAGGTAGCTGCTAAGAAGATGGAAGAGGTTGAGGCCCGGCGCAGGCAAGAGGAGGAGGCCCGGAAGCAGAAGGCACAGCAGCTGGTGAGCTGTGCTGGGGTTGTGTGCGCAGGCAGGAAGAGATTGGGCTGAGGGAGTGGGTGTGCAGACAGTGCTGCACTCCGTTCTGCACGTAGCAGGGGAGAAACCAGAGTAACACAGATCTGGCCCAGTCCCTGGACAAGGGGAGGGGGAGCCTGTTTGCACAGAGAACAGCTGAGGGAGAATTAGGCCATAGGAGGGAAAAGTACCGTCTTCTGTCCCTCAGGTCCCTGAGGGACTCCTTGTTGCCAACCCACCCTTCCCTGCACACCCATTTCTGTGCTTTTCATGAGTTTTGAACCACAGCTTCTACCTGGCCCATGGGCCATTTCATTCCCTTCCACATCCTCAATGAAATATAAGTCCTAGTGTTTTGAGTGATCTCTTCCAGCTCCTGGGGCTGGGCAGGAGGTGGGTGGGGAGATCTTAGACATCATGTAATCTATAGAGAACCTCAGCTGCAATCCAGACCTCTGCAGCTATTGTAATCTGGAGCTGAGGACCAGCTGCAATCATGGGGTCAAGGGCTGAGACGTGGCAGTGCCAGTGTGATCGGGGGAGCCGAGCAGTGATTGTGCATCCCTGAAAGGGAAGCAGAAACTACACTGTAAGCTTTGGTCCATCACGTTTCTGAGCCCTTAGTGACAATGCTGTAGTGATGAGCCATGGAAAGACACCAGGCAGGCTGACCCAGGTGCTTCTCTGGCACATCCCCTCTTTCCTTATGAGGTGGAGGCAACTGCTTCCTTTTGCTTGTCAGGAGGAGGAGGAGCGCCGCCAAAAGGAGCGAATGCAGAAGAAGAGGGAGGAGGAAGAGCAAGAGCGAGCAAGGAAGATCGCTGAGCAGAGGCAGGCGGAACAAGAGAGGGAGAAGCAGCTGGCTGCCGAGAGAGAGCTTGAGAGGAAGAAGGAACAGGAGAGGATCCAGGCAGAGAGGTGAAAAATGACCTTCCATGTGCTTGCAGAAAAGAGCAAGGGCTGAACAGACCTGTGAAAGGGCCTATTAAAGCCCTGACTTCTGTCAGCCCAGCCCTGGAGTGGGGGATGAGAAGGAGCAGCCAGGAAGAGATGTGATGGACTAGCTGACTGTCTTGTAAGCAAATGCTTATTGGATAGTCAACAAACTTGTCAATTAGTCCCTCCATTCCCTTTTGCTGCCTCTATCAGAAAGAGGCAGCAAGGGGCGGGGAAAGTAGGAGGTACTTCAAAGTTGCAGCACTGTGTGGAGCCTGGGGTCAGCTGGGGACTCACCAGCTGATCCTGGGCTCCTGCAGTGGCATTTCAAAGCTCTCAGGCTTCATGTGGCGCTTTCACTTTCACTTCAAAGGTGGAGACACCCTATTGACTAGCTTATTCAATTAGTCAGTTACCCACAAGTCAACATCCTTGGTTCTAGGCCCCATAGTGGGAGGTACGCAATGGGCAGCTGGTGAAGGAGGAAGTGCAATTGTCATCATAGGGAAGATTGTCTGCACCCTTCTGAGTATGACCTGATGTGTTTCTTTGGCTCCCAGAGAACGTGAGCGGCAAGAGAAGGAGATGGCCGCGCGTGTGCAGAGGGAGCTGATGGCAGCTAGAGAGAAGGAGCAACTCCAAAAGGAGATGGAGGAAAAAGAGAAGAAACGGGTAAGGAGTCTCCATATGTATCTGCCTGCAGCTGCCATTATACCAAGAGCTGTCTCCAGCAGCAGCAGAGGGACTGTGGTGCTCCTGGAGTACCCTGTCCATGGCAGGCAGTGGAGCGTGTTCTCCTTGCCATGGAGAGGGTCAGTTACTCCTAAAATCTTATGCCCTGGTGATTTCTGCTTGTTAGCAGGAGGAGCAGCGGCTAGCAGAGCAGGATAAGAAAGCCGCCAATGCTGCTAGTAACCATCTGAATGTAACAGTGGATGTGGAGGTAAGATGGGGGGTGGAATCCTGATCTGCCATCCAAAATGCAATATTAGGGTTTCCTGGGGCTCAGTGTGTCTCTGCTATTATAGCGCAGCGCCACTAATCTACTTTGTTTCTAGAATTCCCCTGTCTGTAACTCCTATCAAATGACCCCGCAGGGCCCGAAAGGGCCCAAGCCCCCCACCATCAATCCAAATAATTACGGGATGGACCTGAACAGCGATGACTCCACGGATGATGAGAGCCAGCCACGCAAGCCCATCCCTGCCTGGGCCAACGGTATGTGTCAGCTCACTGAAATCTAACCCTGACCGTTCAGAAACCCTCCTGATGGGTCCCTCAGACTGTGGCACCTTCTCTGCCCATGGCCACAGGAGATATTGCACTGTTAGAGGCCAGCCTGGGGCTGTGCACATAGCACAGCATACCAAGCTGTACTGTGCCCCTCTGGAGGCACATGGGACAAGATTAGGTTTAAACAAATCCTGTCCTGTGAACTAGCAGCTTTAGAACACATAGTGACAGGATGAATTTTGGTGTAAGATTTTGAAAATTACATGTTGGGCCTAAACCTGCTGGACAGAGACTGGTTTTAATGTGCTCAGCTGTAGGGGTAATGCCAGTGTCCAGGGCACCATCCCTCTGAGTGCTACAGCTGAGCTCCATGCTGGCTGCTGTTCTTGCACTGCTGTTACCGTATTAACCCTCCTTTAGGATACTGGGAATTGGACTAAATATTCAGAAACCTTCATTTTCTCTGAGAGAAGGCATAAGGTTCTGCTGAGACATAGGCAACGTCTCCTCTCCAGCTTGCCCCATGTACCTCAGATCCTTCTGCTAACAAAGTCCAGTGCTTAGTATGTTCACACTGTGCTACCTACGGGCATGCCAGGGTTCTGATTTCCTAGAGGGCAAAGCAAAGCTGTTCCTCCCTAGAGCTCTGCAGTCTGAGGCAACAGAGGGATGGGGAATGTACAGCTTCTAGAGCAGTCTGTACACACCTAAGTTTCAATGAAGGAATTAAAGGCAAGTTCAGTCTAATAAACTGGTCACTCTTACTTCTCCAGGGACTCAGCTTAGTCAAGCTGTCATCCACCAGTACTACAAACCTCCAGATGTCACTACGCTCTTTGGGGCTATCATAAGCCCCAAGCTGGAGGATATTTTCTACAAGAACAAGCCGCGATACTTCAAGCGCACTAGCTCTGCTGTCTGGAATTCCCCCCCTTTCCCAGGTGCTAAATCTGTGCTAAGCCTGCCCTATGGCCTGAAAAAATACTGAGGCTGGAGGAATGTGGAGTAGTGAGGTGTTAGTCTTTGTTGTCTGTCTAGGGAAGAAAAATGATTTTATAATATTCAATCTGTGTAAATCTGTTTGTAGATTAATAAAGGTGAGATGTGACTGGGGCTTTTCATTCTGTCATGTTGGTTGAATTTTTCTTGGGGGAGAGGGGTACCATATGGGAGATCCCCAAACCTACAGGGGATATTGCCTCTGATGCATGCTAGCCTCTTTGGCTGTTCAGTCACTGGAGAGATCAAAGTGTAGCCTATAACTAAAGTGCAGGAAACACGCAGAGGTCAGTTTAGCTCTGTCCTTACAGAGTTCTGCAAAGATACAGTTATTTGTAAGCTAATTTTCTTCTGCACTTTCCAGTAGGGATGTGACTAATCCACTATGTGATAAGCAAAAGCTTATAGGATAGTCCACACACCAGTTGACTAGTCGCTTCTCCCGCCTTGCTGCCTCTATCTCAAAGACAACAGGGGGCAGAGGAGGAGGTGCTGCGGGGAGCCAGCTTAAAAACTGGTTTCCTCCAGCTCTGTGGGAGGGGCAGGAGCATAGCAGTGGTGTTCCAACTTTGAAACGCACAAGAGCCCTTACTGGAGCTGTTGTACATTTCAGAGGCGGAACACTGTGCTAGTCCTTATTGACTAATTTAATAGTTGAGGAAAATCTCATCGACTATTTGATTAGTTAAATTTTGATTAACATCCCTATTTTCCTGCAGACCAGCTGTTATATAATTACTTCAGTTTAAAGGACTATTTTAATAAAATATTCTATTTTTAAACCAAATGCAAGATTTTCCAATAGAGCATGAAAGTTCTCAGCTGACCGAAATGACGACAGCACACAAGACAACAGGACCTGAAAATGAAACACAGCTTTGTGTAGTAGATGAATATTTGTCAAACTAATTCCACACCCTGACTGACATAGGTTAAAAACGTCCATTTGTAGCCTATGA
Source organism: Pelodiscus sinensis (assembly GCF_052426305.1). Taxonomy (NCBI): domain Eukaryota; kingdom Metazoa; phylum Chordata; order Testudines; family Trionychidae; genus Pelodiscus; species Pelodiscus sinensis. The sequence continues at coordinate 125,370,703 of NC_143056.1, read as the reverse complement.
TCCCCACATCCTAGGAACTTCCTCAGTGTTTCAAGGGGAAAAATACTGTAGTGGGCAAACCTAATTTACATTCAGCAGTTTAATATAAAGAGCTAGACACTCTTAATGAGCATAGTTCCTTATATAAAACTTTGTCCCCATGAAAAGCAAGTTTGACTACTCTTCAGACAAGGTGGTGTCTTTTTTTTTTTTTTTTTTTGTGCACTGTAACACTTTAGTCTTTACCAAAGAGAGACTGATTGAGTAGTATAATTAACACATCTTTACAGATTAGAAACAAACACTATAGCCATACATTATTCATAGTCTTCATTTTATGTTGAAGTGATTAATTAATTTTTAATGACTTATTTTGCATTATATTTACATGGCACTTAGCATTTTTTAAATGTTCATAAAACAAAACTGCCCTAACAACACTGGACAAGTTTAATACTTTTAGTTCTCTGTACCTGAAGAAGCTATTGCTGGCAAAAGGGCTGTGTCTACACTGCACCCCTTTTCCGGAAAAGGGATGCAGATTAGACACTTCGGAATTGCAAATCCGCGGGGGATTTAAATATCCCTCGTGGCATTTGCATTTACATGGCTGCCGCTTTTTTCCGGCTTGGGGATAAGCCGGAGAAAAGCGCCAGTCTAGATGTGATTCTCCGGAAAATGAGCCCTTTTCCGGAGGATTTCTTATTCCTTTCAAGTAGGACTCAGCAGTTTTGTCGATGCTGGTAAACCTCATTTCACGAGGCATAATGCCTTCTGTCGACAGAAAGCGTTATTGCATGTAAACTGTCCTTGCGTCTACACTGCCATGTCGACAAAGCAGCTTGCTTTGTCGACAGAACTGAATGTAGTGTAGACGCTCTTTGTCGACAGTATTTGTCGACAAAACTTCTGTTGACAAAACCCTGTAGTCTAGACGTACCCATACAGAAACACAATCCCAAATAAATCCCTTTTCCACAAGGAGTAACAGTTAATTTAAACTAAGGGGCTTAGCTCAAAATCCCGCTTCTCTGCCACATGTAGACGTGGGCAGTTACTTCGGGCTAGTCAGTTTTAAAAAATGGCAACCAGGTGAGAATATGCTAATCAAGCACGGGATATTTAAATCCCGTGCTTCATTAGCAATTTCGGTCACCTTCATTAGCCTCCCTAGTTCGAACTAGGGGACTAGTGTAGACGTACCCTTACATGCAAAAACAGTCATTCATCTTTTCCAAAAGTTAGGCAGCCTCGCAGCATAGGCCTGATCCTCCCCCCTGTTCAGACTTAGATGTTTCCAGCTCCATCTTGGGTGGCAAGTGGGAGGTTTCATGGTGACTGCCGTGATTGGTTTTCTCCCTTTTGCCCAAGGCGGGAATTCTCTGTACTCAGTTCAAACTTCTCTCTCCTTGAGCAGAAAAGTACAAGATCCAAAATGGGTTTCAGTATCAGGTGGCCTGGCCACATATAAGAATGATACATGCCCTGAAACAGAACACACCTATTCAGCAGACTCACTTTAAAAATGTCACATAATGCATGTTGCCTACAGTCTGAGCCATATTTATAAGACATTTTTCATAAAGTTGGGGGCAGGACTTGTGACACGAATCTTGGTAGATTTCTGAATGGTAGATCAACAGGGCACACTTTGTTCCCCTCATGATCATGAAAGTCCATTGAGCCAAATTTCAACTGAAAATCTTGATTGTCCAAATAGCCATATGCTCCCCTGCTCACTTGGTGAGTTGGGATTTTTGGTCTCAAGGGGGGCAGAGAAGAAGCAGCAGCTGCAAGAGACGGGAGCCTCAATATTGCTTGAGATAGAGAATGGGGAGTCCCCGAGGAACTGGGGCAACTCTCCAGAGCCTGGCTGCTTCTCTGCGGGGTGGTCTCTGCTGTAAGGATGGCCCTGCTGCTCAGCTCTGACCCCTGTGCCCCACACCTGACCCAGATGCAGAACCCTTGCATGTGGAGCTGCCTCAGAACATACTACCCTGCAGTGGGCTCATAGGATGCTCTGTAGCTGAAGAGGGAAAAGTGCCTACTGGACAGCAGCTGGTTTCCTCCTTGCTAGGGGCTCTACTGTAAGGACACTGGGCAGTTCAGTCACCTGATTCCAGCTCCTTCCCATGCTCCCTGCCTTTTGCTCCCCAGCTGCAGTGTATCCCCAGTGCTAGCTGGAGAAAGAGAAGGGGGTTGCTCAGAGGATGGTCAGCAGGGAGCTGCCAAGGGCAAAGCCCTCAAGCATAGCTGGAGTCCAGACAGGATGCTCAGCTGAACAAGGCCCTCATGGGGGCTAGTTGAAGAACACTACCAGAGCTGTTCAAGCAGCACCTCTAACAGTTTGAGGTAGGTAATCAGATTAGGCCTTAACATTTCAAACATTTCTCCTAGACAAGGACTTTTTAAAAAGACATCGACTTTATTCGCCCAGCCTGTTGGTCACGATACATGCTCAGAAATAGAACATACGCATTCTGGTGTCTGTCATGACGCCAGAGCTGCTGCATTTGTGAAACTGAATAGCGATCCCACAATCCTCCAACAAAGCCAATTTTTACATCAGTGACGCTTGCTGGAATTCTGCAACACACTATGGCTATAAAGGCAACCCTTGCAGAATTCCAGTAGAACTAACCCTTATCCTTAGTGTGCTTCTGTGACATTTCAGCTCCTTATAAAAATGAGTAATTAAAGGAAGGGACAGACTGTTAGACTCTAGATCCAGCTCTTTCAGGCAGTGCTTTGTCTGAAGAACAAGCGATAAGTCTTTCAAAGAAACTTCTGAGAGACAGCAGCAGCCCAACCTAGAGAAGACAAGAACGTTATTGCCTAGTGGTGCTTCCCTGTTGTGGAGGTTAATATGCCATAAAAATAGTTAGCATGAGCACAAACCTTCTCTAGTTTTTAGGGGAGCAGAACATGCTGCCTATGTCACATGCTCCCATTGCAGCCCTGGGGCCTAACCTGGGGAAGAGGAACGGGTTTTCTAGAATGGCAGCACGTGTGTTACGTTATACGGGAAGGCTCGTGACAAAGCAGCGTCTGCTGTCACGAAGCACAGATCTTTGTGAACGCGTCCTGCCCTGAAAGATGAGCATCTCTGACAGCTGTGGGGCTTTGCGAAGATCTTGTGTTTTGTGAAAGTAACCACAGCTGGGCTGGAGACCCTTTCGGCACCTAGAAACGAGGGGATGTGACTCCACAACCACTGCACTGGGTAGGTCGGTTCAGGTTGCACTAGACACAAAGTACCTAGCAGAAAAGCTAGGGAATGAAAAGCTAATGCATTTGACAGGACATAGCTTGCAGACAGCCCCAGAAAACACACACACAGCTTTAGCACTGCCCTAGTGAGGATGGCAGCCTTCTTGACACCCCATGTTCCCAAGCATTAAAAAGTGCAACTTTCCAAGAGTTTCACAGAAAAAAATAGGGGTATGTGAGATCTCTGTCTCATGGCAGGGAAGCAAAGATGGGATTTTGGAAGGCTGGCAGTTAAGGTTGTGCAGTAATGGACGGAAACCAAATATCTTGAAAAATAACCATTATGAAAGATTAGCAACTATTTCTTGCAGCTTGCACATTTCTGTCCTTTACAAATCCATTTGCCTCTGAATACCGCAATTCATTTCTATCCACATCCAGCTCTCTGAGAGTCTGGTTGGTTCAAGGAACAGAGGAGAAATTCCCAAACTCTTGGCTGTGAGCTTGCAGTAAGACAACCTGCAACAGTCTGAGATTTAGAATAGCCTTTGGGTTTGAAAATCAGCCTTTTCATTACCCAAATCGTACTACAGCCCTCTGGTAATGGAAAATGAGACCTGTCCAATGAGAGAACCTATGATCACTTATGAATGGCAGAGATGCAGGAAATGCACCGTGTATAGGGATATGGAGTTTAAACAAAGTGAACCAAGTACAGTAAACTTCCGATAATCGGGCACCTTTAGGACCCAGGGGATGCCGGATTATCAAATATGCCGGACTATCGGAAGGGGGGGGGGCTATGAGGGGTCTGGGGTGGGGAGGGGATGCCACTCCAGACCCTTCATAGCCCCCCCTTCCAATAGTCCGGCTTTGCACGAGGAGTCCCTGAGTCAGCTGCTGCTCATCAGTTTCAGCAGCAGCTGAATCGGGGATGCCTGGGGCAGAGCAGATGGGGTGCTGCCGGTTTGGTCCTGTAGTGCTGCCCCTTGGGGCTGTGGGACCAACCCAGAAGCACCCCAGCTACTCTTGGGGACGCCTGGGACAGAGCAGCTGGGGTGCTGCCGGGTTGGTCCCGCAGCGCCGAGGGGCAGCACTACAGGACCAAACCGGCAGCACCCCAGCTGCTCTGCCCCCGGCTTCCCCGATTCAGCTGCTGGTCAGTTTCAGCAGTGGCTGAATCGGGGAAGCCAGCACAGAGTAGCTCCAATTGTCCAGCAGCCAGAGCACTTCCGGGTTCCTGTTGGTGCTGGACCATCAGGAGTGCTGAAGCATTGGAATCCGGACTAATGGAGTTTTACTGTACCTATCACGGAGAAGACCAAACGCAGCAGAGGTCAAACTTTCACCAAAATCACACAAATAAATGTCCATATGGCGATGCCGCCCCATTCGGTTCTGGACACTAACCAGGAAGTGATGACATAGTTGCCCCTTTTCAATGCAATCAGCTAGTCACAGTTCAGGGCCCCGGAATTGGTCCTGCTAGAAGTAAAAACCGATGGATTCTGCTGTTTCCTTTGCCGCTATCTTGTTTATTTACAAGGAATGTACAAAGTCCCGCTACTCTGACAATTACAACCCCAAACCTCTTTACCCAACAGACCCAAAAGCTTTCACCTACCAGATTCACACTGTACTCATTGGCTTTTGCCCTGCTCTCCCTATGTTATTCTCTGTCCGCAGTTGTGTGTGTGTTCTCTCCCACCCCCACCATGGCACAGTATGCAGCGGAATTCCTTGCCCACATGATGCTACTTTCTGGAGGGACTGTCAAGCTTTGTTAAAGGGACAGGACCTGTTAGTGTTTCTTTGAACTATCGTCAGTAAAGGGGGTATTCACACATCCGCACTCGATTGTCCACACTAATGCTATTTTGAAACAACTATTTCTAAATAAAGGATATTCCCGGAGGAAAGCAGTACAGATTTCAAAATAACCAGCCCATTATTTTGAAATAACGGGCTGGGTGGTATGGACATGCCGCTTGCTATTTTGAAATAAGGGGGATTATTCTGAAATAACTCTCTAGCGTAGACCAGGAATTACAGAATAAAACTTGGTTCCTGGTGCTTTGTCGGAGTGCCTATGGTCTGGAAGTTGATGCATGCTGTGTTGTGTACCAGTGGGTATCAAAGCTACACAAAATTATTTAACAAAACAGATCCAGTGTTTGGCTCTTGGAGATTAATATCTCAGTGCTGATGATTTATTTGCATTACAGCAGCATAATACTAACTAGCTGTGTTAGGCCTCAAATACTATGGCGTTCACCATGGCCTAAAATCTAGTTAGCTAGGTGATATTTTGTGCTCCTGCATTGCATCTCCTTAGATTTAAGCAGGGAGGTGGCTTTGCGGGGCCACACGATTTTACCTAGCAGGATCTGTTTGATGGGGCTCCTAATGTATCATCCCTGCAATAATACTGTTCTGGGCTTCCTCACCTCTCCTATCCACATATGGATTTGGGCAGCTCTGACCTTTATTTGGCAGCTGTCTCTGAAGTCCTGGTTGTAAGAAACTATCACTCAGCACCTCCTGAGGACACATGGCACCTGGATGAGCAGAAGGTACAATCACGCCACCATAAACCAGTAGGTACCTAAGGGTATGTCTACACTACCCCACTAGTTCTAACTAGCGGGGGTAATGTAGTGGAATGAGGAGTACAGCTAGTTCAGATTAGGAATCCTAATCCGAACTAGCTACTCCGTGCCGCGTGTAGCCGCGCGGCACGGGGTTCGAACTAGCTGGCATTTAAAAATGGCGCCGGCTGGCTTCATGCAAATGAAGCCCGGGAAATTCAAATTCCGGGCTTCATTTGCAATTGTGGATGACTACATTACCCCTGCTAGTTCGAACTAGTGGGGTAGTGTAGACATACCCTAAGAAGGGACCAACTCAGGGTTATACTTGTAGGGAAAACCAGAGGCTTAAAATGGTGAGAACTTTCACCCCATCTATATAGAACGGAGCTGACGTTTAGAGATCTACCACCAGCCAAACCCCACCCTGACTTCATGGGGTTCTGGACAAATCTTAAAGCCCTCAGTCCAAAGTTTAGGTCTAATGTAGTCACGTACTCTTGAAATGTTGGATGGTACCCGAGTGCAGGGTGGGTGCTGCAACTGGTACAAATAAGGGATTAAGGCTTTGTCCAAGGAAGGTTTTTTTTCAGTATTTGCTAAGTAACAAAGGTAAATGTTGGGAAAACTACATGAACAAAGAACAGTTCCAGGTCAAAAAGAAGCCAGAACAAAACTTAAAAGGGCAGATTGCTGCCAAGAGAAAAATCCAGTTCTAGTCATTAAGAGCCACTTGTGGTCAGTAAAAAATATGGAACAAGCCACATTTAATTATTGGGGTCATTGCAGTGGCTTTACAATTAACCTGCCAGACTCTGCTTTCAGAACCCTAGCGTGGGTTGAATTGTCATCCTGTTTACTCTGGGTTGACTCCACCGATTTCAACAAAATTCTCTTAGATTTACATCAGTGCTAAAGCCACCAGATTCACAACTCAGGATACATTTTTTTAAGAAAGGAAGAGACGGGTTCCTCAAAAGGCACATGTAATAAGCAGCCAGCCCTTTTGGAGATGTTGACTTCACTGGGCCTACACCTATGAACAACAGTTGCAGCAGCGGCGGATAAAGGGCAGGGCGAGTGGGGCGGCTGTGCTGTGGTGCCATGGTGCATGCACCATGTTAAAAGGGTGGCCCTGTGAAATTGTGTTGCCCTGGGCCCTGCAAAACCCTCATCCGCCCCTGATGTGTAGATCTGGTTCAGGGTCTTGCTGAGGCGACCTTATAACTGAGTGATCCCAAGCTGCCAGAACAGCTTTCTGTGGCTGTGGGTAGCCAGGGATAACTTAGAGCAGCCCGAGGCAGTTCTAAATTGCACTGGTGGACCAGTCCAGCACAGGGAGAAGACCAGTATCATGAAGGTCTGAGAAGAGGCATAAAGCTGCCATAATCCTTCCTCCCTCCTGAGTTGCGCTGAGCCCTGAACTAAAGAGTGAAAAAAAAAGTTTTTAAATAGAAAAAGAATCGAAGTCTGCTGCTTTGCTGTGAGTGATAGGCATTGAGGGATTATTGAGGACTGATGTACACTAGATAAGTAGAGCTGTTTAATTTCAGTCAGGATGTGTGAAAAATCCACATGCAGGTTGTGTTATTATACCCGCTGCCCATATTAGGCCAGAGAAAGATTTGCTGACCAGCCACCAGACAACTGGACTTAGGTGCTTCCCCTTCCATGAGGCCCCAAAGGTCTCTGCTGCTTGCTATGTCCCTCCTTCTCAGGACGGAGAGTGAGGAGCAACATGGAGAGCCAGTGGTAGCTTGACCAGCAGCTTGATGGGGCCTTCAGAGGTGAAAGGAGTTGGAGCTCAGGGAGGCTTCTGGCTGGACCCAGCGTTGGGGCTGGTCCAGCACTCGGAGGGGGGGGGTAGTAAGAGACACTGAGGCTGGGGTGGGGGCCATGGAGAGAAGGATGGCTGCAGCAGCTCTGCCTGATGTGGCTGGGCTGTGGGGGCTGGGAATCCTTTGGTTGGGGAGAATCCCCTTCCCTCCCACAGGCCTTTTCCTTTGTGGGGGCAGTGTGTGGTTTTGGGGCTCCTGCAGATGGGGCGGATAGATTGGGTAGAAGAGGCAGGGCTAGCGACCTAATCTCCCCATAGTGGGGGTTTACATACTGCTATGGTCAATCTGATAGAAGTCCCTGAGTAAACAGCTCTGGGTTAATGAAAGAATTTTGTCAGCCTCGCTACTGCTGCTTGAGGAGATGGATTACCTGCACTGACTGGAGAACCATACTTAACATCTGCAATGAGCTGCTAGAGGGGTCACTGTAGCATTTTAACGGCAGACAAGCCACAGGGCCAAATCCTCAGATATGTGCCCAGCTAGGATCTGGGCTGGTCCACACTGGTAGAAAGGAGGTCAAATGGAAGAAACCTCCGATACAGATCATGGTGTGGCTGCAGAGCGACTCCCTGGAGACTACTTCTGAGATAGAAGTACTACAGCCATAAGGCACTGTCTTCTATCCACTCCCCAGGGACAACACTTAAAGTTGTCACCACCTGCCCTGGCTTTCCCAGGCTTGTCTCTTTTTGGAGACAGCTGTCCTGTGAATTAATTTCATTTAGTGACCTCTAATTCTTTTGTATTATGGAAATGAGTAAATAACTCTTCTTTATTCACTTTTCTCACCAGTCATGATTTTATAGACCTCTATCATACTTCCCTTTTAAACTTCTCTTTTCCAAGCTGAAAAGTCCCAGTTTTATAAATCTCTCCTCATGGCAGCCATTCCATACCGGTTACCATTTCTTTTGCCCTTGTCTGAACCTTTTCCAATCTAAGATATCTTTTTTGAGATGAGGTAACCACATCTGCACATAATATCCAAGATGCAGACATACTATGGATTTATAAAGAGGTAATAAGACAGGTGACTAAAAGGGTTGCCCTTCTGCTACAAAAGCCAGTGACCTCCTTTTGGAATTTCACAGGAAGAACTCACTATATACTTAAAGCAGCCAGATGCAAGCACTAGGCTGGCAGGATTTAATTATCCGCTGAAGAGATGGACCGGCATTGACAATAGAGAAGTTAGCAGAAAGACTTATCAGCAGTGCTTGAAATGCACCACTCTGTGGGAACAAAGTCCTTGTGCAAATCTGATGTTCCTATTGCTTCACTGTGAGCTATAAGAGCAGAGTAGCACCATGTTGCCAAAGCTATAGGAATGATTCATGAAACACATACACCTGAGGCTAGAACCCCAATACTGCATCGTGTTCTAGAACATACTGAGCCACTGTACAAGTAATTATGAGTTTCTATGACAATTTCATGAAAGTTCTTCCCAAGTCCGCATGGAGGGAGAAACCTAAGACTGCCCTGCCAGCATTCCACCATCTCCTAAAACTCTGCAGTTCTATTACTGAAAGAAAGGTCAGAAGACAGCAGAGAGGACAGGGTTTATTCACATATAATTGGGCTTCAAAGGACAAGAAAGGTGTTTTATTTCCTATTCATCTAGTTGAAGATTTCACAGCATCTTCATATCGGTACAGCTTCTAGTGCTACACATAGCTACACTGAGCCTAATTTAATTCAGTGACAAATATGAGTTTTTATAGGAGGACTGAATCCAGTCATTTTAACAAATCATATTCTCTGTAAACCATAAATGGTTTAGTATTTCCAAGTTGCTATATTTAAAACTGTTTTTTTAAATGCCTTCATGTATTTTCTTTTCAATATAGAATAGTAAGAACAAAAATGTGTTGCAGAAGATACAAATCATTGAAAAAGTGTAAAAATGCTAAACTATACAAACTGTCAGCTGTCCTATTATAAAGTGCTGTAATTTGCTAGACAGAATACCCAAAAAAGCATAGTTAATTCCACATCCACCAAATTCCAAACAATCTTGTTTACCTCTCATTCTTCATTGTGCAGACTGAGCATTATTATTATCCAGGACAGCATCTGGGTCAGAGAAGTAGCTTTATAATAGTTGTAAAGCATTTGTCTGACACACACACACACAACACCACACACACAAACCATCTCTTTGACAGTCTTCAGTGCTCTACCAGAAAATTGCACATTGCAATTAACATACTAAGCATCTTTTGTGGACTGCTGGTGTTCCAATAGTGATGAGATGGCTTTAAATAGAATTTGGAACTGCCCCAAGAGGAAAATGCGCTTCTGTTAGACTCACCCTGTTGAGCATTCTCTAGAGAAGCAGTCAGCTGGGAAGTAGCTTTTTTCTCTTGCATGTTGAATTCCAATATACATGGCATCAGGATTATAGGCTATCATGGAATGTTTTAGTAAGTTATATTTTGAAAAGTGAATGGAAATGGCATCTGGTTCTTTTATGTTTAAGGCCTCATCCGTCAATCTCTCTTCACACAGGAGTCCTACTGAAATCCGTGGGACTTCTATGAGCAATGCATTGGCAGAATGGGGCTGTTATATCCAGTGGCTTTCACAGCATAACCTCTAGGATATATTTGGTTAATTCCTTATTTTAAGTCTGCTAATATATTGTTATGTTAATTCAATTTATTCATTTTTCATTCTTGTATCCAACCGCTGAAGAACTTTTTTATGTTTTGGGTTTCAGGCACCTGTGTCAGTCCAGACAAGGAACTGATTTGAAATAATTTCCTGAGTTTCACACAAACTCAAAGAATAATAATTTTTCTAACATTTAGTGCTGCAAACTTCCTGTATATCACTGTCAGTATCAAAATATCGTGCAGTAGGAATTTACCTGAGTTGGAGAGGCAAGATAACATTCAGTTCCCTCATCTGTAACTATACTGGTTCTCGGATGCTAGCAACAGTTAAAAATCTGCATCTCCCAGTGTACTCAGAGATTAAAATCAAAGATGGACAATTAGTACAGTGTGTCATTTTTACATTGTCGTATTCTGTCTGTAACCACATTTTAAGGTGTATTGCACATACACAATGTATGTGAGGCATAACTCTCTTGGACCCATAGAGAATAAAACTGGAGCTCTTTCAGAACAGCTGAACCTCTAGGATATGTTTGGTTAATTCCTTATTTTAAGTCTGCTAATATATTGTTATGTTAATGAAATTTATTCATTTTTCATTCTTGTATCCAACTGCTGAAGAACTTTTTTATGTTTTGGGTTTCAGGCACCCGTGTCAGTCCAGACAAGGAACTGATTTGAAATACATTTCCTGAGTTGTAGCATATTTAAAAAGGAAGTGCAGTAGACGGGGTGGTTCATGACTCAAAGCACAGCAAGTTTTGCTGCTCATACAGAGAAAATAGAGCCACACAGCTGATGCTTAAAGCACCAAAGCAGCAAGTAAAGGTGAAACTCAGGTGAGCAGAGTGTTCAATGGGTGAGATACAAGCAAGTCTAATAACTACCCTGCAGAAGACAGAGATACAGTGAGCTATTCCCTAGCATTTCCTTCTTACCATAGTGCTTAGGAACCCAGAACTAGTGTGTGGTAGAAACTGTACAGAGAACAAAAAAGAAAAAGAGATGACAACCAGGAAACTGCTGAGAAGAATTGCTGGGCCTCTAGCTAAAGTTGGGGAAAGTCAGCTCTGAGCCTCTGTAAGGGGCAGGGCTGGGGGCTAGCCTCCCTAGCCAGCCCATCAGTGCTGCCTCGGGCTGTAATGATAATTTAAAGGGGTGGGGAGTCCAACTGCCCCATATACATCCCCCCTCCCTCTGGTTTACAGCCCTGGAGACAATACAGATAGCCAGTCACAAGAGTACAAGGACACTGTGATAATATTGGTCAGCTTGAACAGGCAGGTGGTCTCAGCACACGAGTGGGCTAATTAGTGTCAGGTTTTTTTTGTAAGCAGCAAGGCAAAGGAGAGTATAGGTTGAACCTCTCTAATCCAGCACTCTCAGGATCTGACCCGTGCTGATCCAGAGAATTTGCTGGACCATTGGAGATCATTAGTGTCTCGCAGTATTATCAGCACTTCCATTTCTTACTGGGCGTTTAGAAGACATGTATGGGGTAAATTAGAGCTAAATAAAAGCACTGAACACTGAGAGCCAGGGCTGGAGGCTGTAAACAAACACAAGAGACTGTGGGAAACTTGGCCACACCCATGATAAGTGGACATCCAGCTAACTAAAATCCTGCCGGACCATGGAAGTTGTCGGACCAGAGAGTGCTGGATTAGAGAGGTTCAACTTGTAATACAGAGGAATATGAAAAGCGATAAGAAGGTAGCTTACCTGAGGACCTGGCAGCCCAGTCTTTCAAAAAGTGTCCTGCAGATGAGAGCAGTATAATCTAGAAGGTTCTAGTATACCACACGAGATGGGGAGATATATATCTAAAAGAAGGGGGGACAGTGGATTAAATGCACACTAGTTAATGGGAGTGAAAATTTGGCCCCATTGAAGACAATGGCAGAAGTCCCACTGATGTCAATGAAGACAGGATTTCACCCCTAATATGTATACAACTTTAAGGAGAAACCCATAGCAGAAAATATTTCCTACCAGTCTAAGACAGAACAGCAGCCTGATGGATTCTGAGCTTTGCTGAGATACTAGCTAATGAGCAAGGGGATTTTTATTAAGCCCAACTCTGACAAGAAAATCTTAGTGGCAATGACACTGTGAGGGTGGATGCCACAATTGCTGTGGACGCAGGATGTGAAGGTCATGAACAGTGACATCATAAAACCAGAGATCTACTTTATATCAGTTCTCTGATAGTAGAGTAAAACAGACCCCCTGAAATGTCAGAGAGATACTTGCTCTGGATTCAAAGCTTTGCCCAGGTCATTGCACTGAAAAGATCTTTAATATCACAGGAGATAGTGACAGGCACCCAGATACCAAGAGGTTTCCAAGATACTCCTAGCACACTACTGACTTGCTAGTAACTTCATCAACATTTGCCATCGATACCTACTGCCCTATATCTACCGTCTTAAGCAATTCACTTGTACATTAGAGCTCACATGCTGGATCAGATTGTTGGTCCAGTGCATTTAGCTGAATATTCTGCCTCCATCAGAGCTAGCACCTGAGGCTTCTCAACAAGGTGTGTGCGCAACCCCTCCCATATTAGCATATTTCAATGCTGCAGATGGAGGAGGTTCTGAAGGAGTGCTCTGCATCCAGATGTCTTCCCATCCCTCACTTTAACCATAAACAGGTTATTAACAGGGATAAAGGAAAATGCATATTAGCAAAACAAACAGACCACTGAGTTTGAATGCTTAAGTATCAAAGATCTAAAGAAGAAGATTTCATACTCAGTGTGTACCATAGAAGCAGGGGTCCTTTATTTCTGACCCAATACAATTCTTAGAGTCACGGACAGTGACAGACAGATTTTATCAACAGGAATCTATACAACGTCGTGTCTCAGTTCCATTCACATGGAGACTGGATTCAACCAATGTGGCTTCAGGTATAGCATAATCACAGGACCAGACTGAACTTTTCACAGAAATGCAAAAAAGAAACAGAATTTTGCTTCTTTAAGAGACTCCATTATTAATCCTTCTATTTTCCCTTTAGGCTTTGTAACCAACTCCAGCCATGCATGACAGCGCTTGGGTGGGGACCTGGAGGCCTCACCGTCCAAGGGGCCCAGTAATGGCCCAGTTTACCAGTCCAGGACCAAAGTACTGGATAGAGGGAACAACAGGTAAAAGGACAAAGATACAGCATTTCAAGCAATACGGTCAATAACATGAGTTAAACACACTAAACCCAGATGGGAGCAAACCAATTAATTCTGTAGAAACTCGCATATTTTATTCAAATAACTTGTGTTTTCACATGGGAAAGTCAGTGTTTCCAGTCATGCTGGTTGCTGGGCACCACATTCTCAAGACTGTGTTTTCTTGTTTGACCACAAATTCAGTGAAAATAGTATTTCAAAACAGATTTTATTTAGGAGAGACTCTTTTGTGGAATAGGTTTAGAATGGTCTCAGAGCATGTCTATGCTTGGAAATATCCATAAGATCTATTCTAGAGATTGTTATTTTAGTATAAGATCCAATTTAAGGGTGTCCACACGAGGGCTTTAATTGAAAGAATTACTGGAATAATTATTAACAGGATATCTATTTTGGTACATTTTTTGATGTAGAGAAGCCTTAGTTGCTGTCAGCAGAACAGGACAGTACAGCTCACTTTTGAAATCCTTGGGTGAAATTCTGGCCCCACTGAAATCAGTGGGAGTGTTGCCCTCACTAAGGGTACATCTAGACCACGGCCGGCCTGAGTCCTTTTGGCGTCCTGGGCCCAGACATGCGGTGCTGCCCCCGGGGCGCACGGCAAATGTGCACGCCAGCCGCAACTGCTGGTGTGCAGCCCGGGGCCTGCCCCCGGGGCGCATGGTGCATGCGCTGCCCAGCCCGGACTGGCTAGTGCTGCTAGCGCACGCACCGGGCCGTGCATGGCCCCGCAGCTGTAGGGGAAAGGGCACTGCTGTCCGGCGCCACGGGGCTGGCGCTGCAGGAGCTGGGTGCGTGGCTCCTGATGGCAGCTGTAAGGGATGCCGCGCGCCCCTTACAGTTGCCATCAAGTGCCCCCTGTGGGTTGGCACCCGGGGCAACTGCCGGATTCGCCCATGCCTCCGTCCGGCCCTGATCGAGACTACACCTCTCTGTTGACAGGCTAATGAAGCGGGGATTTAAATATCTCGTGCTTCATTAGCATAAACGTGGCCACTGCTTTTTTTCTAAACAGAGCTTTTTCGGAAAAAAAAAAGGCTTTCTAGACGCAGATCTTTCCAAAATACAACCCTTTTTCGAAAGATCCCTTATCCCTTATAAAGTGATGTTTACAGGATCTTTCAAAAAAGGGTTGTATTTTCAAAAGAGCTGCGTCTAGGCTGCCGAGTTTGTGTGTGTGTGGGGGGGGGGGGGTTTCCCCGAAAAAGCTCCGTTTAAAAAAAAAGCAGTGACCATGTTTATGCTAATGATGTGCGAGACATTTAAATCCTCGCTTCATTAGCAATTTCAATGTGCCTAATCTATATCCCTCTGTTGACAGAGAGGTATAGTCTAGACACAGCCTTAGTGTTTCACCTCTTTTGCCCACTGACAGAACTGCTCAGAAAACCACAGCTTAGGCTTACATTATAACAAGAAGAAACCTCATATGTACCCACAAACTGGGATGAATTAGTAATAATGGCAACCTTGAGTCTATTCTATAAACCAAAAGTAAAGCCAGTGTCTTGGAAATGAATCTTGTGGTCCTAAAGCTCTCAAACAACTTTAGCAATAAGACCCAAAGCTCATCATCTAATAAACCATCTTGTTAGTCTTTAAAGTGCTACATTGTCCTGCATTTTACCCAAAGGGGACTTATAATAAAATCTGACACATGCATATGAAATGTAGCCCTTCTTCCTAGGTTACATGAAGCACAACCCCACCAAAAGGAAAGCCCCTGCCTACACTTTTAAGGGGGCAAAGCCCTTGCTTAATGAAACCTGTTCTCCGGGGCCTTATTCTGTGGAATCCTCAATGACCAGGAATGGAAAGGGAACTTCCCCAGCGTATACCATGTGTGGGCGCCCGAAGGTGAAAACCGAGGTCACACCTGGCCCAAGTGAGTAATATTTCTCTCAATCACATATTAAAGGTGAGGATAATGTCTATAGTTGTCCAATGCTAGGGGACTATAAACCTCACACCAGACTCAAGTATGGATGTTTTAAAATGGAAATTAACCGCTCCTGCATTGACGGGTGGGATGTGGGAGGAACAACATGGGTAGTGGGCTCAGGATTCAGAAAAGGGCAGTGTAGGGTCACAGGGTTGGGAAGAGGGAAACAGCAGTGCAGAGTGTTGGGAGCAGGATGGAGAAGTGGCAAAATAGGTCAATGGGGCTGGGATGTAGAGGAAATGGCAGTGCAGCATGATGATGTGGGTTGAGGCACTGCAGTTTTGCTCAAACAAACCTACATCCCAAGATACTTGTTTGGCATGAAAGGAGGCCAGCCAAAATATTCATTGTTGTTGCTTTGTTCCCCTCTTGTCTAGGCGATTATTCACCAGAGAAGTCAATAAAGCATGTTTATAAATGTGCTCCTGTGCAATCCATATCGTTCAGGACTAGGTGCTTCCGCGTAGACGGCACTCCAGGTAAAATCCAGCAGTTAATAAACGAATGAGGCCAAATGAAAGTGAAAGTCCTGAGCCTGACTCCACAGAAAGTTTTCAAATGAAGGAAGAAAGTCATAGGAATAGGCATATGCAGTTTGGACTTGGAGCTTTCAAAAACTGAACATGACATGGTCCTGAGTTTCATATGGTTGTCCTCTACATTGATTACAATAGAGTTCCAATTTGTTGTGTAAATGAAACCTTAACTGTGTTCTGTCACTGGGCCTAAGCCTTGCTCGCATCCAAGGCTTTAGCTCAGTGGATGACAGTCATAGGGGTGTGTAAGCATCACCTGAAAGGGGGCTATAGCAGTTCTCCACTCGCTGTAGGTAGGGGGTTGCTCTAGCCCCATGGGGCCTGCTGGAGCAGCCTCTGTCCATGGTGGGTCCTGGTGCATCATAAGCAGGGGCTGTTCAGGCTGGGCGGTAGTCAACGAATGTCTATGTTATAATCAGATCCTGCATCTCATTTGTATTTAAAGTGAAGATGGGCTCTTAGAGACAGGCAAACTGGTTCAGTGTTGGAAGAAATGAAAACAGAAGAAACTAAATTCTTCCTCTCAATTCACCAGGGGCAATAGTGACAGAAACCAACAAGAATATTTCCAAGGGAGGGAAAAAAAAATACTGACCATGCTCCTGTTCATATGACAAGACTCGGAATCACTAGTCATTGATAGCACTGCCAGGCAACCTGTGTTTCAGAACTGAGAAGAACTCCTTTAGCACAGAGGTATAAAAGTTCACAAAGCCAGAGATATACCTAAGGCCTTGACAGAAGTCAAGACGACAAAATATGACCTGTCTTCTTATGTCTGTTTGACATGCATATGCAATTCCTTTTACCTACAGCTAAAAAAAAGCAACAAATTAGCAGCACAACTATCATAAATCAATAGGGGTTCATCACATGACAAACATCATTAGACATCGCAATCGTGTATATGAGATGATAGGTAGCAGGGAGAGAAGCCACACAAACAGCCTTGAAATTGAAGACAAGTTTCATGTGATGGAGAAGGGGAAGTGAAAGGCTGGATGACAAGAAAGAGGTGGCAGGGACAAAGCAATGAGTCAGGAAAAGGATCTATGTAATAGGGAGATCATCTTATTTACAGTATGCTACAACCCTGAAAAGATAAAAATAAGTCCTGTTCACAGAAGCAAAAACCAAACCACATTGCAGCCCCACGAAGCCACAGCAGGCTTGTCATTGGTATAACATAGTTAGGATTTGGAGTAGATGGGACGTGAAGTTTGTGGTGGAACAACTTGAAATGGTTGTATAACATTTGTAATAATTTCTCTTTAAACTGCATAATGTTTATTATTTTTCTAATGAGTACATTGTTTTATATCAGAATAGTTATCAGGAGTGGTTTAAAAGTGCTGCTCCATTCTCAAAAGCCACTATAGTGTCCAAAACACTCCAGTGTGAATTAGATCAATCCGCAATTAACAGGAAATGTTATTTTCCTATTGTGTTTTAGGAGGCTTTTGTTTTGTTTTGTTTGATTTTAACCCCTAGTCCCACAAACTCACCTGAGGTCTGAACTTCAAGCTGTCCCCTTGAATGAAGCAGAAGGCTTTTTTCTTACATTGTTCTTGTCTACATGGATTCTATTTTTGTTGCGCATTCACCCTGTGTCTACATGATCAGATTCTTTTGCCCTACAGCATATGTCGGAGCCGCACATGTGCACTGAGTTTCCTTGTGCACTCAGGGAATAAACTGTCTCATTTCTTTCTTATCTGTGGCAATAAAAATAAACGCCTACAGTGTCCACCTGCTTCCCTGCAGCTTCATGTCTGTTTTGTTGCCCATTGGTAACATACACAAAAACGTGGTGATTTCAGTCAGGTTCTGTTTCGTAGGCACCTCTGTACTGACTGTTAAGACAACATCAATACTAGCCTTTAAACCAGCAGACAGCATCACTCTTGGTCAAGGTTCCCTCTAATCTTTCCCATCCATGTTTGGATTTTTTCCATCCATTTACAGCAGAGACGGGGAACCTCACCCGGGGGCTGGATCTAGCCCCCAAGGTTCAGCATTTCGGAACCCACGCTGGTGCTCCAGTTCTTCCCACCCTGTCCCAGCCACCCATGTGGCTGGAGCATACAAAATCTACTAGCCTGGGTCTCCCTAGGTTCTGGTGTGCAAGGGGAATGTGGGGAATGTCTTTCTCCTTTTCAGTCAGGGGATTCTCACTTTCCTTCTCACTTGTATGCAGCCTTTGATTGATTTTTCTGTGGGTCAGCAGCCCTTGACCCAAAAAAAGTTCCTCATTCTGATTTACAGAATAAATGTTTATGTGCACCAAGGCATATGTAAATGTTTATGTGCACCACCAGTAGAAACAAAAAAACTAGCTGTGGGTTGTATCTGAATCTGTCTTGAGTGGCCACATAAGCACATGGCTTACAGGGAACACTGCTCTTGGTAATCATCCTTCAGCAACTTATGCTTCTGCACAGGCAATCCTGAAACCATATTTCTCAGTGCCCAGCACTGATACCTAATGTGTTAGTATTCAAGTCTTATATAGTATTGAGTGATTTATCTGTGGCTTGATACCAGTCTCCTCTCCTTGAGCGGATGAAGATTTACTAGCCACTGAAACATCAGTACAGCAGACAAAGGAGACATTTCCACAACCAACTTCACCCCTATCCAACTAAGGAGAGCACAAACCGAGCCAGATGGTCCTGACAGTACAGCTCCTCACTTGGAAGAAATTTGATCCTTTTCTTCATTCCCATCAGAGCATAACATGGACACGGACTACTCTTCTATGCACTCTCCCTCTCCTGCTCAGGAAATGCAGTGGGAGCTGTGAAGAGATTTTAAGAAGTAGGTATAAGGGTCAGCAAGAAATGACCCAATTTTCATAGGGAAAATCCTTCCTGGAGCCACCTTCTTCAGAACCTATCCTCATAATCAGCCTCGGTTCTCTTGGACACCTGCAAGAGGTGTGGAAAGATACATGACTCTACCAGATTTCACTTGTGCGCCATGAAAGTGTATCTACCCAACAGATACCATCTGGTCCACAAAAAGTGCTCTCTCCATTAAACTAGCAAAAAGACCCAAATACAGCTATGTATGGGAATGCTCTGGTTCTGCACCTCTGTCTACCAGGACATTAATGATGAAAACCTTCACTTGGGGATGAAAGACTCATCTATATCACCCTCAAACTATGTCACCCTCAAACTATGATGGCCTATGAGATTTTCCAAGGAAGCTTGTTTTCACATAAACATTGTGGAGCTGAGAGCAATCTGCCTGGCATACAAAGTTCATGTATCGACTCCAGGAACCCATAATCCAAGCACCAAGAAACACCACACTAGAGGAACTACAGGTCACCATACTAGAGGAACAAGACTGTCTCCACTCTAGACCTAGTGCATTCCAGTGAACGCACCTTCCTGGCCCTCAAAAAGCCTTGTCAGATTGATTTAGCAGGTTGTTTTCAAACAACCAGGAGTAGTCTATCAAAGACTCAGTTCTGCAGAACATCTGTTGCATGTGATGATTCCCAGAAAGGGACATGTTTGCCACAGACCCACAAAAACAAAGCATCAGGCATTTTGCTCCTGTGGTGGTTCAGGCCCAGTCTTCCGGGACCTGGGATGAGCACAGACCTTTCCTCCAATTCCTAAGATACTGAGGATTCTGAAAAAAACTGAGGCAAGATGCAGCTGATTATGATGACACATCTTGAAGACCCAGTTAGTGTAAGGTATATAAATCTCCTTTTCTTTGTTTCGTTCAGCATGCCAGGCCCACCCCATGAGCACCAGCAGTTTAGAATCAAGATGCTCATTCCAGGACAGAAAAAGAACAGGGAATATGAAAAAGAAATACCCCTTCTTCTCCCCAGCCTCCGTTGAAAGCCTCTCTCCACTATTATATTCCCTCTGATCCCTGAGAATTCACAGTATAAGTAACTATCATGTTTCCCCCCTCTCCCTCCAGGTCCTGCTGCATACACTATCCCCGGGGTGATGGGACCCAATACGGTGGACAAAACGGCTAGCCCTTGTTATTCCATGAAATGGAAGAGTAAGCTCGGTCGTTATGATGAGGATCTCCATCAGGTAAGCTGCTTTTGCATTTCCTCTCCAGCTGCTCCCCTTGACAACCAGTGGTCAGTCACTGCCTCCATGACTGAAGGAGCACTGTGGGTTCTTTCCTACTACATGAACAGACACAACAAGTGTTCTGCTGCATGACCAGATACAAGTGCTGCAGCTGATGACTAGCAGCAAACATGGCTATTCTTAGTAAGTGCACCATTGGCAAGGGAGGATTCTAACTAGATCTGCAGCAAGTACCGTCTAAGGGCTTGATTCAAAACTTATAAGAATCAATGGGAATCTTTCCAATGACTCAAGTACCAGAGGGGTAGCCGTGTTAGTCTGAATCTGCAGAAGCTGCGAGGAGTCCTGTGGCACCTTATAGACTAACTGAAGCGTTGCCCATAAGCTTTCGTGGGCAAAGACCCACTTCGTCAGATGCATGTGGTCTTTGCCCACGAAAGCTTATGCTCCTACACTTCAGTTAGTCTATAAGGTGCCACAGGACTCCTCGCCGCTTTTCCAATGACTGTCATAGTTTTCAGATTAGTCCTAGATCTGTGGTATGCCTGAGCATCTTGTTGCTTGAATTCCACCTGGAAAAGGAGTTGGAATTGGAATGAGAAACATAAATGTGTTAAGTAACAAAAGTTGTTATATGAAATTTCACACCAGGACACACATATTCCAACATATTTTTTACATTCTAGAGGGAAAACCTTTTACTCCTGTGTTAGAGTAGTAAAACAGAGTAAGTTGTCATGGGATAAGAGGGAAGGTCCTCTCATGGATTGATAACTGGTTGAAAGAGAGGAAACAAAGGGTGGGACTAAATGGACAGTTTTCAGAAAGGAAAGAGGTAACTAGTGGTGTCCTGCAGGGGTCTGTACTGAGAGGAATCCTATACAACATATTCACAACATTATCTGGAGAAAGGGGTAAATAGTGAGGTGGCAAAATTTTCAGATGATACAAAACTGCTCAAGATCTCCCAATTATACATATAAAATAATGGGTGGAGACCCTATGCTCCATTAGGAGCCCAAAGGACTAATAGATAGAAATAAATAAATTAGGTGTTAACCACTCAAGAGAGATATCTTGGCATCAATGTGGATAATTCTCTGAAAACATCCACTCAATGTGCAGTGCAATGAAAAAAGCAAACCAAATGATAGGAATCATTAAGAAATGGATAGAGAATAAGACAGATATCTTTTTGCTTACATATAAATCCATGTATGAGCACATCTTGAATACTGCTTGTACATGTGGTCACCTTATCTTAAAAAAATATCTTGGCATTGGAAAAGGCTCCTAAAAGAGACCTATAAAATCATGACTGATGTAAAAAAGTGAATAAAGAAGAGTTATTTTCTCCTTCCCATAATACAAGAACTATAGGTCACCAAATGAAATAAATAAGTAGCAAGTTTAAAACAAAAGGAAGTACTTCTTCACATAATGCACAGTCAACGTATGGAACGCCTTGCCAGACGATATTGTGAAGGACAAGACTATCATGGGGGTTCAAAAAAGAGCTGGATAAATTCAGGGAGGTTAGGTCCATCAATGGTGATTAGCCAGGATGGGCAGGAATGGTGCCCCTAGTCTCTGTTTCTCAGAAGCTGGGAATGGGGGACAGGGGATGAAACACTTGATTCCCTGTTCTGTTCATTCCCTCTGGGGCACCTGGCATTGGCCACTGTCAGAAGACAGAATACTGAGCTACATGGACCTTTGGTTTCACCCGGTATGACCATTCTTATGAGTATTTTAACTTCTTACTGTGCATATTCATTAGCAAAATTTCAGACTCAAATTTCTGTCATCTTTAAAACATTTTCTTACTAAATATCTACCATAACTGATAGACATACCCAGACAACAAGCATGTGTAAAAAATTGTCTAAAATATCCAGTAGCAGTTGTCAAAATATCAACAATTGCCAGTGATAAACAGAGCAGCATCTGAGGGTATGTCTTCACTACCACCCTAGTTTGAACTAGGGTGGTTAATGTAGGCAACCGAAGTTGCAAATGAAGCCCCGGATTTGAATTTCCCGGGCTTCATTTGCATCTTGCCGGGCGCCACCATTTTTAAATCCCCGCTAGTTCGGACTCCATGCCTGCAGCTACAAGCGGCACCGAGTAGGTAGTTCGGATTAGGCTTCCTATTCCGAACTACCGGTACACCTCATTCCACGAGGAGTAACATGTAGTTCGGAATAGGAAGCCTAATCCGAACTACCTACTCTGTGCCGCGTGTAGCCGCGGGCACGGAGTCCGAACTAGCAGGGATTTAAAAGTGGCGGCGCCCGGCAAGATGCAAATGAAGCCCGGGAAATTCAAATCCGGGGCTTCATTTGCAACTTCGGTTGCCTACATTAACCACCGTAGTTCGAACTAGGGTAGTAGTGTAGACATACCCTGAAGGACCACAGCTTTCTTAAAATGGAAATAATTGTTATGGCTCAGATTCTGCTGAGTGATAACAGTTGTGGGGTTATTAAAATTATTAGCATTGTGTTTAACAATGAGGGGTGTTTTAGACCCTCTTCCTACAACAAAGTATGGGAAGGAGGAATAAAATTGACATCCTGCTCAAGTTTATTCTTCTTTGTAGAAGGCTGTAGCAACATTCCTAGTGACACCTACCAAACTAAGCACCAGATGTTATATCTGTAACATCATAAGTGAAATAAGATTCTGTAGTTGAATACATGTGACATGTTACATATTTACAAAATGATTATTTTTTTATTACAGTGAAATCTTTGTTATCCGGCACTCTGTTAACCAGAAAACTTTGTTAACTAGCATTGTCCCCAGCCACAATACTGTCACATCTTCAGGCACACAGAACTGGCGCACAGGACTGATTTACCATGATTGGTTTAACTATTATTTGTTTAAGTAGTACTAATCATCTTTAACTTAAAATAGAAATGTGAGACCAACTGCCTCATACTACAAAACTACCAATATTAAAAACCTGAGGTTTACTATTATTGTCCATTGTTTTTTCATAGGTTAATGGGACCCTCAGATAACTGGAATTTTTAGATAACCTGAATGCCCTAATCCCCGAGTGTGCCGGATAACACAGGTTTTACTGTAAATGAAAAAGGATCATGTATAGGTTCTTGTTTATTATTTAAAACTTACTGAAAACACTGAGCTTTTAAACAATACTTACCGTATATAAAAAAACTATGAAGATCATCAGTGCCTAAAGCTTGCAGAAACTGAACAATGGCACTTTAATTTCATTTTGAACCACTGTCCCTCTGCAGTCTGTCAAATGTAAAGTTGCACAGGCTAATAAGACTTCAGACATCTAATGTAAAGCCCTAAAAGACATAACCCTTGACATTCTGCAGTAAAGTAAAAATAGAATACAATAAAAATTGTTAAAATTAAGTGTCTCTGATACTGTTTTTCTGTCCATCATGATAAACCCATGCAGGTCTCATAGAAAACTGCAGATACTGAATATAGCTATTTTAACTGAAGCTCCATTGACTTTCTTACAGACACCAGGTCCAGCTGCATATAGAAAGGTAGAGGTTGATGTGTACAAAAAGAGAGCCCCTAAGTACAGCATGAGCACCCGGAGTAAGCCTGCAGGAAATGCAGTACAACCTGGACCTGGAGACTATTATCCTGGAAAGGTAAGGCAGAGAGAACCTATTTATCTTTTCTTTTCAGCAACTGATCTTTAACAGTCTCCTCCTCTCTCTCAAATGGTTCTTGAAAACTATAAAGTAATTTACTTGAGTTAGAGGACAAACAGTTGCAGGCTATAGGGCTGGTTTGGATTTAAACTTCTTAAATTGACAAGTCTTGATTTAGAACCATCACAAAATCTTGTGAGTGTTCAGCAAATAAAAATACAGATTCAAATAGCCAGGATAAGATCTTTCAATATATCAATGCATTAAGATTAATATTGTTAAAAAAGGACATCAATCTGCATGGAAGAGCTAATGTTTTACATCAATGCTCAGAAGAGGCCACATTTGATTAAATGAACGTTAAATTTTTAAAAAATCCACATCCCACAATATTAATGCATTACTGAGAAAGATTGTCGAAGGTCAAGAAACTGGACAAGTTTCTTCGAGAAATCCTTGTCCATCTGTCTAGATATGTATTCATCAGGTATCTGAACCTGCATGAACACATGTTAAAAAAAAAAAAAAATATTTTATTTATGCATCTGGGATGAAAGAAAAAGGTATTGTTTAAACAAACAGAACTCAAGCACTTCACTATCAGCTGCTGTTGTAGGGACATAAACCTATAGGATCGATATGTGGACTTAAGACAAACTATAATGATTCTAAAGCTTCAGGGGTAGCCGAGTTAGTCTGTACAGGATAAACTTAAAAAACAACAAATAGTCTGGTAGCACTTTAAAGACTAACAAAACATGTAGCTGGTTTTATGAGCTTTCGTGGGCACAGCCCACTTCTTCAGATGACCAGAGTGTTGGATGTCCAGAACTAAAATAAATAGGGGAGAAGGGGTGGGGGGAGGAAGAGGCAATGGGTATAAAAATAACAAGGGGAAAGCAGAGCTGGAATGTAACAGGAAAAACAAATAGTCTACAAGCACCTAAAGCCTGGATAGTCAAAAGAGGCAGATAAGAACCATTAGTAAGCAATCAGATAGGAAGCCTACTAACATCAGATACTATACAAAGAACCACTGGCACCATCATTGTTTGGTAGGCTGATAATGTCCCAGCCATCCAGTATCTTTATTTAAACCATTAGCATGTGTATCAAACTTGTGAATGACTGGAACTACAAAAGAGAGGAACAAGACACAGGTGATCAAACTCTGAGCATCCATTATATCAGTGAAAAATGCAGGGAGTACAATCACCCATTGATCATGTGTTTCATGGACTACTAAAAATGATTAATACCATCCAATTTGATCATCTTTGGAAGATAAATGGCAGATTTGGGGATCCCAAAGCATCCTGCTGAAGTCTCAACTTCAACAAGAGACCACAGTGCACATAGCTACAGGCAAAGGCTAGCGGTTTTCCACTGGGCTGAGTGTAAGACAAAACTGTATTCTGTCCCAATCCTCTTCAAGAGGTATGCAGCATAAAACAAATCCCAGAAGGTCTTGATAAAATGGAAGGAACTGTGAGATTTCCACTGGTGGATCCGTCCTTAACTGACCTTAAATATGCTAATGACCACTGCTACTACAGCCATTGATAGAATGCAATTAATGTTGGAATCTATAAAAAGAATTAGTGAGGAATATGGACTATCCCCAAATACTGTAAAAATGAAGTGCATGTATGTTGACATGATTGAGGAAAACAGGATGAAAATGGACTCACAATTAATAGTCAAGTTGTAGAGGTAGTAGATTAATTCAGTTAACTGGGATAATAAAAATCAAACCAAGAAGGCTGTTCTAAAGAAAGTGGAAGAGGATTAGGAATGGCTCTCAGCCATGGCCTTCCTCACTAAAGTTTAGAAAAACGTATGACTTCTCAAAACGTATGAAGGTTTGACTGGTAAAAAACTTATTTTTCTCCAAAGTGGCATAGAGATATAAATTATGGGTAGTTAATGCTACTAAAAAGTTGAAAACTGAAGCCTTTTATATGTGGTCCTGACAAAAATTCCTGCACATCTCCTGGATGGAAAAATATGACAAATGCTTAAGTTAGCAGCATTATTGGAGAGAAGCAAACCATGTTGTTGGAAATCAACAAGTGAAAACTTACGGCTTTTGGTCACATCAGGCATAGAGATGGAAATAATCTTGATAAAGTTATCATGGAAGGAGTGGTGGCAGGTTCTCATATAAGGGATAACTGGGAAAGAGATGGATGAGTGGTATTTGGCACAGCAGTGAAAGGACAGCTGAGAGTGTTCCAAGGCAGTGATGGATTGAGAAAGCTTTTGAAAAATCTGCTGTGAGATCATCCATATTCAGGCATGCATAAATGGATATTATTTACTTAAATAAATGCTTAAATTTATCTACGCAAGCATATTTGAAGAGCAGCATAAAAATTAGTGCAGATTCTTTTGCATATATTGATTTTTTTTATTGTAACAATGCCCATTTTTAAAAAGGAAGTTAGGAATATTGTACCCTATGGAAACTGCCTTATGATTTTGATAGCTGAAGCACTGGCAAACCAGGGGAGTGGGCAAAAAACTCATTGTTGTACATGCTGGAAAAAAAAGGGGGGAGGCTTTTAGAGAAGACGTATTGTGGAATGCACAAGTTACTCTTTTACCACGAAAGACCATGTGTGCTACACAATAGGCATGTGTCATGTACAAGGCTAAAGTTATAATCTTAAGTGCCTACAAGGCAGGGACAAGATACAGATCACTTCAGTGAGCTGGATTCTGTTTGGTGGCAGGCATGGTAAGCAGCTGGTTAGGGCTCTTGCTCTTTTGCTTCGGCTTTGAAACCATGTGCAACAGAGTGCTTGCCAAGTACAGCAATTCCTCATTTAACATGTGCCCGCTTAACACGTTTTCGCGATAGCAAGATTTTTTTTTAAGGGAACGTTTTTGAAATTACATGCCCGTCCCTGGAATAACACAATTTCCCCAGCTGGCCCATTGCTGGCAGCTGCGTGGGGCTTCCCCTGAATCCCTGCAAAGTGGTGGAGAGTTCGCCACGCCATTCCTTGCTGACTCCCCGCTGCCAGGAGCCTTGCCCCCTCTCCTCTGCCCCTGCTTGCAGGCCAGCAGTTGAGTTTCCCCAGCCAGCCCATCACTGGCGGTTGCGCAGGGCTTCCCCCGCCTCCCTGCAAAGTGGCGGAGGGTTCGCCGGTCGCCGTGCCATTCCCCAGCGACCCCCGCTCACCGGACACAGTGTGGGTCCCGTCAGAGGGGCATACTCCCAACCAAATCCCCCTCCCCTCTTCTCCCCTTCCCTTCCCCAGAGCCAGAGCCAAACACCTCCCCTCACTGCTGTAACCCAGTCCTCTTTCTCCCCCAACCTTATATCCCGGTCCCAACAGACACCATCGCTTGAAACGCAACCCTCACCTTTTCCATTATTTTCAATGGGAAAAATGACCCTGCATAACACATTTTCACTTAACACGATCATTTTCTGAAACATATCTATGGTGTTAAATGAGGAATTACTGTACATGCCTCCTGGCTTTCCAGACGTCTGCATTTGCAAAGCGGGGCTGCGATCCAAAGGAGCTCTGCAAGGGGAGATGGGGCAAGCATGCAGCCTTGCAGGGGCTCACACAGGGCTGGGGAAAGTGCACAGGCTTGCAGGGCCTTATGTGACAAGTGTGCACCCCACACCCCTCCTTTCTTGGGAGACTACAACTTTCCCAATTCCACGGGGCCTGTTAGGGAGGATGGAAGAACCCCACAGGCTTGCAGGAGCTTACACAACCAGCAAACCTGGGGTCCTGCTTCGTTGAGGATGGGCAAACAGTGACAGAGCTTCCCCTGGTTCATGTAGGTGGCCATGCACAATATCAGTCTTCTCCGAATCACACAGAACGATAGGGAGCAGACACTGACTGAACGTGGCCAGAAACCAGGACCTTATGCTGCACTGCTTTGTGCTAAAATAACACCAACCCCCTTACTGCTGGCTTGGCATGGAAAGGTGTCCTACTGTGGAGGACAGAATAAGGCAGCCTCACCAGAAACCTTGTGAGGATGATGAAAGAGTGTCTCTATGAGAGCTTTATGGAGATGTGCAGGGAGGGTTCCCCCTCCGTTTCCAGACAAGTTAAACTGTTCCAAGGAGCCCCCCACTGTGTAGGCAGAGTGGTTGCCACAGATCACACCCAACTGCCTTAACTCACTTGTAGCAAGATTAAAAATGTGAACTCACCAGAAGCATCCTCCCCACCACCAGAGTCCAGCAGTGATACCTCCTGGGAAGAGGGAATTGGTCACATAGTTAAAAAGAGGTCAGGGCTGTCTGGGAGATCAGATGCTTTGATTAAATGCTGAGCATTCTCCTCCACCTTTTCCTTATCAACAAAGTCCTCCTCGCTGTGACTCAAAGCTGCCAGAAGAGTCTCTTGTGAGGAATCCAGACCTCTTTGGGACACTGGTCAGATTCCTGCCTCATAGAGGCAGCATGTTTATGGCAATGATCCAGACCCTTTGTTTGTTTTTGTCTTTTGGTACACCTGCCTGAGCTCACATGGCACTACTAGGCATCCCTAGTACAGGCAGTTCCCGGGTTACGTACAAGATAGGGACTGTAGGTTTGTTCTTAAGTTGAATTTGTATGTAAGTCGGAACTGGTACATATTGTAGGGGAAACTCTAGCCAAACATTTCTCCAGAGCTCAGTTTTATTCTCCCACACCTCACTTCCCTCAGTCCTTTATTCTCAAGCTGAGGTGTCTGCTGAGAAAAGCCACTCCGCGTCTCCCTGGTCTGCTGGCGGGGGGTGGGGGGGGCTCTAGCTTTGCATCTCCCTGGTCTGCTGGAGGGAAGCAGCTAGTGCGGGGTTGCCTCACCCCGTTTGTAAGGAGGGATCTGATGTAAGTCGGATCCATGTAACCCGGGGACTGCCTGTATATCCTTTTGCCACCATGCCCTGTACGATCAGCATTTCTTTTGCTGCTTTGTAATCCGCCTGAACAGATTCCTCTCACCATACAGCAGTAAGGTCCAGGATCTTCTGCAAATTCCATGCTGGAGATGGTTCGTGATCCTTGGCATTCATGGTCAAGTGTGCTGCCTGCTCACCACATTGGTCACACAGAAAATGAAATTCAAATGTTCCTAGGGCTTTCCCTGTGTATCTGGAAAACAGCAGAGTTGAAAGAGCTGGCTAGAGCAGTAACTTTGGGGGCACTGTGGGACACTTCCCAGAGGCTAAGAACATACTTTCACAGTACTACATCTGCACTAGCCTAAAATCAACCATGCAAAGTCACTTTACCTTTGCTCCTCATGAAAAACAGGAATACCAAAATAGACTTCAACAGCTCTTAAAGTTGGCAGAAAAGGCTCGGTGGTGTGGTATTTAGAAAATTGACCTAATGCAGATAAGCTTGACCTAAACTGATGGGCTTCATCTACACTACTGGCTTTGCCGGCAGCGAGTATGCAGATTAGCATATCGCCATGCCTCCTTAGCATAATTTATGCAAGCCGTTTTTGTGGGAAAAATGTAGTATGGACAGGGATTTTTTGCACAAAACCCGTTTTCCACAAGATCCTTATGCCTCATTGGGAGAGGCATAAAGATCTTGCAGAAAACAGGGGTTTTGCGCAAAAAAAAGCCAACACTACATTTTTTTTCTGCAAAAACCCTTTGCACAAAAATGGCTTGCATAAATCATGCAAATGAGGCATGACGATATGCTAAGCTGCATCTCATTTGCATACTCACTGCTGGCAAAACCAGCAGTGTAGACATAGCCATGGCGTAGACCATGCCTATTGTAAGAAGCTAAACTTTCAGTCAGACTGCCACCATCAAAGGTTAAACACCAGACACCATTCATCTTTATTAGGAAATTTTGCAACATTTCACCTGGAGTTCAGAGAAGCTGATTTTAATCTGGTTCTGATCTAGTCATTCTGTGCATCTGCCTGCCTCCCTCCTCGGTTATACATTTTCTTTTTACAGATAGGAATATAGTAAAAAGGGGAGCATGCCTGACACTAGGTGACCTGGACTGTCCAGATCTTGTACTTGAGTGGGAAGGTTGGTCGCATAGAAAGTAGAAATTAAAAAATGTTCATGGTGAATAACCTGATGTGTTTTATTTATTTTTCCATCTACAGGTAACACTGATCAAGCCTTGTGCCCCAACTGTTACCTTTGGAATCCGACACTCTGAGTACACAATGCCTTTGATAGTGGACGTCTATTGACTGTCACACAAGCTGCCTTACAGAAACTACATTTATTTTTCTATATCATGTTACTTTGTATTTTAAAGCTGCCAGTTTTTATACAAATTCTTAACAATCAGCTGTCTACAATAAGTTTCAACACGTTATGGAACTGAAGGATGACACATTCAGAAAATGATCACTTGCAATATTTTAACCTGCCTCTGGCTAGGAAGAAATTTTCCATGTCTCCCCTTAATGAAGAGGACATGCTGAAGCTAGCAGTATTACCCTGACATATGGATCTTGCTGTATCCACCAGCTGAGAGTCTGGACCTTGCATCAGTGCATTGCAGCATCTGGGGCCTAGTTTGTTCCAGAAACTGGGAATTCACATAACTATATATGTAAAGAGTCACTCAACTTCCTACTCCTGAGCTATTCTGTTTACTCCATGATTACCCTCACTGTACATGTCATTTATCTCTTTTATTGTGTTCTATTGCAGCATTAGAACAAAAAATAAATCAGGGAGTCAATATTTATCATGTCAAACTAGCTGAATACCTCAATCTACCTTTAGATGGAGCTACAGACTAAAGTTTAAAGGGACACTGTGTGCTTAAAAGTTGTTACATCTTTAGATTATTAAAACATGAACAATTTAAAAAGGCTTTTTATCGCCCATGTCTAGTTTAATTTTCCTTTTCACTCATCTTGGATAATTGGGGTCGGGGGGCGGGAGAGGGGGGTATAATTAGTGAAATTCCACTTCTGGTTCTCATGCTTTAGGAAAATACTGCCATGTTAGAATTGCTAGAAAGTGTTTAAATCCTAAATTTAAAAAAATTCATTAGAATTTAAAAAAAATAAAGCCTAGATTGACAACGACTTCCTCCATAACCCCAGGAGAAACACTGTTCTTGCTCTCTTAGCTACTGTATGCTGGAAGTCTGTGGAAATACAGCGCCTCACAAGGTCCACATGCAGGCCAAGCATAAGTACAGGCTGCATTCAGGAAGCACAGAACTATTCCCTCCATACTCTTCCCGCCCCAAGAAGCACACTACCCTAAAAAGGAGAAGGTGGGCTTTGGGCAAACTGCAGCTACACATCACCCTTTGGAGAACGCTTGACAACACAGGAGGGAAATTCTCCTGCTGAAGTGGCACAGAAATGGAGATTCTCATCTTGAATTATAGGGAAAAGTTCTGTCTTTGTGAGGCTTCCTCCCCAAGCTCTATGCAGAAATTATGCAACTCTGCACCATCCTTTGCTATAAGCAATGCCTAAGTGCCACAATTGAGCCCAAAAAAGGCTAACATACAGTTATTGGGAGGACAAACTATCTGCCCTGCTTAACCAAGCTGGAAACACCAAAAGCCTCCCCAGTTATTCTCTCAAAGTTTTACTTAGCGTCTCAAGTCAAGATTAATATGATGGCAGTGATAGGAAAATGAACACTTGAACTCCAAAGGACAAGTGAATTTTATTTTTAAAATTTTATTTTAAAAATATTTTAAAGTAAAATTTCAAAACAAGAAGTCATTTTGAACCAAAAAAATCAAAGAACTTCATTCCACAAATGCACACAACAAAAACAGCAATCTGTTGAAATCCAAGGGAAATTGTTTGACAAATCAGCATTTTCCAGCAAAAAGTGTTTAAATTCCTGACCAACTCTATTACTGACTTCTGAGTAAGATGGGGCAACTTGTTCTTCAGTGGTCGTTCTTCCTCTTCATCCCAGAAGTCAATAGGAGGCAGTTTCTCCTCTTCTTTAAGGGCACATGCAGCTCCAATAAGGTTCTATTTTGTCACCCCTTTGAGACTAATGCATCTTAGAGGTTGGATGTAATCGCTGTACTATTCATTGTAGTATTGTATTACGGATACATTTAATGTTGTGCATCAATACTGGTTCAAGGCAATAGGTTCTATAAAAATTACCATGTACTTCTTTGAAAACTGGTTAGTATAATACGGTATTATGATAAAAATTTATATTATATAAAATTACTGATGCAGCATCTAGTACAGGTTGACCCGCTCTACTATGGCACTCTCTGGACCAGCAATATTTCAGTTAGTCAGATGTCCATTATAATAGGTGTGGACAAGTTTCCTGAAGTCCCATAAAGTTTGTTTACAGCCAGCAGTCCTGGCTCTCAGTGCTCTGTGCTGTTATTTAACTCTAATTTACCTCTAAATGTCTTCAGAGACCCCAGTAAGCAGTGAAAGTGTTGGTAATGCTGCTAGACAATATTGACCTCCCATGGATTGGCAAATTCTCTAGTTCAGCACCAGTCAGGTTCCAAGGGTGCCAGACTAGAGAGGTTCAACCCTGTACAACTTTATTCACACCATAAAAAGCAAAGAAATAATTGCACTAGCAAGAATTAGAGTGCTTTGGAGCTCTTTGGTCAGGATTAATTTGCTCGAGGAAAGCAGACAGAATAGTCAAGTGAGCAGTCCAAAATATTTCAACATCTAAACGGAGCTCGGAATATCCAAAGTGTTAGCAAAGACAAGAATCATGCAAGACTGAATCAAGAGTGGATCATTAATGCATCTTTCTCCCCCATCCTTACTGCACATTCTACTTTTGGAACAGAATAAGGATGCAAATTAGAGGACACCAACTAGTGTATTAGAAGATCAACATTCAAGGTACAAAGCAGACTGAGATAACTGGATCCAAATCTTCAGAAGGATCAATGTTCTGTGGCTTGTACAAGGAATTCTTTGCTGTTACATTGTGTCATTTGTCAGTGCCAAACAAACACACACTGGGATTAGGAAATATAGTTTTGTTTGGGGAGAACAATAAACTGTATAGAGGATATGTTCTTTGGTCCTAGAGAGGTGGTTATATCCAGAGGAATAAGAGAGACAACATCCTCAAGCAAAGGAATTCTTACAAGAAAATCCAGAACAGAGAAGCCATTAGACAAATACCACACACTACAAAATAGATATGGTAGAGTTGATTTGTACCATAAAAGCCTTTTAAAACAGTGTATAGAGTTTGGGATTTTTTTAAAAAACAATAGTAGCATTAGGAAGATACAAATAATTCAAACGGGACAATATACATGGATTGGAATGGGAGTGGAAGCAACAAGTTCAATGACAGGGACAGCAAGGGTGATTTGGGATAAGCATTCCTAAAGAATGTACTGTACAGAATAAAGACGTAGTACTGAAAGATCACAAACATCCTTCATCCACACAGCATTCAAATGCATAAAATTATGTAGAATCATCACAGAATGGGCTACATACTATATCTCAAAGTGCCGCACGCTCTGGAATGATTAGTTCACCAATAGTCAATACTTGCTCAGGCAGGTGTACAAGACTGCCAAACTGTGACATGCAGCATACCTACCAGGTTGTGGACTGTGGAGGGGTCAAAGAATTGTGAATTCTAAGGTTACCTCCTATTTTATGTTACCCCCTCTGATCAGACCCAATATCCATCTTTACCTATAGAGTGGAAACATCTTCCCAACAATACTGAAGTACCATATCATGGGAATGCTAGCACCAGCTGTACAATTTCCCATTCTGGATTACTTTAAATACCAACAGTTTCCAAGCCTGTTGTAATGTTTTCCTCCTCTTCGGTTTTCCAATCTTCTCAGATCTTCTACAGTTGCAACTAGGCAAGCGTGTATGTGTTACACAAGCCGTGATATACATGCTACAGAAAAATTACCACCACCAGTCACCTCTTTACAGCCTTTCCCCATCCTCTGCTACGAGACAAGCAAAGTTAATAAAACAAAGCTACTCCAATAGTAAAACTCAACTCTCATAGAATGAATGGCTGATAGATTTTTGTAACTACTCAACTCAGTACGTACCACATACAATTTAGTTCTTCAGAGTATCATAAAAATTCTAGGCTCAAGAGATGCTGTTGATATTAATGTATTTCAAAATACGAAATGCGATTAACTGTCTTTCCAACACCATAAAGCAAGACAATGACAAAGATGAATTTGAATTCACCAGCTCCTGCCTCAAAGTCCCACATTCAAACTCCTGAATCCTGCAACCTCCCCACCTCCATTAATTAATTGAGTACAGGCACATTTCTACTATGGGGCGAGTCAAACACTTTCATAGCATGACACTCACTAAGGTGGACATCACATGGTTATGAGCCAAGCAATAGATGGAAGCTAAAGGTTATGGATAAAGCAATAAATAAAGGCTAAGTGTTAACAAGGAGATCAAGTTGTAATTTACGCAAATTTAAAGAAATCAGAATTAACTATATTAATTTTATAAAAAAAATCCGATGAACGTATCCAAGACTGACTAGAAAAATGACAATAACTTGGAATCTAGAAACATTATCTGGTTCTTCAGGAATATCCCAACAACCCACGACAGGGTAGAATGTGGATACCCTTGAGCAAGTCTTTGTCTATCATGGCAAGTTTTTCTTTTCATAAAAATTCCAAGCACGAGAGCCCCACTCAAGTCCGTGCTTTTGACACCAAATAATAGAGGATAAAAAAGACAACAACCAGTCCAGCAGAAACATAACAAAGCAATTTGCGATTATCCCTTCCCGAGCGTGTCATGGTGGAGAAACGCTTCACGCTCCCCGTCAGCAGGCCTGTCACACTCATGAAATCTGAGTCCTGAGGGAGACAAAGGTGAAAGAGAAATTATAAAACAAATGGGGCATTCCCTAGGGTGGTAGTTTTGATTTAAAAAAAAAAGAAAAAAAAGAAAAGTGTTTCAGTCTCTAGCTGTTTGGAGAACTGATTAAGTCTTAAGTCTAAAATAAACGGCGACAACAACTACTATGATAAAAAACAAGCAGCAATCAGACTAAGAAATCAGCATCGGCTACACTCAGACTTGGGCTTCAGGAACTGCTTATTACCTTCAGTTCATTCACTGGAGTCACTTATTTGAAGGGAAAATTCTATTAAATGCAATGCACACCCTCAAAAATATAACAAAACTGTCACGGCAACTTGGGTATCTTAATTCCACAGAAACCAGAAAATGCAGAATTAAGGGCTCGCAGAGTGATGTTCGTGTTATTCTATTCTACATATAATTGAGGATCCTGTAATACATGTCATATTAAACACCACATGTAGCATAACTATTAATACAGAATGCTACTTATCTACGTTTAAGAGCTTGTTTATACACAGAGTTATTCCTGAATCTAAGCGTGGAAACTTAGGCCATGTCTCCACTTGCCGTGCAAGAGATTGATCTTCTGGCATTTGATTTAGCAGGTCTACTAAAGACTCTCTAAATCGAAAACTGAGGGTGCCCTCAGTCAGCACCAGGTACTCTTTGCAGTCGCAAGGAATAAGGGAAGCTGACAGGAGCATTTGCTCCCATCAACCTCCAATTCCAGCTATGTCATTTACATAGCTGGAGTGGTGTACCTTCAAATAGATCTTCCGGGTCTACTATAGTCACTTCTCAGAGAAGCACACTTTTGAAGTCTAGGGCTATGTCTACACTGGCAGCTTCTTGTAGACGAACAGCCGTTCTTGTGCAAAAACTTGCCTGATGTCAACACTGCACGCGCATTCTTGCGCAAGTAAATTTACAGTATAGCGTTGTAAAACTGGGCTTCTTCCAGAAGAGTTATTTCTCCCCAAGTGGAATAAGCCCTTTTGCGCAAGAGTTCTTCCACAAGAGGGCAGTGTAGACAGGCAACATGAATTTCTTGCGCAAGATGACCCTATGGTTAAAATGGCCATCACAGCTTTCTTGCTCAAAAGAGCATCTACACTGCCACAGACGCTCTTGTGAAAAAGCACATCTCTTGCACAAAAGCACATGCCAGTGTAGACGCGCTCTTGTGGAAGACTTTTTGTGCAAGAACTCTTCTACAAAACAGTTCTTGACCAAGATGCCAGTGTAGACATAGGCAGTTTACAGTTGGACTCCGGATTTAGCACAGAATGTACTTCCCCTTCATTAGCTCAACCACTGTCTCCTCTCTCATGATAGTTATTTCTTTTTTCCTCTTCACCTTTGACTTCATACCATTCTTTCCTGTTACACTACCTCCCTATATATTTAGGCAGCTCCAATTTCCTTATTTACCCAATTGTTGTTCATTTCTATTAGTGGTTTCTCTTCTGCATCAAGAACTCGCCTATATAGAACTTAATAAGGCTTAGTTATGGACCATTTGCTTTCTTCTATCCACTTTCTCACTCTCCATTAT
Source organism: Pelodiscus sinensis (assembly GCF_052426305.1). Classification (NCBI taxonomy): domain Eukaryota; kingdom Metazoa; phylum Chordata; order Testudines; family Trionychidae; genus Pelodiscus; species Pelodiscus sinensis. The sequence goes on along the minus strand of NC_143056.1, from coordinate 125,334,689 downwards.
GATCTTATTGCTACAATTTCTATTGTTTGCTATAATTTTTCAGACATTCAAGTGAACATGATATGCAATAACTTTAATGCTGCAGTCTTCCTTTATGTTATGTAACTTGGAAGAAACTTGAGCCGACATCCCAAGATATTCATTTGAAATGCTTCTCAGATAAAAGTATAAATTAATCTCCTGAACATACCTAGTTGATTTAAGAATCAGGTGAAAGGCACATTATCTTGCTGCTAATCTTCATCATCAAGCTCATTCTCCTCTCCTTCCCAATTCTGACTTTGTATGTGACTGTATGGATCCCGCCTCTGCTTAAGTCTTCAGTTATCTTCTTCCCATCTTGCTTTCAAACCTGCAGTTACCTTCCCTATGGCTTCCATGTCCCAGTTTCTCCAGACTCCAACATGTGCAGAAAAGCCACTGCCTGATCCCTCTCATCAAGAAACAAGCATACTGCAGTCCCATCCTCAAACATCTGCACTGAATTGCCTTCCTTTCAGAATTGTTCCAAAAACCTCAGTGGGTAAGCGCTAAGTTACAGATTTCCTCTCTGTGTTGCTATTATACGATATGCATAGCAATTTAAGACTTCCAAAGTTATAAACAAAAGTGACTAAGAAAAACCTATATCTGAGTATTAGCTTTAGAGACAGAGGTTTTAATCTCAATAAATAATCTCCAACTGTATTTCTAATGTTCCTTGATCACCCAACATGTGGACCACTGCCAAACCTAATTGCTACAAAATATTGTGGTGCTGTTTACTGGGCTGCCATGAAACTCAAACAATTACCCCAAATCTTGAGATTCAGCCGAGAAGTTTTCATCGCTTACAGACTTCTATCAGCTGCTTACCGTGCTATCCAGATAGCGGTTTTGTTCCTCAGCATCTTTGTCAATGTCCAGTGCCAGCTACTCAAGAGAGGAAAGCAAGTGTCAGAGTCTCCAAGTGAAATAATTAACTAACACACTGAAAGCTGGTGAAATTCAAGCACACAAACACTCCTACCCATCTCCCACACACATATGCACACAATGTGTGTGTTCAGTCAAATGAAAAAAATGGAATGTCAAATACATGGTATTAGTTGCAATAGACATTCCTAAGATCTCTAGTGTCAGAAGTTCAAACTTTTGTATATGAAGTGACCTTGCAAATACTGGGGAAAATGAAAAAGATTCCAGTACGCTGTTAACACTGTAGTCTCTGCATTAAGAAATGAAAGCTAATGTTTTTTCAAGCCAATGGAACTAGTTTAGTCTCAGGAATATTATCCTGAGAGAACAGAGCACTGAGGGAACAGAGCACACACATTTGTCATGAATATTTTAATATGGTTTTATTGAGACCTTCCTCAGATGGCATCCTTAGGACTATATCTTTGCATATTCTTGCCCCTAATCCCTCTACCCATTTATTTACCAAACCTAATTCCTTCTCTGGATGCCACAAAAAATAACCATATTATAAAGGTACAAACTTGTCTAAATCCCAAACAAGGAATGAGGATTTCAATAAAGTTCTCCAGGATGTTCTAACAGCAAAATTTAGTTACCTGACCTGTCATAGACAGTGTGGTACATAAAACGTCTGAACAGCTGAATAAATAAGACAGACCCGTGTAACCGAATACATGTTTTCAACATCCATGATGTAAGACGGTAAAAAAAAAAGAATGAGGTGTAGTTAGTAACTAACCGATTTCAGCCTGGTGACCTTGGTGGCTAGATTGTCTGCCATATGCTTGTTCTCCACATCTAGCATATCATCCACAGCACTCGGACTCTTACCTACAAAAGTTCTATCAGTTATAATACAACAAGTGGCAGTGTATTTACTGGTTAAAATGGTGGAATGGAGTCAGGATTTCTGATTTCTATTTTCAATTCTACCGCTGAGATACCTTGGACAAGTTACTTAACTTTTCTATACCTACATCTGCACAAACTGAAAGTTAACATTCTCGGAGGTGGATTTGTTAATTTTAAATTTGTTCTACAAAATTACTATTTAGAAAACCTCACATGCACAACATGCTTAAACAACAAACTAAAGTGACTCCCTAACCAGAGAGTTATACCCATTGATTCTCCTGCCCCCAAAATTCAAAACTACCAGCAAATCAAACCATCCACACCTATTTTGTACTGACATGCTGCATGCTGTCCTATAGACAAGACCCAAACCAACTACCCATTCCATATTTATCAACCCGGGCCTTGTCCTGCCAACCCACTATCTTACTGACAGGCCCCTCCCCACATCACAGAAGCACCCCATTCCTTTGTGCCACATGCCTCATTGTCCCACTGAGTCCCACCCCCCCAAGACACATCAACCGATACTGCCAGACCACTGGCTGCCCACAGCCTCCCTGCCCACAACCCTGCTCCAACCTCACAGACAGCCCTATTCTACCCTAGCCGGTCACAGCTCCCCGCCAGGCCCCCTTACCCACAGCTCCCAGCCCCGCAACCCCCCGCCAGCCCCCCTTACCCACAGCTCCCTGCCACCCCCCTACCAACAGCTCCCCGCCAGCCCCCCTTACCCACAGCTCCCCACCCCGCAACCCCCCGCCAGCCCCCCTTACCCACAGCTCCCCGCCCCGCCCAACCCCCCCCCAGCCCCCCTTACCCACAGCTCCCCGCCCCACAGCTCCCTGCCACCCCCTACCAACAGCTCCCCTGCCAGCCCCCCTTACCCACAGCTCCCACCCCCCCCCCCCCCACCCACAGCTCCCCGCCCCACAGCTCCCTGCCACCCCCTACCAACAGCTCCCCGCCAGCCCCCCCCCCCCTTACCCACAGCTCCCTGCCACCCTCTACCAACAGCTCCCCGCCAGCCCCCCTTACCCACAGCTCCCCGCCCCGCAACCCCCCGCCCGTCCCCCTTACCCACAGCTCCCCGCCCCACAGCTCCCTGCCACCCCCCTATCCCAGTCACCCCGCCCCACAGCTCCCCACCAGCCCCCCTGATCTCTGCCCCCCTCCCCCTGCGTCACCAAACCCGTCTCAAGCCCCTGCCTGGCCCCGCCCCGCTGTTCCTTCTCCCCGGGCCCGGCGCGAGGGCGGTGGCGGGGCCCGGGGCTCCCGTTGCAGCGGGACCGCGCGCGGCGCCCGGCCGGGCTCACCTCGGCCCCAGTCCGCCATGGCCGCGTCCTGCCTGCGCGTCCGGCCGGCGGCTCCGGGAGGAGGAGGAGGACCGGGAAGGGGGGGGAGGGGCGCAGTGACTCCGCCTCGCGGGGCGGGGCCTCCACTGCCCCCAGCTGCTGGGGCGGAGACCGGGGGGCCGGGCTCAGCCCCGCGCGCTAGAGGCGCCGGGCGAGAACGAGGCCGGGCCCTGCTGTCCGAGCAGCCGTGCGCGTGCGCGTGCGTCACACCCACCGCAGGGGCTGCAGCCCGCTTACACCCCGCCCGGCTGTCCCGTTTCTTTGGGCTTTGCGTTCACACGGGGCCACCCCACGGGCTCCCTTTTCAACCTGAGTGCAATGGGCTTTTGTCCGGGCTCCTAACGTCGGAGGGAAAACATGGGGAGGTTTATTAGGGTTGCTAATGAATGGCAGTGTTAACTCTCCTAATTAACTCAATTGATTAAAATCATCGTGCTTAATCACCACTTGACAGCACGCAGTGAACCTGTGGAACTCCTTGCGGAAGGATGTTGTGAAGGCCTGGACTTTAACAGGGTTTAAAAAAAACCTGATCCATTCATGGAGGTTAATCTATAAATTATTATCAGCGGCTGGAAATGGATGACAGGAGAGGGATACATTGATGATTCCCTGGTCTGGTCACCCCCTCCGGAGCACCTGGCATTGGCTGCTGTGGGAAGGCGGGATACTGGGCTAGTTGGACCTTAAGTCTGACCCAGTATGGCCATTCTTTTGTTCATTCTTATCTCACTGGACATGTATTAAATATTTGTGGATGTTTTCTTACCTTTTCAAATACACTGATTTCAATTACCACACAACACAGGCTGTATAGTGCTCACTTTATATTATTTTATTATAAATATTTGCATTGTAAAAATAGCCCAGCACATGTCGTTTGTTTTAAGAACATTTTCACTACAGATTTGACAAAACAGGAAGAAGGCACCAATGTGAGATTTCTAAAGAGAGCTACAACACTCCAAGGTTTAAGAGTCTGAAGTGCTTTCCAAAATCTGAGTGGACTAAAGTGTGGTGCATGCTTTCAGAAGTCTTAAAAGTGCAACATACCAATGCAGAAATGGCAGAATCCAACCACCACCAAAAAAAATCAACCTTCTGCTATTGACATCTGATTCAGATGAAGAAAATGAATATGCATCAGTCTACACTGTTTCGTATCATTATCAAGCAGATCCTGTGAACAAGAAATGGGCAGCAGTTCTCTTGCAAATGTAAACAAACTTGTTGAGTGATTGGCTGGACAAGAAATAGGACTGAGTGAACTTGTAGACTCTTATGCCTGGTAGTTACTATTAACATAACTGGAGCACCAAGAATGGACAACTAGCAAGATGGGATGGAAAAGAAAAACAGCAATTGAACATTGACATTTAGCACATACCTTGTTATCTTCATGTTTGCTATTTTATACTTAATAGCTTAAATATTACACAATATTAAATGAAATATTTTTTAAAAAGCTAATAGGATAAAATCATAGTCAAAGAATAGGTTTGCCCAGCCCCACTTGATTGTTTTGCTTTAGGGATTTCTTTCATCTGACTTTCTCCGGACAATGGGAGAGGAAAAGATTTTACATTGTTTTATTTCTGAACACAGTTATTTTTATACATAATTCTACCTTGAGTTCAACTTTCATGATAGAGATTGCATTTCAGCACTTGTATGAGGTGAATTAAAAAATACTATTTTTAACAGCACAAATATTTGTAATCACACTTAAAGCCAGCCCTGTACTCTGATGTGTTGAAAGTGAAATCAATATATTTGTAGAAAAACATCAACATATTTAAATAAATAACATTAAATTATTTAACAGTGTGATTAATCACGATTAAACATTTAATCACTTGAGAGCCCTAATGTTTGCATTACAAATAAGGTTTCAATTAAACGGAAAGCATTTCTGTAGCTTATTTTAATAAAGTTAACATCCTGGCCTAAACTTCCTGTGTCTGTTTCACACAACAACATATTATTTATTTAGCCCTTGAGCCTGCAATTTGATCCATGTGAGCAGCCACCTGGGCCTGCTGAGAAGCATGCAAAGTTCCAGTAATGGGGAATAAATGGCGGGATCTAGGCGTTAGCTTCATCAGTAGGACCACTCAGGGAGGAAGGTAGTGTGCCTGGTAGCTAGTATTAACACAACTGGAGCACCAAGAATGAACAGCTAGCCAGAAGGGATGGAACCGAAAAACAGCGATTGGGCAGTGACATTTAGCACATTCCTTCTTATTTCTATGTTTGCTATTTTATACTTAACAGCTTAAATATTACACAAAATTCAATGAAATATTTTAAAAAAACAATAGGAGAAAAACATAGTCAAAGAACAGGTTTGCCCAGCCCCGCTTAATTATTTTGCTCTAAGAATTTCTTTCATCTGACTCCCACCAGACAATGGAGAGGAGACGATTTTTCTTTGTCATTAATCCTGCCAGAGAAGGGTGGATGATCAGCACCTAAAATATTTCCATATTGCATCCGTTGTTGAAAATTCTTATGGCTGATCGCAGGAAGCTATCTCTGCCCCTCCCCCGATTTCCAAACCTCCAGTAATACAGCGTTTCTTTTGTCTGTACTACTGTATCGTCTTCTCTCTCCGACCTGTTGCAATCCCCACCCCCATTCTGAATCGGTTGTCGGATGTCAGCACGGTCCTAACTTCCGTATGAGTTACATAGACTCTTTCCCTCCACCCTTGGACAGTGGGGAGGCGGGAAGAGAGATTAAGACCTTCCCCAGTTGGTGCCCCATCCCTGAACCCTGGGAACAGCATCCCGACAGGGTAAATGCTATCACATTCCACCCTGAGCCGGCCGGCCAGCGTTCGAGCTTGCAAAATCCAGCTTTTTTTAAACAAAGCAGCTGCCTGCACAAATCGCTTACATTGGAGAGATGGGGGAGAGACAAGCTGCAGTGTTCAGGAAATAAAGCAAGAAACCTAAGCAAGGAAAACTAAAGTAAAGGTAATGTGCTTATTATATTTTCTATGTAACATCTATTAGCTCCTACTATTTGTTTACACTCCTTTTCTTTACTCTGGAAGGTAGAGCTGTTTTAACCAGTTTAGCAACGTTTTATCGTTTAAAATAAAGCTAATCTGATAATTATTGCCATGGTATAATCTATTTGTTAGTCTCTTAGGGGCCACAGAACTGCTGTTGTTTTTTTAAATTACAGACTAACAGGGCTACCCCTCTGAAAACTGTTATAATAGTTATTGTTAATTGTTTCAGGACATTTTGCTTCTGTGACCATCCCTCAGTATTGAAGAGGTACGGTCTCTACTTTTAGCAAATTAGTTATCATTTGTCCCATCCTGTCCTTCCAAATTGATGAGGATTTCTGTAAAGACTGATTTACTATGAAAGATGAAAAGACAGAAATGTGTATGACTACAGGCCCTGAACCTGCAAAGGCATTACCCCCATGCAGAATTTTTAGGAGTCCAGTTGATTTGAAAGGACTGCTCACAGAACTAAAGTTAAGTTCAGGTGTAATTGGTGCAGAATTGGAACTAGAGGGAGCAGCACAAAGACCAGCATCTATACATTTTTGGTGGATGTGGGCATCAAAAAGAGACTGGTATTGGGTGGGGAGAACTTCTCATGAGTTAAACAGAAAAATGCAAGATGAAAAACAGGAACAAAATCCAAATAGCGAGGTTTGAGAGAAGTGTTCTAGTCCCATGGGAAGTGCTAGAAGCTTGGAGTTGGAAGGAAAGTACATTGTCGTGAACAATCCTGTATTGGCCCAAAGGGGGTGGATTAGAGATGAGCTGCCTTTTTCAGCTTTAATGTCTACATTTCCATGGGATCTCTTTTGAGGAGTTTGGGGTTTTATTGTGGTTTTGAGAGTTGTGTTCCTCTCTGTCTTCCTCAGCCGTCCTAGTAGCTTGCAAACTTCAGGGGGAGCATCATGCTGGGCAGCCAGTAGGCACCCTTAAACTTTATTGTGACAGTGCCATAGAATTGGTGCCCACCACGCAATGAGTTTCAGGTGGAGCTTCTGAATTGGGGTGGGGAGAGAGGTGTATGGGACTTGTCTCAAGACCTTGGCTTTATTGGGGGATTTACACCCTCAATATTTAGTGCAGAATTGAAATCTAGCTATAGAAAATATTACCCTACACAGCCTTATGGAATCATATTCAATAGTGTAGTATATTAACAATCTCTCTCAGCGCTGTCCGTCAACAAAGTGCTTTACAACCAGCCAAATGCCTAGCCCCAAAGAATCTATGAGTATTATTGGCATATAAATGCACATCTAATTATTTACTATAATTGTAAAACACATTCGTGTCAGGAATGATAGAAGCCCGCTGCCCCTATGTTGGACAACAGTGGCCTTTTATCCATCAAGCCAGGCATTTTTATAATGCATTTGGCATATTCATCTTCCCCAGTTACAGACCTACACAGATGCCTCAGAGTGCTAGATTCTTTCGTAAACAAACAAAACAAAATTAATGTGCTTTCAGTTGACGGACTTCTTCGTGCCACCTTAAAGGACAGCTCCACCTTAACCCAGCCTGCATGGGGCTTGTCTGTCTGTCTTGCTCTCTTGTGCATCTCTTTTATTCCACAAAGAAATTTCTGGGTTTTTGCTGTGCAGGAACAGAAATCAGGACAGTGGGTGGAAGGGGAGGGCTGCAGGGAGCTGCAGTTATCTGTTCTGTGTTAATCTTCCCACTGAGGAAGGGAGGGGGGTTTCCTAAGTGTGTTGGTGGGAGGGTGTTTATTAAACATTGGAAAGTAAAGAGAGGGAGAGAGAGGATTAAAGGGAGAGAAGAAGAGAGGGAGTTAGCGCCTGGTTTTATTGGGGTCATCCATCTGCTCTGCCCTTTGGCTGTAATAGAGTGAGCCATTTCACTTGCTTTTCTCTCTCTGCTCCTCCCCTCTTCCTTCCTGTGGTCTGTGTGTCAAGGTCCCTGTGCATCCGTAATTATCCGGGTAATTATCCAGCAACGCTGCAAGCCTGCCCACTCCACCCCATAGCGTTCCAGTCCCTGTCCAACCTGCCGGGGCAATGGAACTCAAGAATGTGGTAGAGACTGTGGAAAACGGAGAACAAGACGCTATCCTCAAGGTGCTGCAGATCTACAACCAGGAGGTGAGTGTTGGGTTTGTGCTAGGCCTGTGCCAGTGCTCAGCTTCCATGTTTACGTGTCTGGCAGCAGGTTGGCTGGGGAAGCCATGCTGTGGGATTTCTTGCCAGCCAGCTGTCCCTGTCTGTCTCCTCTACCTACATCTGCCTGTGTGTCACTTCAATAAAAGTGCCATTAACCTGCTTAGCAGCTACATTTTGTATTTGTAGCATCAGTGATTCCTGCATGTATGTTTTGACAGTGACTGATCCTGAGCATTTAGTAAACATCTCCCCATCCTGCTTCCCTTGTGTATTGGAAGTGAAGCACTCAGCTCAGATTTTTAGCATCAAGGGTACAAGGGAAACATGTCAGAGAAATGAATGAAGACGCAGGGACTAAAGAGATAGCAAGGAAGAGACCTTTATGGTAAAGGAAGATTAGGAGGTAACATCTGAGGCCTAGGGAGCAAGCTATGGATGTAGTAGAATTATTATGGTTCACAACTACAAATAATGAAGGGAGCATGTTAACGGTAGGGATTTGCCACATATGCTTCATCTGAAAGTTGATGGCAAAAGGAATAAAAAATAGGGTGTGAAAAGAAGAAAACTGGTAGGACTGAGTAATTGCTGCTATTAGCTTGGGAATGTTTCAAAACATTGCACAAAGGGGTTGCCCCTTTAGAATAGACACACATGACATTTTCAGCTCAGGAGCTAATAAGCCAGTGCAGGTGAAATTCACTTCAAAAGAGCTACCTTAGGGATGAATTTGGCCCAGCAGAGCAAAATGACTCATTCTGCATCACGCTGAAGTAGGTGGAAAGCGAGCAGAGAAAGCTGCAAATATTGTTGCACAAGTGTCTTTTTCCAGGAAAAAAATGTGCGTGTTACATCTGTTCCGGCTGGGCAATTTTAATCCAGTGAAAGTCTCAATGAAGAGACAGCAAAACCCCATAAAAGTGACATACAGCAGAAATAATACAGTTCGTGGCAGATGAAATAAAAGAGAAATTAAGACGCTCAAAGGAAACATGAAGAGCAAATTGCTAAACATAGCAGAACAAATACCAAGCCTTTTTTTTAGAGTCTGTTGGACACAGGAAGCCTGGGAGAGAGTTGGCAAGTCAGCTAGTCCCCCAGGGAGCAAAAGGAACATTCGAGGAGGATAAGACATTACAGAGAAGTGGAGGCAATGTCTTTGTGTCAGTCTTAAGAGGAAGGGAGATTCCTGCCCCAGACATATTCTTTTTAACATGTGGGCATGAAAGGGAGTTAACATTAGGGTGAGTGAAGAATTCATGTTGAACAATTCAATTGTATTTATAAAGGATGTTGTGAACAATGGAGGAGGCCAGATTTGCAGATGACAGAAATGTATGTAGTCTCTCAAGGCTGCAAAAGCATGTCAGAAATTCCCGAGGGACCCCACAACAGGCCAGATCCCCCCTGGCAAGCCTATCACTGACTTTGGAGGATATTGAATCAGATGCCAGTAGGCAATCGAGAAACATGGAGGTAATAGAAAGTCACTGTGGATCAGTGGAAGAAGATATATATTGGAAGGAACAATTTGAACTATTTTTACATGTTGATAGGTTCTAAATTACATATAATCACCCTGGAAAAATCGTAGGCCCCATTTGTAGGTCAGCTTAAGGTACACAATTCCAGCTACTAGACCCGATAAATTGAACCCTGGAAGATAGATCGCCAGAGTGTTGATCTCCCAGTAAGTGGAGACATGGTGTTAGATTTGGCCCTGTATTATTGAGAGACTATGTGAATGATACCAAAGACCAGATGAAAACATTTTCTAAACAATGCATCCGAAAACTCTGCAGTGTATGGTAAAGTTGACATGAGATCCTTGTTGATCGTTGATATGTCATTTAAAACGATTTCCATTACAAAGTGACTCAGAGTAGTAATGCACAGCTACAAGAACCTATAGAGAGGGGGAATGTTTTCATATGCTAACCATTTGTGTCTAAAGAACATGTGGTAAATAATTGACACGCTCAGATACTATTGTAACGAGAACCACATAATATCTAGATAGACTAGAGAGTGCATGGGTGAAACAGTGCAGTAGTGAGCACTATGTATCAATAAAAAAGAATGGATGAGCAATACGTGCATGATTTGGGGCATAACTGGGTACTGATATAGATGGACACACAGTATACCTGGATCACACACTAACTTCTCTACTACTGTATTGTAGTCTTTTAAAATAAGTCAGTTGGTCAGACAGGGAGTTAGATGTGTGTTATACACAGTACTAGGCTAAAATAACTAACCAATTATTTGAAAATCAAAACTATAGAGCAGTGTTTCTCATAGTGGGCCGTGAGCCTGATTTGGGAAAGCTGCTAGCGGGCCCGTGCCACTTATTTTACCTAAAGGGTCCATGGCCACTGAGCATTGTGGCTCCTCTTGGCTGGAAATGGCAAACCGGAGTCAGTGGGAGCCGTGAGGCTCAGTAGCTATGGACCTTTTAGGTAAACAAAGCAGTGCCCGCTAGTAGCTTTTTATTATTCCTTATTAACATGCAGCACTGTATTTTTACATAGTCCTTTGCAGGCAATTAGAAGATGTAAAGTCAGATTCTCAGCTCCTGTTTCATCCTCTCTGTAGATCCCCAGGTGGGCAAAGGGAAGACTGTTGCTCTGACAGGGTAGCTGAGGATTCCCTTTGCATAGGGGAATCCTTGGGTGGCATGAAGTCTGCATAGGCAACTCTACTGCATCACATGTTCTTGATAACACCTTCCAGGGGCAGTGGGTATGCCAGCAGAGAGGAAGCTTTGCAGTTTTGGAATGACTAGCCTGGCCTTAGAGCAACTCTCAATCTGTTCTAATTTGCGCCAGGGACCAAAACAGTCGCCTTCTGCCTTCAAGAGTAGGGGTAGAGGTAGAAAGCCACCACTGTCATACCCACCCAACCCCCCATTTCGTAACACCTTGGGATCTGGCCCAGTGCCCCAGCTTCAAAAAGTTAGAACTCGGTTTCCTTGGAAGCTTTATCAAAAAGTGAGTTGAGAAGAAGGGAATGTCTTGAGAGAGTTTTGAGTAGCGTAGAGGGCTTGACTGGAGCTACAGAGATGGGAAAGCATCAAAGCAACAGTACCTGTAATTTTGACTAGGTGTATAAATGAAGTTAACCTGCTTGTGAGGGAATGTAGGGACAGCATTTGAAAAAAGCCAGATGTGGAAGAGAGTGTAACATCAGGTTAATTGATAAGGTCGAAGCAATAGAGGAGCAAGAGATGACGTGAGTATGATAGGAGGCTCCAGATGGGGAATAAAATACATACATTCTGTCTGTTTGCCTGCCACTCAGTTAAAAAAAAAAAGCACAGAATCATCAGGAGTAAGAAGGAAGAGGAACTTTTGAGATATAAAATTGTAGGGTCAGGAGAAGAATGGAAAGGTCGTAGAATGAAATTAGCTGCTTCCATGCTGCCTATTGTATGTGGTTTAAATGCACCACCACATGCTGTAGCAGGTGTGTTGTGAATGGAATTCTGATGATCCATTGCCATCTTAGCCTTTATAATAATACTGCTGCCTTCAGCTGCCTTACAGAAAAAAACACAAGACTTCGACAATAAAGAGGTCTATTGTGTGTTAAAATTGCCATGCAACCAGAAACCGAGACCCTCTTGGACACACTGGCAAATTTCTAAACTTGCTTATTGAAAACCTGAACCACCTGACAGGCCAGGAAAGAGAACTAGCACTAGTGCTAAGTAGGGATGTTAAATTTAGTTTAATCAACTAATCAAGTAGTCAGTGGAATTTCCATCAACTAGACCAGGGGTCTCCAAACTTTTCAGCCCGAGGGCCGCATTAACTATCAAACAGCAGTTCGGGGGCCGACTACACACTTGAGGTCCAAATAAAAAACAATCAAAACATGGATGTTGTTTTTAATTATTTATTTAATATTATTTTATTCAGTTATTATTTAATAACACATTGATACACTACACATGAACACCTGTATTAGTGTGAATGGTGAAATTGTTTCCTGGATGCCAAAATAGAGCCCAGCCCACTAGAGACCTCATGAGAGAGCTAGCCAATAGGATAAGAACGCACTGGCCAATAGGGAGCAATTGTCCACGCCAAGTCCCAACCCCTTTTGCTGTGAGGGACGCGCAGAGCCCGGGCTCGGCCGTCGGTCCGCAGGGCGAGTCTCGCTGCCCAGGGCAAGGGCTGCGCGGGTCCAGAGTCCCTCCTCCGTCCCGCTGGCTCCTCCGGCTTCCCTCTCCTGGCTGCCTGCCCAAAAGAAAGTGAGTGCCGGCCGCCCCTGTCCTTCCGGCCCCTCCCCCTTTTGAGCCGGCACGCATGGGGCGTGCCGCTTACCCTGGCGTCCCTGCCCCTTCTCCTCCTGGGTCCTGCCGCCTTCCTCGCCTGCCGCGCCTGCGGCTGTGCGCCCTCGCTCCCCTCCCCGTGGGCTTTCCCCTGGGCTCCGCTGCGCTGCGCCGCTCGGCGCTTCTCCGGGGGAGGGGCTGACAGTGTGGGGAGTTTCTTCCCCGCCCCAGCTCCGCGGCGCTGCGCCGCTCGGCGCTTCTCCAGGGGAGGGGCTGTTAGTGCGGGGAGTTTCTTCCCCGTCACAGTCTCCACGGGCCGGACGAGAGGGCCTCGCGGGCCGCATCCGGCCCGCGGGCCGTAGTTTGGAGACCCCTGAACTAGACGATTAGTTGATAAGCAGGGGAACTCTGCCCCGCACTCTTAATGCATTTAAAAAGCAGAAGTGCAGCAGAGGGGACTCGGCACAAGCCGGGAATCAGTTGTCCCAGATCACATGGGCTGTGTCTAGACTGGCAAGTTTGCGGAAAAGTCTGCTTTTGCAGAAAAACTTGCCAGCTGTCTACACTGGCTGCTTAAATTTCCGCAAAAGCACTGATGATGTCATGTAAGATTGTCAGTGCTTTTGCAGAAATACTGTGCTGCTCCCGTTCGGGCAAAAGTCTTTTTCCGAAAAACTTTTGCGCAAAAGGGCCAGTGCAGACAGCAGAGATTTGTTTTCTGCAAAAAAGCCCCGATCGCGAAAATGGCAATTGGGGCTTTTTTGCGGAAAAGCGCATCTAGATTGGCCACGGAGGCTTTTCCGCAAAAAGTGCATTTGCGGAAAAGCATCCTGCCAATCTAGACGCGCTTTTCCGAAAATGCTTTTAACTGAAAACTTTTCCGTTAAAAGCATTTCCGGAAAATCATGCCAGTGTAGACATAGCCATGGAGTCTCCCTTGATGCGCACCAACTTTTTAAATGTATTAAGAGCTAACCCTGCTGCGGGATCCCACACCAGGAACCACCCTGGGTCACTATGGTTGTTAGACAACCTAGGATGGAAGATGCAAGAAAAAACCTCAGGCATGAGTGGTGGAAAATGTGTTCTTGTACATCCAGAAAACAGAAGGAGGGCAGATGACATGGAGCAGAAGAATGAGTGGAGAATAGTTTGAGTATGTAAGTGGTCATATAAAATGTAATGCAAACTCCAGGATATAGGGGCCTGATGCAAAGTGCCTTACATTCAATGGGAGTCTTTTCATTTACTTCATCAGCTCTTGGATTGGACCCTAATTGCAACCATGTATAAAGGGCTTGTAATGCTATATCCAGTTGATGTGACCCACCCCCCACTTCCATTGTTTTAAATTTGAGTGGAAACATGTGGAGTGCCTGTGGGTTGGCTCCTTGAGCCTATGTAACCCTGGGTAACGTTTTATGACACAGAACTGTCTCCTATGTATATAAGAACAAGGAACCATCATACAGGCTAAGACCAGCGTTTCCCAAACTATGGGCCGCAGCCCATTCTGGGCCGCAGGAAAAAAATACCGGGCCTCAGCGTGGCTGCCAGGAGGGGAGTGGGCGGGGCGGGCTGGGAGGAGGTGTGTGTGTGGGGAAACTGGCCATCGGGAAGCAGAGTTGGGGGCAGCGGTGCTGTCTGGCAGAGATCAGGGGGAGGGGCGGGCGGCTGGTGGAAGCGGGGTTGGGGGCAGTGGGGCTGTCCAGCGGAGATCGGGGCAGGCGGGCAGCGGAAGCAGGGTTGGACGGGGGACGGGGGGAGATTATGAGGAGGAGAATGGGAGAACCAGCCGCTGGAGGCAGGGCTGGACGGGGGAGATTGGGAGGAGAAGCGGGGGGAGGGGCAGCAAATCGGTCGGCGGGAAGTGGGACTGACCCAGGCACACGAGTGAGTCCGACCCCAGGGATTCCATTTCTCCCCCCCTCCCTCATAGCCTCCCTCGAGTAGTTGCAAACTGCCTGACTGGTAGACACACTCATGCAGCATGAGCACATCTACCAGCCAGACAGTTCGCAGCTACAGTCTGATACACCTAATAATAATAAAACTTACCTAATTAGAAAATACCGGACATTTCATATGTCCGGTACTTTCTCAATTTGTTTCCTTGACAGAACCCTCAAATACCAGACTGTCCAGTACAAAACTGGACACCTGGCAACCCTACCCCTCCTTGCACCCTCCCTCCTAGCCAGATACCCTACCCCCAGTCTGCTCCTTCTCCCGCCTCCTGGAGTGCCCATGTGATGCCGGGTCCCCCAAGCCCTGGCCCAGGCTGGGTGGAGGATGCAGCCAGGTGAAACACTGAAAATTTATTCATCTTCATTCTTTTTTTAATATGTGTTTATATTTTTGGGCTGCAAAAAACAGTACTAAAAAAAACCTGGTTCCAACTAAAGTAAAAAGTTTGGGAAACACTGGTCTAGCCAGCTTTCTATCCATCTTACAGTCCATTTATCCAATCCATATTCCCTTAACTTGCTGGCAAGAATATTGTAGGTGACTGTATCAAAAGCTTTGCTAATGCTGGCACTGGGGGCTTTGGGAGGACCAGAAACAACTTATTTGAATATTCATCATTTGCTTAATGAATATACAAATATGCAAACGAATGTTACCTGTCCTCCCAAAGCTCGTGAATGGATTTACTGGTCCCCGTATCAAAAAGTTTGGGAACCCTGGCTAAGACCATTGACCCATCTAGCTCAGTGTCTTGCCTCTTTTAGTGGCTTTTACATGATACTTCAGAGGAAGGTGACACTCCCCATAATGTGTCTAGTTAATGTGTCGGGAGAAATGATTTTCTGAACTTTCCAGGCAAATCCTGATTTCTGTTAACTTTTTACCTGGTTTCTTAGTGACTTCAGCTACTTATGTTCTGTTTTATGTAAATACCTTAAATCTTTGTAACATTCTCTTATAAACATTGCCATACTGATTTCCTGCAGCAGTGAGTTCCATGGGTTGGCTCTACTCTTCAGGAAGAATGACTTCTTCTTTCATTGCTGTGTTTCAGTTCAATTACTGGCCTTTAGGCCTCATATTGTGTGTATGGCTGGGTAGAAGCAGCCCAATGGCTGTCCCTGAACCATTTCCTTGTATACCATAGAGCAATTTTTTTTCTCTCTGTATTTTGCCTCTTGCAGCTGATAATTTCTGGTTTGTTTTCACAGAAATCTCAGTGTTTCACCTTTGAAGATGAAGAGCGGGAGGCGAGGAAAGTATGTCTTTTGTTTCTTACTATGGCCACGCAGAGATACCTGAATGCAGAGCAGTGAATGCCAAAGGGCTTGGTGAAAGACAGAAAACCTCCCCCAAGTGACATGTGCCTTCTTATTGGGATTTAGGTCATATGTGGAAGAGCACTAGGTTAGAACAGTGGTCCCCTGACTCAGTTTGTCAACAGTGTCCATTCCAGATCTAGGAGCAGATTCTGCATAGCATGAGATGCCACATCTGCTGTCCCTCTCCTTGTTCCCCAGGGCCAGGCATGGTATTGCTCAATGCTCTGTCGTAAGATGTCTTTTATGGTTCTTGATTTGAAGAAATGGCTTTTTATACTCTCGTGTTTCAGCCATGGGAATAGAAAATCACTCTTGTCTCTGAGTCTCTATTGCTGGCACACTCTCTACTCTGAGTTTTGATACACACATGACCACGCTCCTGCCACTACCCCTCACATAGACAAATGCCCACCGTGTGCATGCATGTACACACGGCCACACACACAGCATCTAAACAGACATACCATACAGAAAAATGCTTGCCACCACTACTGACACAGACCACATTCATGCCTTCTGTCACTCCACTGCAGTCATTGGAATTATCCCAGAGTTGAGTGTGGCCTGCAGAATCTGGTATACACAGAGGTATACCTCTGCCACCACTCAGGTAGCCAGAAAAACAATCTGCACCTGCATAGACACACTGAGGCCTTTATCTACAGTGGAGAAATGTACTATGGTCTCTCTCAGATGATGGAAACGTCTATTGTGTCTACACACAGAAGTGTTCCGTACATAGTCGGGGGGGTAAGAAATATGGCAAATACCCTTGGATTTGGTATCAGTAAGCAACAGTGAATCCTGTGGCAAGGAGCTTTTAAAGGAGCAATCTGATCAACCAGAGGCAGCCCTGTGTTACATCACCCTGCCTTAAACTAGGACAGACCACTGGACCAATGCAGACTCCAGCTACTTGGTGGAGAGCAATTACGGAGAGGCCCAGCTGATCTCTGTGAAGTTTTTGATACTACACTATTTGTCAGGAGGGGTGGGAGGAGGGTGTTTTTCATAAAGGTTTTTATATCCTTTAACATATACAATATAAAATAAATTCAACTGCTTCAAGAATGTCATCAAAAACCATTCTTTTGGGGTGGTAGAAGGACCCTGACTTTGGAGTGCTTATCTGGCAACAAAGCAAGAAATGATCATTATTCTTCATACAGGCGATCTCTGCAAGGCCCCCTCCTCATTCAGTTCACTTCAGATCATCTCCAGAAAGGCTTAACATTTACAGCAAAACGCCCCTGATTCATATCATACTTCACTGAGCCACAGTCTCCCAAATTCACTCCTATGGCAGCTGGCTGTCTCACCCTCACATTTCATCACAGATTGAATGGCAGCGAGTGAGCTGTAGTCATCCTTGTGGCATCATTACTCAGACAACATATGCAGAACATTAGGGTCATCTGAAGTGTTGTTATGCATTGAAGCTACACTGCACAGGGTTGTATGATGCATTGCCTTTGCTCTTTTGCTGTTTGTTTTCTTAAACTCGCTGGTCTGCAAGTTATCAGCAGTTCGCAATGGGGACAGAACCTCAATTGGTGTAAATCAGTACTGGGGGAGCTCTCCCAGTTTATCCCAGCAGGGAACCAGGGCCAATGAGTTTCCTGTTATGAGTGAGAATTAGTGATATTCTACTATATATCTTGTGAGACCTTTTCCCTTCTTTCCACCCTCTTCTCCTCCCAGCTAGATTCCCCTTCCTTCCCTTAACCTCGTATTATCCTTCCCTCAGTGCCTTCAGCCTGCGCCTCCACCCCCAGTACCATCCGCTGTCTGCCCTAGAGACTCTCTTTACAGCTACCCCCCAATATTCTGTATTTCTCTCCATGCATTAGTGCTAGAAGTGGGTCAGAACCAACACACTAGAGCCAAATATCCATGAGCTGTGTTCTCTCTAAGGGCAACACAGCTTCACAGCCCCACCCAGTCGATGAGCTCCATGCACCCTGAGCCTTTGACTGGGCGGGATTGATTCATTACCTGTGAAGCTGTGCTGCTGCTCAGCTTAGAGGGAACACTGCCCATGAGCTTCGGAAAGCTTATATCTTGATCTGAACTCTGTGCTAGACTCATCTCTATCTCACTTATCTGTTTCAGCACAGTATGTTACACAGTGCCCACTTGTGAGAACAGCTGTTGATGGGTCAGCACGCTAAGGCACTGTTTGCTGTGTCTTCATTTTTTCCCTTCCTACTCCTCCAGAAAATGGCCCAGCTGCTGATCAAGTTCCTGGAGAGAGAGCTCCAGCCCTCCTGCCAAGTCACATGTTTGGAAAGCATCCGCATCCTGTCCCGGGACAAAAGCTGCCTTGACCCCTTTACCACCAGAGAAGGCTTGCAGACCCTGGCCAGACATGCTGGCATTGATTACTCAGAGGAGCTCATTCGGGAGGTCCCAGACCTGGATGTGATCCTGGAGGCCCTCAAATGCCTCTGCAACATCGTCTTCAGCAGTCCTAGGGCACAGGAGCTGACAGCTGAGGCCCGGCTAGTGGTGGGACTCACAGAGCGCATCAAGCTCTACAACGAGAAGAACCTGTCCCACGAGGTCAAGTTTTTTGACCTGCGACTTGTGTTCCTGCTGACGGCACTGAGGGTGGACATCCGGCAGCAGCTGGCCCAGGAGCTCAGGGGCATCAGCCTGATGACAGACACCCTGGAGCTGACACTAGGGGTAAAATGGCTGGACCCCCATGAAGTAGCCAGTGAGGGGAGCCCTCCCCTACCCCTGCCACGCCAGGAGACAGAGCGTGCCATGGAGATCCTTAAGGTGCTCTTCAACATCACGTTTGACTCCAGCAAGAGAGAGGTGGATGAGGTAAGTTTCCCAGAAGTCACTAAGTAACTCCTTCCTGTGATGTCTGTTCTTGGTACATCCACCAGTCTGTGAACTCAGTTACATACTGCAAGGGGAGAGATAGCTCAGTGGTTTGAGTGTTAGCCTGCCAAACCCAGGGTTGTGAGTTCAATCTTTGAGGTGGCCATCTAGGGATAATCTGTCAAGGATGGTACTTGGTTCTGCCCTGACAGTAGGGGACTGGACTCAATGACCTCTCAAGGTCTCTTCTCTCTCTATGAGATAGGTATATCTCCATATTTTATACACATGTGTAGGAACAGAAGCAGCCTTTGTTTCTAGAACAGTTTGATGACAACTCTGTTATCTCAGCCCTATCCAGTGTTAACACATAACAAATTGTAGCATTTAAAAACCGCTGAATTTTTGTAAACTTTCTTATGACTAAAAATAAATTTTCTGTGCCAGAAGAGGGAAGAACGTTCATGTAATTCTCCTTTCGGGAGAGCCAAGGCACGGCCCTTTTCTGCCTTTTATAATAGCTAGTGGATGAGATGGAGTTTGCAGATGGCTAACTCTTGGGAGTTAGCTAGGCCCCGGAGCATGATGGAGAACTTGGAAGGGATATGGAGCAATATAAAGAATGATCAAGTATGTGGGTGGGGCTGGAAGCAGAAAGAGAATTCTGGGGACATTTCCATGATTTGTGTGTTAGTCCTCTGACTCCACTTTAACAAGATTTTATTGTTCTCAGTATTAGGCCACATCTTCACTTGTGCACCAGAGATCAATCTTCTGGCGTTTGATTTAGTGGGTCTAATTAAGATGCACTAAATCGAACACAGGGCAGCTCTGGTCGGCGCCAGTACTCCTGGCAGTCATGAGGAGTAAAGGAGGCCAATGGGAGCATTTGCATGCCTTAACTCAACCTTCCAGGTCTAATGTGAACCTGACCTCAGTGTAAAGAAGTGTTCTGTTACCAGAACAGCAATAGAGAGGCAGAGCAGACACCAGACTCCAGAATTTCAGGGACTGCAGATATGTGGTTCCCTTTCATAATCAGGTTTTTTGTTCTCTCTTTTGGGGCCAGGAAGATGCTGCTCTGTACCGACGCCTGGGTGCTCTCCTGCGTCACTGCCTGATGATTTCAGCTGATGGAGAGGACCGGACAGAAGAATTTCACAGGTGAAGATCATTGTCCTGGCATAAGATTTGAACCCACATAACCTTCTGGCCCACAGGAGAAGGTGCTACTGTCTAAGCCATCCTGTATCAGAGGCAGCAGCACAGGGCAGCAGCTGGCTCCCTGGGAGCTGGTGCACACCAGGAGCCAGCTGTTGGTGTGCACTAGTTCTTGCCTGTCACCATACTCCCAGGGAGCTGGCTGCTGTCCCGTGGCTCTCACCTGCTGCCTCTGCTCATGCTTATTGGTTACCAGTTTAAACAACTGCACTAACATCTCTATCCTGAGTCATATTGTGCAATTGTCATATGTTGTGCAATTGACATTAACAATTGTTAGAGAGAAAGCTGAGAGACTTGCCCAAATCAGGTCACATTTGACCTTTGTGTGTGCATCCTCTGATTGGTTTGATTGTAGAAGAGTCCACTTGCAGGTTCCAGCAAATGATGGTTTTTGATCTTACCCATCAGCTCTTCATATTGCTAAAAGTTAGAAACAAACTTGCTTCTTGGAGAGTAAAAGGATCTACATTAACACAGAGCCTGGATGTCTCTTGGTTCCTCCTCTCCCTGTATGTTCAGCCACACAGTTAACCTCTTGGGAAACCTCCCGCTCATGTGTCTGGATGTTCTGCTGACCCCGAAAGTACGGCCAGGCTCGCTTGAGTACATGGGCGTCAACATGGATGCAGTCAGTGTCCTGCTGGATTTCCTAGAGCGAAGACTCGACCGGGTAAGTAGAGATGCTGTTCAGCTGATTCATCTTTCTATGCAGTACCTTCCCTTTCACCCTCCTTAGCAGTGCTGATTTCTCCATTAAAAACCCAAACACACCTCCCAAGGAGACCGCAGGAATGTCAGCAAGTGATAGCTGGTTTGGAATTCACCAGAGTCATTTGTAGCTATACCGTGAATAGAAGCAGTAACAGATATTTTCTTGAGAGAGGCAAAAACATTATGGTTGGTGTTTGAGTATGTTTACTGGTTGACTGGACGGTAGGGTGGTTAACTTATTGATTAAAAAGTAATAGATTTATTGTCTGTTTATATAGTAAGATTGGTTGGATGGGTGTTGGTTAACTGACTGACTGGGAGAGGGATACTTAGCGGGGTGCTGAAACAGCTGGTTGAATTGGAAGACCTGGAACTGGTTAATTAACGGGTATGGTAGTCAGCTGTTTGGATATGACAGTGTTCAGTTACTGGTTAGCTGTTTCTTTTCCATGACTAACTCAGCAGGTCTGAAGACTGATTGTCACTGCTCTCACTTTGAGGTGGCAAGTTGGTGGAGTTTTTGTGGGCTCCATTGAGGCAGATCATATGGATTAATACCACCCTCCCCCTCAAATTCCTGGGCTTTTTACTCCAGCATCGTAATCTGAGTTTTCCCTGAAGCCAAAAATAAAATCATGTTAAGTACTCAGTCTTTTTTTGACAGAAAGGTGTTATATGAAGGAAATCCGTTAACAAGTCACCAACGCAGAAGAACATTGTGTGTGGTCTTCAATCTCCAGAGATAGTCTGAGAGTTTTTCTCGGGGGGGCTGCATGACTTCCCAGCTCTTTCTGCTGTCACGCCTGAGTTCCAGTGTGTTTCTGGCAGTCCTGTGCCATACAGCAAATGCAAAGAGGCTGCCAGCTTTGAGTACTGTACAGTGGGAACACTGCCGTGGTAGAGAACTGGAATCCCCCATCCTCGTCTCTTTCTACGTATCTCGTGATCTGTCTCAGCTAGGAACTAGACAATGAGAATGACATGAGCTTGTGATGATCTGTTGTTTCTTTCACAGGGTCACAAACTGAAGGAGACACTAACTCCTGTGCTGAACCTGCTGACAGAGAGTGCCCGTGTCCACCGCCAGACGAGGAAGTTCCTCAAAGCTAAGGTACTATGCTGGCATAGCGAGAATCCAGATGATACTAACTCCTGATTCCTCTGAGCCGGGAGACTAACACAAACTTTATGGATACCATCAGCCTGCAGACAGATGTAGTAAGGTCACTGATGTAGTAGGATTTACCGGTGTGGTGTCCTGACTGGTCTCTGGCTCTCTCGATGATGATAACCAGAAGGCTGCATGCATGTGTGCACAATGATGTGTGCCAGGTGGACTTGTGCAGTTAGTCACCACAGCAGACCCCAAGAGAGCCCCCAAAGACCACCCTCTAATGCTATTTAGATACCACCCATCACTGTGAACCTTGTAATTCGATTAGAACATCTCTATCCATCATGCCGTTATTTTAGAGCCTTTCCTGAACCTGTGTCTGTATCTGTGGGGAGTGTGGGTACCAAGGTCTTTTTTAATGAGTTGGTGGTACCATCCTTTTGGAACGTGCTTTCAACCTATGACCAGTACCAATGACTGTTCTACACCTGGGCCTATTACCAATTAGTGTTTTGCACTCTCTGCCCTGTTCGTGCCAAGTTCTGTGAGCAAAGGCCTGCCTTTTGTTTACAGCTTAGCTTTGCTTTATAGTAGTCAAGTGTTGTCCATAGTTAGCTAGGCCTCAGGCCTCAAACCAGGCCTGTGCTACATGGGCTTTTGTTTCAGGCCCTCACTTTACTACAACAGACACCCTTCTACCTCCATATAT
The DNA here is from genome assembly GCF_052426305.1 of Pelodiscus sinensis. Lineage (NCBI taxonomy): Eukaryota > Metazoa > Chordata > Testudines > Trionychidae > Pelodiscus > Pelodiscus sinensis. The sequence goes on along the minus strand of NC_143056.1, from coordinate 125,312,215 downwards.
CGATTCTGATCTCCAAGGCTATGAGCACCACAATATCTGCCATGTCTGCCTGCACACTTGCTGCCTTCCCAGTAGTGCAGTCATTTGTAAAGTGCATTGTGGCACAAAGGTGCTCTGGAAATCTCTGCACGGTTCCAGCCTCATCCCTCTTGCTGTGGCTTTGCAGGTGCTGCCTCCGCTGCGGGATGTGAAGAATCGCCCTGAGGTGGGGAACTTGCTGCGGAACAAGCTCGTGCGTCTGATGACGCACATTGACACCGACGTGAAGCACTGTGCGGCCGAGTTCCTCTTTGTGCTCTGCAAGGAGAGTGGTGAGTAACGGAAGCGCTGGGGGATGGATGAGAGTCTCTGGGGCCTGAGTGCCAGAGCGGCAGGACATGGAATCCAGTTTCTGGTAAAAGCCAATTAGAGCTTACACCACACCAGACCTTCAGAAGCTAGAGGATGCACCTTGCCACCCCTCAGACTCACTGCCCAGACAATCGGTACTTAGGGGAGGTAGTATAGGAATGCACTATGGGGAAGGCAAAGTTGCCTTCCCACCTCATAGACACGTCATATAGATGAGCAGTGCTAGGGGTTAATGAAACACTTTACAAGGAGACACTTCTTCTCACCTCACAGACACGCTAGGCCATAGTCACACCTGCTGTCAGCGGCTGTAGCTCCACTGATCCATTGTCCAGCCCCTCCCCAGGTGTGGGGAGACAGCTAATAAATTTGGTATCGTTTGCTTTACGCTCCGCTCCACTGTCACAAAGTCCAGGGGAAGGACTGAGGAGTGGTACATGGGGATTCTGTCTGGGAGAGGAGGACCCAGAGCTGAACTTGCCGCTTGAGCACTCAGGAGCAGTGTAACGACTCTCAGTGCCACAGGCTGCATTTCTCGTCTGCCTCTTTCACATGACCTCTTGTTTAAAACCAGTCACTTTCTCTCAGCCAGCCCAGCCTTTCCCTGGAAGGCTGGTTGGCTGGTGGGCGGCCTGGGGATGTGCTGACTCTCCTGTCTCTCTCCCCTCAGTGTCGCGCTTTGTGAAGTACACAGGATACGGCAATGCAGCGGGGCTCCTGGCCGCACGAGGCCTCATGGCAGGAGGGCGGGCAGAGGGAGAGTATTCTGAGGATGAAGACACGGACACTGAGGAATACAAGGAAGCTAAGCCCAAGTAAGGACCCCTTTTCCTCCACCACCTCCCCGCACAGTCCCTCCCTACACACTCACAAATCCCTTTCGCCATGCCCAGCTACTTTCTCACAAGCTACTTTCCCCATCCTGTCCCTGTGCACTTCCTACCCCATTATCCATGTTTCTCACTCTGTTCCTTTAAGCTCTTCCCCATCCTCTCCCTGCATCTCTGTGCCCACGGCTTCACCCACTTTCTCCTCTTCGCTACTCAAAATTCATTTGATGGCATTCCATCCAAAAATTACGTTTCCTGCTCCCCCCTTCCAGGAATGTCCCCCATCGCTAGGGTGCCAGTATCCACTCAGCTTTCAGGAGAGGCATGGAGATGAGACAGCCTGTGCAGTAAGAGTGAGGTTAGAGCTCAGGACATCCCCACCTCCAGCTGCTGGGTCCCTGTCTTTAGCCAACATGAACACGTTCCTCTCTCCCCTCCACAGTCCTTAGCAGTGTCCCCTATGACCTGGTGAATGGAGGGGGTTCTCCAGACCTACCAAGCTCTGATTGAATATAGGATTGGCTATGTCAAATCAGGCCATTGGTCAGCCAGTTCTGGAATCCCACGGACCACATGTATGTGGAAGAAGATTGATGTAAAGTCTCAACAGATGGAGGCCACTGGAAGGAAGTGACGAGAAGGGGACATATTCTCACTGTGGTGGCTGAAGAAGGAGGGGAGGGCATGGTAGGACTCGCCTGCCTCAGGAGAGTTTGGTGTGATCGGTGGAGCATGACCTGTCCCTTGTGATGCCACCACTGCTAGCATCCCAAGGAGGAGAGTGCATGTGCTCTGTGGCCAACTCTGTTGTTGGGCAATTGTAGACTCATAGACACAGCCTGATTTTCAGTGAACCAGTTTCTCTTTTCTATCTTCCCCTTTTTCTCTACTTCCTGCTCCCATCATCGCATTTAGCATTAACCCAGTGACAGGGCGTGTGGAGGAAAAGCTCCCCAACCCCATGGAAGGGATGACCGAGGAGCAGAAGGAGTATGAAGCTATGAAGCTGGTTAACATGTTTGACAAGCTGTCCAGGTACCAGAAGAGATAACAGAGTGGGCATGTGTGTGGTTTGGGGATGCAATGGGAATGCACTAGGAGAAAAAGGCCGGCTAGTATCAGTCAGACACTGGGAGTGGAGAGACCCAGGTTTGTCGTAGAAACATGACTATGGCAGGTCAATGCAGTAGGATGGTCTCAATGGGCACACAACATATGCCTTGAGGAGGAGAGGAATCCCACCTCCATGCATTGAGCATTTGGTAGCTGTCCAGGGCTCTGGAAAGTCATGGGGGGTGGGCTCCGGGTGATGTCAGGGAAGATTTAATATATGAATACATTAACAGCTGGATTCTGTTACCCCAGTGAAAGGAATTCAGGGGCCCTAGCCAAGTCGTTGAGACAGCAGCAGATTGAGGCGATGTCTAGACCAGTGGTGCTCAACATTTTTTAATTTGTGACCCCCAGGGCTGGGAAAACTTTGGTTGAGCAATTAAAAAAAAAAAAATCCGACAAACATTTTGTTGAGGCCCCTTTCATTTCAAGCGCCAGTCTGCTCCCCTGCCACTTCCCCCACCCCCCACTGTGCATACGTCAGGCACAGAGCCGGGAAAATAAAATGGCGCCCAGCCCGGCGCTGCAACCCCCCAGGAAGACAGGCTGTGCACCGCTGGTCTAGACTACACTCTTTTACTGGAAAAATTTGCATAGCTTTTTTTTTCCCAATTGTTTTTTCAGAAGAGGCTTTTCTGGTGGGGCCAAATGGCAGAAAAGCCTCCTCTTTTGGAGGAGTCCTTATTCCTCACAAAAAATAGCGGAAGAGCAAACACATTCCCTGGACGTGGCAGGGTTTTCCTGGGATCCCTCCAGTATCCTGGAAAACCCCTGCAGTGTAGACACAGCCTGCGGCTCTGCCACGTAGACATGTTATCTGCCCCCCAGTGCATCTGGAGGTTGTCACCTCCCCAGAGTTCAGCCTGGGCGCTTGCTAGCAGAGGGTGGCATTGCCCCTGCCTGGCTACTAGTAGAAAGTAGCATTTCAGACACAGATGGCAGCCAATGGCACCAATTCCCTTTCCCTACAGGACAGCCTCCTCCAGTAAGCACTCATCCGTCATTCAGAGGCACTGTAGACAGGGATCCAAGATCTACCTAGAGAGTTCAAAAGGCACCAAGATGGGAAAGAAAATGGCAGCAAGGCAGCTCATTTAATGCTGACGGCACGTGCGTGTCAAAAGGAGAGAGAAACTCATCCTGGTGCTAGAATTAGCACTAACCACTAATGACAGTGGTTCAGCTAGTAAGCACTACCTGCCTCTGCCCAGGGCTATTCTAGATGGGGCCAGGAATGCCCATCAGATTCTAGAATCCAACCAATGTAGCAGGAGCTTAGAGTGGTAGTTCCAGGAGTCTCCAGTTGTTAATTCCAACATGACTGGACTTGTGGGACCCTAGCACGCCCTGCTGCAGGGTGGTGCTTTTCAGGTTGCTTGAGAGGAGGAATCAAGCCATTCCTGGACTTGATTTGCTGGGCTGTGAGATTCTCTCTGCTGCCTTTTGGAGCTTTGCAAGTGGAAATATCTTCAGCGGTGGGAAGTTCAGTGTAAGTTGTGGATGCCCAGAACTTCTGAAAATCAGTCCCTTGTTCTTTTCATGGGTTTACTCCTTCTAAAGGTACATGGGGATGTTATTGCTGGCACCTGGCCTGTTCCTTTAACTAGCAGGCCTCTACTGCACTGGTAACCCACAAAGCATTCTCCCTGGCTGCCAACTGGAAGTGCCAATAGGTCTCTCGGGAAGGACATGAGTGCTCAGTGATGAGTGTTCCCCAGTCTCCTCGTTCTTCCGGTAACATTATGTAGTTTCTCCTGGGAACTCCTTTTGCCAGACTGACTCTGCTCTTTCCCCTCATATTGCAGACAGCAAGTCATCCAGCCAATGGGGATGACTCCAGGTGGCACTCTGACCCCTCTGGAGAATGCTGTGCATGAGATGGCGGAGGAGAGGTCATCGTCTGACTCTGATTTGGGGTTGGACTGATTCACACCTCTTCACCTCCCCAGGACTGTGGGCTCTCCACTCTCCCTCCAGAACTGGTGCTGCAGCCAGAGAATAGTACTGCGTGAGGACTCTCCCAGTGGGATCTGAATCAGGGCTGGAGTCCACTGCCTAGACGGATAATATCCACCTTCTCTCCAATCCCGTAGCCAACTCTCCTTTTCCAAAGAGCTCTCCACAGCTTGGTCTCCTTCCCTCAGTGTCTCTGAGGATCTCAGACTCCAACCCATGCCCAAGATTGTCCAGTAGGATTTTCATAGAGGAAGATTGGGAAGGGGGAGGACTCGGAATATCTTATTACATCAACAGGGTCCAATAGTGTGTGGAGCATTGTATGAGCTGACTTCTGTGTGGGCACATGACGTGGTGCGTGTATCTGGATAAACAGATATGGGGTGCGGGTGTGTTTGTGCATACGTGAGGCACTTGTGCAGCATGCATGCATTTGTAAGGGCACATGATGGTATGCCTATGTCAGAGAACATGTGTGGGAATTTGGGAACACAAGATAATTTGTGAATGTGATTGTACAAGTGGAATAAATGCCTGGGACGTATGTGTAGTGATTAGAAGAATGGACTTTACGTGTCTGCGTACTGATGGTATGTACATGTATGGGAGAACCTGGCTGTCTGGCATGTATGCAATTATGTATGTATAGACAGGAACGTGTCAATGTGTAATGTTTAGGTACAAATCTAGATAACATTTGTGGGCATTGTCAGGGGTGTAAACAGGAGTCGCTGTGACGTTTACAGGTGGGGATGTGAGTGTAATGTTTAAGAACATGTACCTGGGTGGACTCATGTTGGATACATGTGTGTGGATTCATTCTGTGTGGGATCACATGTGGGTCTAAGAGTATAGATCTTATGAGAAACTTTCAGCACTCACACTGACTGCAGGATTGACATTTGCAGGTGACTATTTGCCAGCAATGCTCTGATTCGTAGTCTGTAGCTCTGTGCCTGTTTCCACCACGTTCCATTTTCTTGACTAACTTCTCCCATTCTACTTTCTGAACAAAAAATGGAGACCCATTGTATTGTTTCTTGCTGAATCTTCTGCTTTGGCTCACACAAATCCCTAATTTTTTGTACTCCTAGACTGGTATCAAATCTCTTCCTGCACTCTGTTATAGACGTTTCTGTTTAAAGAAGAGAAACTCTCTTCCAATTTGTCTCCTGTACCAAGATTTTCAGAACTTATCAGCACAGATAGAAAGAATTACACAAGAATAAAGGACACCTTCTGGCACAGACAAGTGCATGTTAGTGTTTTGTCTGAGTGATGTCACAACACTAAGCAAATTAGAAAGTCCATCATATAATCATGATGATTCCAAACATTAGTTTTATTTCCCAAAAAATGGCCTATTAAGACACAGTTAAAGCAGAAACTCTCTCTAGATGTTAACAAAACAAACACATCACTGAATGTTTTAATTTGAAGCATCTTAGCCCCTGTGATTCAGGAAATTTTAAGCTAAGATTCCATTAATACCCTTAACTCTGCTCTGTGTACTCGCCACATGTACTGTAACTATTGGGCATAAGTCTTCCATTACTTTTGAAAGGTTTGTAATGATTAAAAATAAGTAATACATTCCCTGCATGTTAGTTCCCTTTTCTGCTCTGTGTAGAATATCTAAGGGCATAGCCTGAATTGCAGAATGAGATTTTCAGCTAGTGTTTGTAGAATGAATCTAGGCTAAATGGTTACCTGAAAGTATGCAGACAATAGGGTTTCTGAATGAGTGAGTAGGTTAAGCATAGTAGTGTTTCTCTCATGTACAGAGAGTATGGACAGGAAAGGTTGGGCTTTGTGGCTTATTGCTGAACAGTTGTAGTTAAGGAAATCAAGATTTCAATATCTGTTCAATATCTTCATCAATGATGTAGATATTGGGATAGAGAGTACGCTTATTAAGTTTGCAGATGATACCAAACTGGGTGGGGTTGCAACTTCTTTGGAGGATAGGGACATAATTCAAAATGACCTTAGCAAGTTAGAGAAATGGTCAGAGGTAAACAGGATGAAGTTTAATAAAGAGAAATGCAAAGTGCTCCACTTAGGAAGGAACAATCAGTTCCATACATACAAGATAGGAAGCGACTGTCTAGGAAGGAGCATGGCGGAAAGGGATCTAGGGGTCATAGTGGACCACAAGTTGAATATGAGTCAACAGTGTGATGCTGTTGCAAAAAAAGCAAATATGATTCTAGGTTGTATCAACAGGTGTGTTGTAAGCAAAACTCGTGAAGTCATTCTGCCGCTCTACTCTGCACTAGTTAGGCCTCAGCTGGAGTACTGTGTCCAGTTCTGGGCGCCACATTTCAAGAAAGATGTGGAGAAATTGGAAAGGGTACAGAGAAGAGCGACAAGAATGATTAAAGGTTTAGAGAACATGACCTATGAAGCCAGGCTTCATGAACTGAGCTTGTTTAGTTTGGAAAAAAGAAGATTAAGGGGGGACATGATAGCGGTTTTCAAATATCTAAAAGGGTGTCACAAGGAGGAAGGAGAAAATTTGTTCCTCTTGGTTTCTGAGGACAGAACAAGGAGTAATGGGCTTAAAGTGCAGCAAGGGAGGTTTAGATTGGACATTAGGAAAAAATTCCTAACTGTCAGGGTGGTCAAATATTGGAATAAATTGCCAAGGGAGGTGGTGGAATCTCCCTCTTTGGAGATATTTAAGAACAGGTTAGATAGACATCTGTCAGGGATGGTGTAGACGGAGCTTGGTCCTGCCTTGAGGGCAGGGGACTGGACTCGATAACCTCTCGAGGTCCCTTCCAGTCCTATGATTCTAAGATGTGATAGGATCTCTGGTGGCCAGAAGTGCAGCTGTGGAGGAGGATTGGGAGGGAGGAGGTTTGAAAAATCTGGGACTGTACCTTAAAATACCTTCTCCTGTGAATTTTTAAGGGGAGAAAAACAATTCTAAATATCCTTAGCAATTGATTTGTAAACCAATTGCTAAGATTGTAATTGCAAGGGAAAAAGGCCAAAGATTTACTTATTTAAAATGCAAGTTTAGTTCTTCACCTAGACTATGTCTACACTGGCAGCTTCTTGGGCAAGAACAGGAGTTCTTGCGCAAAAACCTGCCTGCTGTGTACACTGCACGAGTGTTCCTGCGCAAGTAAATTTACAGTATAGCGTTGTATAACAGGGCTTCTTCCGGAAGAGTTATAATTCTCCCCACGAGGAATAAGAGCAAGAGCTCTTCCACAAGAGGTCAGTGTAGACAGGCCACATGAATTTCTTGCGCAAGAAGCCCCTAGGGTTAAAATGGCACATGGCAGTGTGGACGCACTCTTGTGGAAGATTTTTTGCACAAGAACTCTTCCGCAAAAGAGTTCTTGCGCAAGAATCTGCCAGTGTAGACGTAGCCCTAGTGAAGAACTTTCTGTAAGTTTTTAAACTCCAAGTTGTTCCTAGATGTATGGAAAAATTAACCTACTAAACTTGATAAATAGACAGCAGGTTTTCTGAGGAGAATAGTAGAAAATCAACAGAGGAGTTTCTGAGTTAAGTCCTTTTATTTTATTTATTGAAGATAGAAATTAGCAAAATAGTAAACTTTCTATTCAAACCTCTGATCTTTTTCAAAGTGTTAGATCTGGCAGACACCTCACCCAATCAAGAAAATAAAGAGACCATGGCATATTTTACTCTTCCTTTATCTAATTTTCATGTCTTCAAATTCCTCAGAAATTGGCCATGTTTAAAACTCAAGCTTGCAATGGACTTAGGCACCGATGCTACAAAAGCCCCACACACGTGTTTACCATTTAAAACATGACTAGTCTCACTGTTGCACTGACTTCAATAGGGCTGTCTATACGTTTAAATCCTGGCATAAGGGTTTTCAGAATTGAGGCCCAACTCAGGACAAGCACCTTTGACACATATAATGAAATATGGATGAGAAGCAACAGCTGCTGTTTTGTAGTAAAATACTAACTGTACAAATGGGCAGAGCTCCAGGTATGCTAAGTATGCTAAGTGTTTGGTGTGCTGCAAAGTGAAATAAACACTTCTGCTTTTATTTAGGCTATAAATTCAAGTGACATTTAATTCATGGCTGATACTACAGTTATGAAAGAACACTCAACTATATCTGAATCACACATTCAGATAAACAAGTCTGTTCATCTGAACGTGAGCTGTGTCACAGATTTCATTAAAAAGAAGTGCAAGGGCACTGTTAATGCAATGGGAGAAATAACAGGACTAGTGTAAATCAGCATACATCCACTGAAGTTAATGGACCTCTCTTGAGTTACACCAGCAGAGAATCTGGCATGACGTTTCTAGATGCACAGAAGACAGATAATCCAAAGATAGGTTTCATACAGCAAGGGCTCGTCTACATTGGCCCCTTTTCCGGAAGGGGCATGGTAATTTTTGAAATCGCAATAGGGAAATGCGCGGGGGATTTAAATACCCCCCGCGGCATTTAAATAAAAATGTCCGCCGCTTTTTTCCGGCTTTTAAAAAAGTCGGAAAAGAGCGTCTACACTGGCCCCGATCCTCCGGAAAAAGCGCCCTTTTCCGGAGGATCTTATTCCTACTTCAAAGGAATAAGATCCTCCGGAAAAGGGCGCTTTTTCCGGAGGATCGGGGCCAGTGTAGACGCTCTTTTCCGGCTTTTCTAAAAGCCGGAAAAAAGCGGCGGACATTTTTATTTAAATGCCGCGGGGGATATTTAAATCTCCCGCGCATTTCCCTATTGCGATTTCAAAAATTACCATGCCCCTTCCGGAAAAGGGGCCAATGTAGACGTAGCCCAACTGTAAGTTAGTCACATTGCACATACATATTAAGGCATAAAGGCTAACACAATACAAAGAAATACCAACATACAAAAATGCAGTTACAGTAACTACAGAAACCTTAACATTCAAATTCCTTGAATTTTGTGCATTTCAAAATATTAACCATAATCACATTGATACAAAGTGTTTTGCATCCCCTCTTCGTTGTGTTTTTTCAGAAAAATACTGTAATAGACGAGCTAATTATTGCTGCCTTCACTGCTAGGCTAAAAAGGTGCAATTTTAAATCTACACTGGAACTTGGGCTCAGCTGCAAAGACCGTACTCTAATGAGAGAGGGAAAGGGACCTCACTGTTAATGGTGCTTTCTGATGAGACATTAAACATTTCCCATTTGACCATGTGTGATGTGCAAATTAAATATCCCCTGGCACCTTATGAAAAGAGGAGAAAGTAATCCTGGTTTCCAGACCAATAGCCCCTCCCTAGGAGAATCAGTGAATAGACAGTACTGCTCCATATGACTGGAACATTCGGTGAGCTGTAAAACTGTAAGAAACTAAGCCAGCATATAAAGGGTGAATAGCTGCTAAGTGAATAAGTAAGAGAAATGAGGGATGATAAAAGGACAGATGAACAGAATTGAAGGAAGTGCAATCAAAACACTGACAGCTGGAAATGTGTGAAACAAGACATTGAAATACCATGTGTAGACATCAGCAAAGGTATTAATACTTATTAATGGTAATAATTATCAGTGTAGATATCAAACTACATTCCATTCAATGAGCTGCTTAAACTGGCCCACAGGGTTGTTTGCTCAACATCAGCAGGATTTCTAAGAATCATTTTTAGACAAATTCCCTTCCCTTCCTGATTAGCAGTGATTTTACCCACATGACGCACACTACAAATTTGCAATAAATAAATATTAAAAAGCCTACTTGCATTCGAGACCTGCTTTTTTGAGGAGCTGGTTCAGGGGGCCAGACAATTTCTATGAAACTGTCTGCTGGACTTCAGTGCTTATCTCAGCAGTAATAGAACGAGACAGATCTAACTAGTATTTTCAAAAGTGGATTAGTGAGTTTGTTTGGCTGCCCAACTTGAAGCATTATAAATAGGACAGGCCAGATTTTCAGGACATTCTGAGCTCTTGCTCTCTGACAGGCCTGGGTATTTCAGATTTAGCAGCCAAAACTTGGGATGCCTAGACTCACAAGACATTTAGGAAAATTTGATCCTGAATTTCTCGTCCAGAATTCCTGGTGAGAAAGAAATGAATGAGTCTCACCAAAGTTGGGATGACAGTTTGTACAGAGGTTAAAAGATGGCAGACAAAGAGAGGCAGAGTCTCCCCAAATGTGTGTCTTTGGTGAATGGAAGACAGGAAAAGGTAGAGATCATGGAGTTCAGTGGACACATTACCATGCTGAGGTATCTGATTGGGAACATCTGCAATACCTGGCCACAGCCTGTCACTGAGTTTTCACTTGCTATGAGTTTTTTGTGATAGTTTTTTCTATACTGGGGCAAGGCAGCTAAAAGGGTCCTCAGGGAGCCCCCAGTTCTTAGGTCCAGTCCATTAGCCATTGCAAAGCTGGAGAGCATCTTCCCCAGCTCTCTTCTGTAATGTTTCCACAGCTCATGGGGATAGCACCTACCCCTTTTCAAGGTGAACATCATTTTCCAGCAGCAGGAGGGCAGGTGTCCTATTTGTTTTTTGCATCCAGCTAAAAATAGAAAGAATGTTCATGGCTCAACAATGTGGTTCACATGTTCCAGCATCCATCAACTCAGCTGGTGACACTCAGGCCCAAGAGGCCAGGATGAAGAAAAAAAGGGTCCATGTTGCAATAAGATTTTCTTGACAGAGTGACAGCAACACAACCCTAACAGGAAGAGCTGTGTGCTCTTGTGTTGCCCCCAAATGGCTGACTAGGAAAAAAAACTGACAAATGACTAATCATCCTCTCTTAGTGAAAAATGAAACAGCAGTGTTAAAATGGGGCCTAGAATTGCCACACTACAGCATGCCCTCTTCTAACACTTTGCTTAGAAATACAGAGCCAAAATGCTCTGCTGGTGCAAATGGACTAAACTGTATTAACACTAAGGCTATGTCTGCACTGGTGGGTTCTTGCGCAAGAACCCGCAGAGCATCCACACTGCCCACCCGCTCTTGTGCAAGGAGATTTACAGTACGGCACTGGAAGACAGGGCTTCTTGCGCAAGAGCTATGCTCTTTTCTAAAAAGTGTAAGTCCTCTTGCGCAAGAACTCTTCCACAAGAGGGCAGTGTGGATGTGCAGCAGGGGTTTCTTGCGCAAGAAAGCCCTATGGCTAAAATGGCCATCAGAGCTTTCTTGTGCAAGAGAGCATCCACACTACCATGGATGCTCTTGCGCAAAAGCACATGGCAGTGTGGACGTGTTCTTGTGCAAGAACCCACTAGTGTAGACATAGCCTAAGGGTGCATCTACACTGCATCCTAAGCTCGAAATGAACAACGCAACTTGAGCTACGCAAATTGTGTAGTTTGAGTGTATTTCAAAACAGTTTTTGTAACAGCGTAAAATTTCAAAATAAACCATTATTCTGAAATATCCCTTAATCCTCATGGAATGAAGTTTACAGGTATGCCAGAACAGCACACCTGTTATTCCAAAAGATATTTCAAAATAATGGGCACACTGTCAAGACTCAGAATAGCTATTTTGGGATACTGGAAGTATCCCAAAACAGCACCGCGGTGCAGACGTACCCTAATGGATCTTCACCCATTTATTCCAGCAGAGTTTTCTCCATGGAGTTAAATGCTCCACCAGACTAAAATAAAATAAAATACTACTACTAATGGTCTCTAGTTAACATTAGCATCTCTTAAAATAATCAATAACTTGCTCTTTCATAAAACCTTTTCTGAGGATCTCAATGGGACTTCTCAGAGGAGTATGGGTCTGCAGGATTAGACATTTCCTTCTATAAGACTAGATGAGTGCTTTACTCTGTCTTGTTAGGAACAGGGATAACTGCAGAACCTCTCTATTTCATACAAAGGACTGGGAGAAAGACTGTGAATGAAGTGATTCTATAAGTCAGCAAATAAGAGAACAAACCCACGAAAAAGGAAAGATTTATTTATTTTGGCAATTTTAGATCAATATTTATGGCAATATTTCAGACGGAATCAATCCAATTACAGATCCAGATCCTCAGCTGGCACAAAGCAGCTTAACACTATATGGAATCCCCATTGATACCAAGAAAGCAATATCAGTTCACACCAGCTGAGCATCTGACCCCTGCAGGAATATTCTGTACAGTTAATTATGTTTAATACCATGAGATTTCATTAGAGCCTCTGCTCTGAAAACTAAGAGGAGGAAAAAAGCCACTACATTTTTGTGTTTATAACATGCCCAAATTAGTCTGGCACACATAAGGGGTATTTCTCTTGGCATGGAGAGTGATAGAGATAACTTTCAAGTTCTTCAGACTATCTATGCAAATATTGCAGTCTGTACCCTGGAGTGCATGTTATCCTGGACTTGGGGTTCTGATCTGCTGAAGTCAATGGGAGTTTTTCAATCAATTTCACTAGCCTTTGGAGCTGGCTTGTGATTATTTGTCTTTTAAATGCATCTAACCCTAACCTTTTCTGTTTTTTTGTACAATTCCTCGCAGCACATCCCTCAAACCATTCTATCATTAGAGAGCTGATACTCCACAGTCTTGGTCTTCTCTTTGTTTGGTAGAAACAAAAGTCTGATGTTGTCTGAAAATGTATTTAACAACCCTGGCTACTTCCTTATCTCAGGATATAAACTCTTTGGGTGCGTCTAGACTGGCAAGATTTTGCGCAAAAACTTGCCAGCTGTCTATACTGGCTGCTTGAATTTGCACAAGAGCACTGACTTTGTAATATACAAAATCAGTGCTTCTTGCACAAATACTTTCACGCTCCCGCTCAGGGATAAGCCCTCTTGCGCAAGAGGGCCAGTGTAGACAGGTACCTTAATTTTTTGCGCAAGAAAGCCCGATAGCTAAAATGGCCAACGGAGCTTTCTTGCGCAAAAGTGCGTCTAGATTGGCATGGATGCTTTTGCGCAAAAGCACTTTTTGCGCAAAAGCGTCCTTGCCAATCTAGACACTCTTTTGCGGAAATATTTTTAACGGAAAAACTTTTCCATTAAAAGTATTTCCGCAAAATCATGCCAGTTTAGACGCAGCCTTTGGGTACGTCTAGACTACAGACTTTTGACGACAGAGGCTTTGTCGACAGATACTGTCAACAAAGCCTCTGTCGACAAAGAGCATCTAGACTACAGCCAGTTCTGTAGACAAAGCAAGATGCTTTTTCGACAGAGAGTCTAGATGCTCTCTTTTGAAAAAGCACAGTGTGGATGCAATAGCGCCTTTTGTTGACAGAACTCTGTCAGCAAAAGGTGTTATTCCTCGTAGAATGAGGTTTACTGCCATCGACAAAACTGCCACGTTCTGTCAACTTACTATCAACAAAACTCAGCGGTAGTGTAGATGCAGGTATAGTTTTGTCGACAAAAGTCCACTTCTGTCAACAAAACCCTGTAGTCTAGACACACCCTCTGTGTTTGTTGTTAAATGCCCTACTGGCTTCTTTTATCCTTTGGAATTTGCTCTCCCTCCCAGTCTCCTTCAGGGTACAGATTGTAGAAATGATGCTGGCTTCCATATGGCTTTTTGATCCCCACAATCCTATTACCTGTTAGCACCGAAATATTTTTGACACAAAGACTGATGAGATCGAGGGAGGCCTCTATGAGCCTTTCATACCTTTTCTGTTTCCCTTTGAATTAGCTCCTGCATTTCTTCCTTCCAGGCCATCAGCTCCACAAACTTCTCCACCCCACTGACCACATCTCCCAGCAAGGCCACATCATTGTACTGTGGCTGGTATGCAAATGGTCCCACCAAGTCTCGATTGATCAGCACACGAGGAATAGAGCTGCGGACTGCATCTGCCAGACTGGCAAAGGGCTGCACCTAAAATAATTCGCCCAACACCCCAAAAGAGCAAAGAGAAACAGAAAGCTTCACTCCAGGAGTAAAGGTTAGCAGGGAAGCCCATACCCCACACAAAATGAATTAAATGCACTCCAGAAACTGACCCTCAGAGACACAAAATGCAGGGTATCAGAAGGCTCTTCTACATCAGAGGGCCCCAAACTTTGCAGTCTGACTCTTCCATGTTACACCCACCATATCTTTAACAACACTGCATCTCATAACCAGGACAAACTGGCCAAGAGGAATATTCCAGATGAAAGTTATCATCTACAATACCCCCTGCTGGCCCATCACTGAATTAGCAGGGGACGTATCTCCAGGAGAGTCCTCCACAGTTATTACTGTTACCTCCTCAAGTGTCCACAAAATCATCTCTTCATCCCAGAGGTGCATCCCCACATCCTTATCCTGACCTTGTCAGTCTCCCTTCTGTTCCCATACATCCACACACAGAGTCTGAGCATTCTGCTTCTCACCCTACATCCTCAAATTTCTCTTCATTTCCCTGATCCCTGAATCACCCACTTTCGTTTCCCCTAATGTCCTGCTCAATTTTGAATTGTCCCCCTCATTTCCCTGCAATGTCCTATTCAATTTTACACTACCCCTCCATTCTCCCAACATCCTGTTCAATTTTCCACTGTTTCCTCAAGTCCCACAGCACAGGGTCCCTATATCCCACTCATGATCTAGGTCACTGACCTCAAGGGAGGTTCCAATGATAAAGAGCACATCTGCCATGGGGAAATCTGCCACGTGTAGGAAGAACCGCTGAGGGAGCTGCTCTCCAAAGAACACAATATCAGGTTTGATGAGTCCGGTGCAGACTGGGCAGTGGGGGATCTTGTCTGCCATCACATCTCCCTGAAACAAGAAATCCCGTCAGTATCCACATGCATTACCAGGAAGCCCAACAACTCCATCATCAAATCCTCCATCTGTCCCACAAGCACACATGGGTTTGCCATGTTATTACATCGCAACAAAACAAAATTTGTCCTTGTCCTCTCTTGGTCATGAGGACAAGATCACTGGCCTGTAAGCCCCCCACTTTGAATTAGCTTCTGTTGTCTCTGTGTTGATGCCCCTGCAATTACCACTCACTCTGAAGTCCTCCCCTGGGTAGGATCTTCGACAGACAGTACATGTGGCAGTGGCGAAAGTGCCATGAGCTTCTACCAACTTATCAGGAGGGATCCCAGCAACTTGAATACAAGATGGAGAGATTAACTCAGTACAAAAAAAAATGAACCTACTGGTCCCAAATTCATCTGATGCATCAACAGCCCCACTCTGATATTCCATCCCACCTTGTGTTTTCACTGCATTCCATTAATGGGAGCCAGGAAAGGGACACTCACTTCTTTCCAGCCCGTCAATATTCTGGGTGTACAGACGCAGAAGGAGCCCTTTGTCATGCAGGAGTCGCAAGAAGTAATGGGAGTAATTAGGCCTGTAATTGCCAGGGTACAACTCCTTAGCTAAAGTGAAAAAGGGCTTAGGGTTGTGGAAGAAATAGGCAAGTTCAAAGATGGCTTCTGGATAGGGAATGTCATATTGCTGAAGGTTACTGTACAGGCCACTCCCAGGAGACCTGCAGAGGGGATAAAAGGGGCCTATTAGAATGCCACAGGAAAAGAAATCCAGCACGGCTGCTTTTAAGGACACCTGTAGTAAGATGAGGGCCTGAAACAAAAGACCATGTAGCACAGGCCTGGTTTGAGGCCTGATGCCTGGCTAACAATAGTCAAGACTTTGCTAATATAAAGCAAAGCTAAGCTGTGAGCAAGAGGCAGGCCCCTGCTCACAGAATTTGGTATGAACAGAGCTGAGAGTATAAAAACACTGGTAACAAGCACATTTGTACAACCGCAATTGGTACTAGGTACTGGCTGTAAAACAGTGATTGACACATCAGAGTGATGTGTACCTTGTTTGTACCTCTCTATAAAGTGGTGTTTTGGAGGAGCTATCTTTGTTTGGCCTGGGATGGAGTCCATGTCACTGACTGACTTATGTCCATTGTCAGGGGGATACAGATGCATAGTGATTTGGTAGAGTCTACTGACAACTATTACTGTACTTTGTTTGACAATAAACCTGGCCAGGCACCTTTAATCCTTATCTGATTTTGTGGTCTTTGGGGGCTCTCTCAGAGTCTGCTGGGTTGACTACTTGCACAAAGTCCACACAACACACAGGATTAAGCACACTCGCAACTGAATGGCTATCATCACTGATGGAGCAGGAGACCTCTCCAGATACTAGACCAGTGAATCCTGACTACTATACTATAACACCTATTCCTAGCATGACACATGACTCCAAGAGAGAGTATGGCCAGATTCTTGGGTCCTATTTGGCTACTTTCTGCAGCTGAAGCAGATCAAAGGAGCCTTAGGTGGGCAGTTGAGGATTTCCCTTACGTGTGAGAGGAGCCCCTCGGGTGATGTCAAACTAGCATAGCTAGCTCTACGAAGCCCAATTCCATACCCCTGATGTATGAGGCATGTTCAGGACCACTGAGGATAGGAAAGGCCACAACAAGTGCATCTGACAAAGTGGGTCTTTGCCCACGAAAGCTCATGCTCCAATAAATCTGTTAGTCTATAAGATGCCACAGGACTCCTCATCGCTTTAACAAGTGCGTGGTGCTCCAATGATCCTGGGCTGGCGGAGTGTGGCCCCAGTTCTAACTAGTTTATGCCAGATCCAGACTGGCTCCTAGAATGCTGCTGGCATGGCACAAACTCACACTAATTGCAAGAGTAAGGGGGGTGCTGGTTGGAGCTGGGATCTATACCCTGGTACTAGTGAAAGAGAGAAATGGTAAGTGGTAGGTCCCTGGTTACTAGGTTTGGAGTATAATCAATTACAGCTCTGGCAAGGCTCCAATGCACATCTGTGAGAGGGGTGAGATGTTACCTAAAATCTGGGATGCCGCTGGGAGTACTGATCCCAGCCCCAGCCATCACCACCATTCGGTGACACTCCTTCTTCTGAATTAATTCTGCCACGTCCTGCAGGGTGAGCTTCTGGTTCCCATTGTCATCTCCTCCTCTGCCCATCCCAAAGATGCCTGTGGCAGCAGCGGATAAAGAGATAGGTCTGGCCCCTTGTATCCTTCTAGGAGCAGAAAGGAAATGCAGCAGGTGACAAAAAGACTCAAGCTGCTCAGATGGAGAAAAACAACCCAAGCTTTTGTAGGAAGCGGGAGCTGATCTTTCAATTGTAGGTTCATGTGCTATTGTTTGATAATTGAGATGATAAAACATAGCAGCAGTTAGTGTGAAGCCTCGAGGAGCACAATATAGTTCTTTGTATTGACAGCCCCTTTTGTATGAGGATATCAAAGCACTCAATAGACAGTTATTATCTATTGTTTTCTTGTGATACACCTGGGAGCCCCAGTCCTGGGCTAGGATCATGTTGTGTTAGGTGCTGTGAAAACACCAAACAAAAAGTCAATCTCTACCCCAGAGATGTTTTCAATCTAAATAAGAATTTAAGTATCACAGCAACACCAAAGGCCCTGAGGTTAAGGGAGCTTTGAATCTCAAATTAGTATACAATTCTGCTTGGCTAATGCACACAGGAGAGCACCTTTCAGATCCTGGTTGGCATCAAAAAAGCACTTAGGATTGTGTTTCCATGCTGCTCTTACAGTGCTGCCCAGGCGAAGGACTAAAGAAACCTCAGCCCTCCCTGAAACCCATCTAGGATTCCCCCTTAGCAGAGTCCATGTCAAATCTCTGCTCAGCCTTATGTGCAGAAGAGGAAATGAGAATCTATAATCCATCATGGGAAGAATATTGCCCCAAACAACCTAAGCAATGTTTGCTCATCTGACACTGACCAGGGCAAAACTCACACATGAAAGCAGAGCCCACAGGTTCTGGGTGACTCATGGTCATTATTAGGTCACAGAATCACTGAATATGGCCTCTAGGTTGGATACTGTCCTCACAAGAGCACAGGGCTTTGCAGCACAAGACCAGATGTCTCATTACTAGTAGTGACCAATTTTTCTTGTGCCAAGCCTCTGTGCTGTTTAATTCACTTTCAGGGAGTCCGAGTGCAGCAGATACTGTACCACCAAGGCTCACAAAGACTGGGAGCTGGTGCATTTAGATAGTAAACACTGTTCTCGGCTCCAAGCATTCTTTACAGTATCTGGCGAATCTAATGATAACAGCCCCAGCCCTTCCTGCCTGAAGCTGCCCATTTCTGAGAGTCAGTCTGACAGTTCAGAGCCCTGGTTTGTGGGCCATTAGCAGGAGTGTGCTTGGAAAGGGTACAGGAGGAAATGAAAAAACAGACCTACCTCGCTCCACAGGCAATTGGCATCTTCTCTCTTTGGCATTCCAGAAGCTTTCTCTGCAGGAAAATTCCACTTGCAGGGATGAAGCTAAATCCTAAGGAAGTTAAGGGAAGATTTCGGCCCCCCATGGAGCTAGCAGGCCTCCTGGGATGATCTCTCTGACCGCATATCCAGAGATTCCTCCAGGCTGGAACAAAAGATAACCACCTAGACTAGCTGACACCAGTCCCTAGAAACATAGGGCCAGAGGTGACTGATTAAAAGGAATCTATCCAAAATTATGGAAATAACAGCCATCTCTGTGCATTTACCAGAAATTATGACATTATAAGCGACATTCCTCTTACAAGCAGTGTAGCTGTAGCATAGGGCGCAGCACATTTCATTAGGGTGTGCACCCAAAGAATTTTTTAAAAATGTACTTTGACCCCCATTAGCCACACCCCTGACCTCTGTTAACCACGCCCCTGACCCCCATTGGCCACACCTCTGGAGGTAACACTCTCCGGGCAAGATGGACACATGACCAGAAGTAAAAGGTGTCATGTGACCCCCCCCCAAGGACTTTTCCCACCAATTTCCTACCAATAGGGATTAGTTTGGCCCCCAACCAAACCCCCCTTATGCAACTATCCTGCAATTGCATTAACCCAATGTGTGTGACATTATCTCGGGGCGGAGAGGCTGGGGGAAGTGTTCCCTCTAAGAATTTCCTCCCATGAACAGAATGAATTTTGTGTTGTGCACCAGTACAGAGTTCATGTAGCTTGTTTGGATGTGCCACTGTGGCACCCAAGTTGTTAATAAATGTCTTATAAACCTCTACCTTTTCCCTCTGATGCCATGTCTCCCCTTGCTCCATCAGCTCCCCTGGTGCCTGCTGCCCCCCAACCCCTCACCCACCTCTGCTGTCCTGACTCCTGCCCTTCTCACTGCCCTCAGCCTTCCTCAGACCTGCCCCCCTCCACCAGCCCTTCTCTCCCCCCTGTGCCCACTCCTCCAGTAGCCCCACTCTGATCATGTAAGCTACCCCTCCTCATCCCCTCTCCTAACACCTCCCTCTACACACCTGCCCTGCCTTTCTCCTCTGGTGCTGGTTCCTCCCCTGCAGGTGTCTGCCCTACTGCTTCACCCCCAGAATCCCCTGGCACCTGCACCTTCTCTTACCCCTGCACTCTCCTGGTGCCTCCTCCTTACTTCACTGCCCCTGCCCCTGCCCCTGATGCCCACCCCCTCACTACCCTCTGCCCCCATTGCTCTCATGCCCGTGCCCTCACACGTCCTGCTCCATTCCTGCCTTCCTCATGCCAACCCCTGTCCCCCCCTTCCACTGATACTGCCCCTCCTGCCCTTTTCCTCATTGTCTCAACTTGGCCTCCTGGCATTTGTCTCTCCTCTACCCTGTCCCTTGGTGCCTTCCCCTTTCTTCTCCTGACCTGCCTCCCTCCCCTCAGCACAAGTCCCTTTCTCTCCCACCTCTGACCCCTATTTTTCCCCCTTTCCCTCCCCTCCTATCCTGTCCTGTCCCTTACCTTCGGCTAAGCCGGCTTCTGCCTTCCAGTTTGTGGGGCTGGAGTCAGAGCCGGCCCAAGCTACAGGCCGGCCGGGCCCTAGCCCGGGGCGGCTCACTTTAAGGGGTGCCATACGGTGCTGCCGGGCTGGGTGGGGCCGAGGACGGGGCCCCGGGCGCAGAAGGGGTGCCGCACAGTAGTGCAGGGCCAGGCGGGGGTGCCCCCAGGCACAGAAGGGGCACCGGGCGGTGCTGCCGGGCTGGGCGGGGGTGCCCCCGGATGCAGAAGGGGCACCGCGTGGTGCTTCTGGGCCGGGTAGGGCCCTGGGTGCAAAAATGGCTCGAGCCGGCGTCTGTGGTAGGGCCCCAGCTGCTCTGCCGCACACGCGCTCTCTCTGCCCCAAAGTGCCCCGTAGATGGCCGCAGGGAAAGTGAGGGGCTGAGGCTCCCTGTCTCGAATCCCCCCCTCCTCCAGCAGCCGCTAGCCGGCTAGCTGGGCACACCCCATGAGCACGCCTATGAGCTGTAGCCATGTTGGTTGCAGGATATTAGGGAGATATGGTGGGTGATACCAACTTCTGTTGGTGAGAGAGACCTCCAAAAGGACTCAATGTGGCTCAAAAGCTTGTGTCTCTCACCAACAGAAGTTGATCTAGTAACAGCAATTCTCTTCCCCATCCTGTTTCTTCATCACTTTTACTTCTCATTCAAAAGATGGCACTTCCAAATCCAGAGTCTCCTAACAGCACATTTAGTAAAAGCAAACCCGATAGTTTGGCATGCCGTGCAAACCCAGCAACTCAGTGCCTGGTGGTCCTATCACTGTGAAACTCCTGAAAAGTCTGAGGTAAAAAACCTAAGACCAGATAGCTATGGATACAGATATAACATACACTCTGTCATATACAGAATACCACTGACCTTCCCCCAAACTGCCAGCAAGCTCTTCCCCACATGCTACAAGCTCATTTACTGTATTTTGCTCTCCCAAGCCTTTGAACAATGTTGCCCACTTCACTCCACTCTGTCACCTCTGAACTTTGTCAGCCAATTCACCCTACCATTACCCCCTATGTCTTTCCAAATCCACCTGTTCCCCATCCTCTAATAATTTTCAATCCCTCTGAATATGCTGCTTACCTGTGAATCCCTGAAGACATGCAGCAGGAAGCCCATTTCTAACAGCCGGGACTTTGAATCGTAACCCCAGACTCATTCTTCCCCTTCACTTGTCCTGTGGCAGAAAGTGGAGACTTTTGCACTATAGACGAGAACAAGTGAGGTTGCTGTAGCTACTTCCCTGCTTCTCCCTTTAGAGACCCTAACGTATAAATGCTTTTCTAGCTACAAGAAGCATGGCAAGGGGCTGCCACTATCTCCTGTATTCCCCTTGATCTTGCTGCACTATTGACCAGGAGGCTGGAGAAGAGGGTTCTAGGGCAGAGAGCACAAGGGAAAGCAACAATCTGTTTGCTTATAGTGATCCTTAGCAAGGCAGAACAGCTGAAAGGCTTTTACCACAATGTCCATAATAGAAGAGCCCATAGCAGATCATACTAGACTCCGGATAATCATAGCTTGTCTTTTCAGTTGCTGTCACTTGTACAAACGGTGTACAGTACAGATAGCTCATGCACCTAACCACTAAAATGGAGTACAGGCAGTCCCCGGGTTACATGGATCCGACTTACATCGGATCCCTACTTACAAACGGGGTGAGGCAACCCCGCACTAGCTGCTTCCCCCCAGCAGACCAGGGAGAAGTGAAGCTAGCGCTCCCCCCCCCCAGCAGACCAGGGAGACGTGGAGCGGCTTTCCTCAGCAGACACCTCAGCTTGAGAATAAAGGACTGAGGGAAGTGAGGTGTGGGAGAATAAAACTGAGCTCTGGAGAAATGTTTGGCTAGGGTTTCCCCTACAATATGTACCAGTTCCGACTTACATACAAATTCAACTTAAGAACAAACCTACAGTCCCTATCTTGTACGTAACCCGGGGACTGCCTGTAGTGCACAGCAGCCTTCAGCTCTAACTGCAATATACAACAATGTTGTTTTAGGTCAAGGAACGACAATTGCCAAAACTCTTATGATTTCATTACAAGTCTCATAATATTTTAGCTGTCTCAGATGCTGGAGACATGCGATGAAGTGAAAATTCCACTTTTTAAAAAATATGTTTCTGGCCTTCATGGTAGTGGAGAAAGGCTTGGAAATCAGATCTGAGAGCACCCAAAAAAGCAGACAACTAAAAAGAAACCAAAATGGACTGGCTTTAATCTTGTGATTTTGGGGGCCCTCTTTATGATTTTCAAACATGTACAACTGGTAATACAGAATATAAATCCTGCAAAAAACAATATTCTGGATGAGAAATGGCCAGGACATTGTAATTAACATCAAATTTTTCAAAGTACAGCCCACATCTTTCATGACCAGGCCTGTCTGAACCTTGATGTTATGTAAAGAGGTGACAGCTCCAGTAATTCAGTACCTTCCTACTACATCATGGGTTCCTATTATTCAGGTTTCAGTGTTACCATTCCTAATTTAGGCCTGTAATCCAGGCAGCCTATTTATCCATTTATCAGTACCTCAATATTCCCTTGCATTGATTCATATCCATTTTATTATCTACAAAATTACTCAGAGATCCCCATTTGCAATTCTAATGCTAAGCCATTATTTTCCCATTTTAAACCTGTGTATTTGATTATTCCTCCCTACATGAAACTGCTGAACCTCTTTTTGCTGATTTTATGCCATTTTAAAAAATTATTTAGCTCTTACGCTATTTTAATTCTGTCATACAACCGTATTTGCTGCCCTTTTAAGCTTCTTTGTATTTGTCCACTGAGGTCATGCTTGCACTCTTCCCTCCATTCATTGAGTTGTTAATAAATGCACTAGGATTTCCTCCTTTTTAGCCTAAGAAGGGACAGGGGACAAATCAACTACCTGTCTCTGTGTAGTCACCTCCTCAAAAGTTTAAGACATTTGGCATTTCAAGTTAAAACACTGCAATTTGTTTCTTTTAGCATTACTTTCAATTACCTTCAGGGTGGTGGTTGGTCTTCAGAACATAGTATGGTGAGATTGTGGGACTTCAATAAGCATCTTGTGCTTTAAAGTGATCTGAAAAAACGAGGGGGGGCATCATTAACTGAAAGCAGCAGCTTTGGTAAGACAGGTGTAAAGTGCAGCCTTCAGCAGCTGTTTTATTTTTTGGGAACTCTGTGACCCCTGTGTACCCCACCACCACAGTGGGTGCACTGTGCGTCGGGGTGTTTGAGAAACCCTGCCACGCTAACCGCATTAATGGCCCGCATCAGGGATGTTAAAACGTGTTCAATTATGCAAACATGTAACTAAGGTCGCCGGATGGTTTCAACAAAAATACCGGACACGCTTGCGGTTGCATCACAATCTACATCCCATCTGACTGAGAAAACACCGGACATTTCTATTTCCGCAATTTGCTTCCCGAACAGAAACTGAAATACTGGACAGTCCGGTCCAAGCCGGGCACCTGGCAGCCCTAGGTAACCCCTGACAAACCCGAGTGGTTACAGGCCGGGGGTCCTCAGGAGCCGGGTTTTAACCTGGCTCCCACGCTGTAACCGGGAAGGTCAAACGATGACCCCGTGGACACGGTTACGCGTGCCCGGCCCTAGTGCAAATCGCTGCCGTTACACTGAGGGATCTGGGGGAGGGGGGGGGTCGCCCCTGTTACTGCCCCACGCGTGTTTAGCAGGGGCAGGACGGAATCTCGAGACACCCCCCAGCCAGGCCCGGAGATCTCCGCGAGCAACGTCCTGGTGGGGTGGGCTCCAGCGCTGGGGCTGGGCGCGAGGCCCTATGGCCCTGCCCGGGGGCACGGAGCCGCTGCGAGGAGGGAAACACCCGGCCCGTGGGCTGCGTGTCCCCCGCGTTGTAAAGCCTAGGCCGCGGATGTTACCCTGGCAACCAGCGAGCTCCCCGCATTCGGCCACCCACCTCTCCCCCGAGAGGGCGGGGTTGAGGGGCTGCGCTACGCGAGGCCATACGGTACCCGTCATGCTCCGCGCGCGTGCGCACGCGCACAGGGGGGGAAGCAGTTACCGGAAGTGAGAGTGCATTTCCGGCGGCAGCAGCGGGGTGGCCTGGCCTCCTGCTCCGTGGTGGGGTCTCGGTGTCTCGTTCCCTGCCCGCCCGCCCCGGTCTCACCCTCCCCTTCCCCGCCATCATGAAGGACGTGCCGGGCTTCCTGCAGCAGAGCCAGAGCTCGGGGCCGGGCCAGGCCGCCGTGTGGCACCGCCTGGAGGAGCTCTACACCAAGAAGTGAGCGGGCCGGCGGGGGCGGGGGCTGCTCCCCGGCGCGGGGTGGGTCGGTCCCCCCGCGCGAGCCTGGCTCCTGGCGGGCGCTGGGCGGCTCGAGCGCTCTGTTGGAGCGAGCGGGTGTCGGGGCTTCTGTTCCGCCCGGAGACGCTCCCTGCCCCAGGCCCCTGGGGGGGCTCGTCCTGTAACCCCCTGTGCGCGCACAGGCCCCGCCCCCAGCACTTCGGTGCAGCATCAGCATCGCGCCTTGACTCTGCGGGCCAGAGGTCCCGCAGGGGTTCGCAAACTCTGGCTCGGGCCTCCAGAGTGGGGGGGGGGGCATCCCATTTTAATGAGGTCGCCAAGCCTCGTGTTAGGCTTCCTGGGCATCAGGGCCGAGACCAAAAGCTTCAGGTTTGCTGCCCCAACTCGGGACTATGAGTGGGCTCAGGCTCCAGTCCCCTGTGTGGGGGTCATGCAGTAATTTTTGTTGTTAGGAGTCAGCCCAAGAGAGTTGGAAACTCCCTGATAGTGATGCTCAAGTCATGCAGTCCCCCTTGTAGTTATGTGACCCTGTGCTGTTCAGTTAATCTCCAATTTAAAAGAGACCTTTAATGTAAAGCCGCCCACGGTCTTAGTTGGTTTCTTTTTACTTATAGTAGTTACAGGAAACATGTGTGATAATTATAGCAAATTTGAGATGTTTTTTCAGTTTTGTTCTGACCACACTTCATATATGGTTTCATTGTTTAGGTGCTATTGATGTTCATTTGTTTGTCATCTTTGCTCATAGCAAAGACAGACACACACATTTTCCTATATTTTAAAATTAAATTGTTGAAACAACAAAAAATGTCAGATTGAAGAACCTGAAACCCATACTTCAGTCTTTAAAAAGTAATTGACGAGTGTTTTGAAAATGGGCTAGACATTGGTGTTTTCCTTTTGATTTCTTGCTACTTGTTTCGTCACTGGTAAGAAGATGTCATGAGGGTTGATTTATACTGCTGATTCTCTTTGAGAACTTTTTCAGAAAGCAGCACTCAGGTTTTTATTATTCCTCTGATCTGTGCATGAGGAAAGGGTTTTTAAAATGAAGTCTGGTCTAGAATAGTTTTAAGCTTCATTCTGCTGGCCCTGGCCAGTTGAGGTCTTGACCTTTTTTCTGAACCACAGGCAAATTGAGTCATAAATGAGCCTTTAAATTGGTCCTTATAGATTAGCTGAAATTAGTTATATAGTGTTTGCCTCAGTATTTCAGTAGGTGTCTATTTTTTTTGCTTATTGCACTGATGCTTGCTAATGTCAGGGGCCTCCTTGTTTTTGTTTTTTTCAGACTTTGGCACCAGCTTACTCTGCAGGTGTTGGACTTTGTGCAGGACCCCTGCTTTGCTAAAGGAGATGGACTCATCAAGGTGAGTTGGTTAATTCTTAAGCAAGTGTTAGTGAATAGCATGAACTTTCTTAGGCTGATATCAAATAAGTGTGTGGAGGCCTGCCCCAAAGCATTGTGAAATCAGAAAACATGCTTTAAGCTTCCTAACTGCACACCATGTGTGTCTGGAAAGGTCTGAGTATAAATGTCAACAAACAGATACAATGTATTAGTTTTAGAAGTTTATGGATTGGATCTTATATGCAGGTTTTGGTTTAATCTGGCCATGTTTTATAAAAATTCTAAAGCTAGAAATGGATTACATAAAATGATGGCACTTAATCTGAGGAATGGAATTAGAAGAGTTTCAAGTTTTCACAGGTCTTAATTTGGTTCACCTTATTTTTTAAAAAAGGCCAGTCTTCAGCCTTGTCAACAAAGGTTAACTGTGTATGCACACAGAATGATTTTCCTGAGAGTGCACAAACTCCAGGTATCCGTGCAGATTTCATTCCTCTGTTCCAAGTTGGGTTTATTGTCATCTTTAAGAATGCAGCTCACAGATCCGTGAACTTACATCTCATTTTTCTCTCCTTTGCATTTTATATCAAATTGATTCACCAAATAGATATTGAAATTAATGAGCTATTCATGTTTAGAGAGGAGTGTAGAGATGCCAAAAGAGCCATGCATCTATTGACTATATAGCTACTTAGTGGAATAGTTGTCCTTCATAACAGAGAGGAGTGAACATGCCAAGGTAATCCACTCTTGGTAGAGACTAGTTTTGTACCAACTTGTCGCTCATGAATCTATTAATTGGTGAATCAACCTCCACAGTTTGTTAGGAGGAGACTCTGGCAATTTTTAACTTCTGAAGTCTAGTGTCAATATGCTTTAGACTTTTCCATCTGTGGATACAAAATTACTTTATTTGAGGGAGTTTTATGTGCAGTGATGGGCAAGTTGCCTAGTTCATTATAATGAAATATTCTCCTGTCACTAACTGGCTGTCAATTTTTTTTATTGCCTGCAGCTTTATGAGAATTTCATCAGTGAGTTTGAACACAGGTGAGACTGGCTACTTGTATGTAAGTTTGTCATTTGTGCACTCTTAATTGTAACTTTTCTGATGCTGTGGTGTTCATTTCAGGGTGAACCCTTTGTCTTTGGTAGAGATCATTCTTCATGTAGTTAGACAGATGACAGGTGAGTAACTTTTCTAGTATTAATGGTGACTTTTTAGGGCTGATAGGATTTAACTGGCTGCTGGCAACAGCTAAGACTTCAATATGAGTGAGGCAGTTGGTTTGCACAATACCGAGAGTAAAAAGCATAAACTTATAGAATTTTACTGCTAATGGTCAAATTGCTGTTGCAGAAAAGACTCTTGCTAGAGAGATGGGTGATGCTTATGGTGCCAGATCCTCTGCTAATGCTGATTCATACCAGCTATGTGAAAGGTTTATAAGTGAGCATCACCCTTGGGTGGTGCTTACCAATTTTGGTTAACTGGTGGCTGGAGCAACTCCCTGCCTATTGTGTAGGAGGGACATCCAGCCTGGCCTTGGGAGGGGGCAACTCCAGCACCATGGGACTGGAGAGGGGCCTCCTGCCTAAGCCTCTTTAATTGGTTAACTGGTTGAACATAATGTTTGACCAGATAACTTTTCAGTAGAGGTATGATGGCTCTTACCACCAGAGAATCTAGCTCTGAGTTCTGGAGAGCCAGTTAAGGTGCTTCTGGTAGGTTCAAATATTCTGCTGCTTAGATCCTAAATATGGTCTTTTTTTCTTGCTCCATGTTAGATCCCAATGTGGCCCTTACTTTCCTGGAAAAGACTCGAGAAAAGGTATTTGTGAAATCCATTTTTTTTCTTGTAGGCACAGTTAAGTAAAATGGCTGATACATTTTACGTCTATATGTAGGGCTGTGTAGGCAGACATGTTTACATCTATGGCTATATTGGTGAAGGTGCATTTTTCAAGACATATAATTCTCTGTGAATATGAATTTGATGTGGGAAAACCACAAGAAACACAACCTTAGTTAAATCACAAGTTATGCTAATTTAATATCAGTAGTTGCATGTGTGGCTGGAACCGTTATGTTTCTCTGATGTGTAACTATGTTGTGGTTGCAGGTGAAAAGTAGTGATGAGGCTGTGATTCTATGTAAAACAGCCATTGGAGCTTTGAAGTTAAACATTGGGGACCTGCAGGTCACAAAGGTGAGATTAGTTGGCATTTAGGTTCTGTCTGCTTGAACCCACTCAGTTCATCTGGATGTTCATTTATTTCGGCCTCACTTAGCTATTAGAGGCAGCCCCTCTTTTTGTGTGCTTGTTATTGAATTTTGTGAATTGAGTTCCTCTGTAATCTCTCTTAATCATCATAGTCCAATCTCCTGGAAATCCAGCTCCATTTGGAATAATGGAGAGTGTTTGCATAGTTCATATAACACTGTTTCTTCTAGTTTTAGTCCTTTAGCTGAGATGCTAGTGGCATATGCCTCTACTGCATGACTATCACCACTAGTGACCCATAGCCAGTCATTGTATTTACGTGTGAGAAGGGTTAGAAAAAACCCTTGAGTCACCTTGTCTTGATGTTTCTGTGTCACACTGCAACTTTTTGGTGATGCACTGAATTTAGCATCATGTATGTTGTTTGGCAAATAGCTAAGGAGTATTATGTATCTTTTATTTAGCTTTTTAGTTGAACTTTTTTTTTTTAAATTACAATGGGGTTGGAGCATTGACAGATGGGTTTTCCAAGGGAAGTTGTGGAATCCCCATTAATGGGAGTTTTTAAGAACAGGCTGCACAGAAGCTGTCAGGGATGGTTTAAGTTTATTTGATCCTGCCTCAGCATGGATGGCATGACTTTAACTTCTTGAGGACCCTTCCAATCTTGCATTTCTATAATTATTAGCCAAAGTTATGAATAATTTTCATCACAGTGAGCTGAAGGGGGATCCCTCAGTTATTCATGTTCTATTATTAATGGAAATGACATTTGAGGGGTTGGGAAGTGCACTCGCCAGTGTTTGTAAATATAAATAGACTTCTTAGGAGTGAGTAAGTTAACTTGCTTTGTTTCAAATGCTGTTACCAATGTTCTCAGCTGCACTCTCTGATTCACTCTGGGTGAGATTTTTGTATCAAGTGCATTAATATAATTTGTGGCAGTCTTTAAATTTCAAGTCTGACTAAAATAGTGCATGGGGGAGGTGAAAGGGATGGATTTATATTTAAAATATCTGTGTGAAGAGTTGGACTGCCACCCCCTTATTTTTTTTTTTTTTAAGGAGACCATAGAAGATGTTGAAGAGATGCTGAACAATCTCCCTGGGGTGACATCTGTTCATAGCCGTTTCTATGACCTTTCCAGCAAGTACTACCAGACAATTGGGAACCATGCCTCTTACTATAAGGATGCACTGCGGTTCCTAGGCTGTATTGATGTCAAGGATCTACCAGGTAAGTCTTCCTCCTTGTGCCAGATATCGGGAAATGCAGTTCCTTGTTCATTTGGCCTCTTCCACTAGTGTGGTCCAGCTGTAGGTACCCAAGGGAAGCTTAAGCTTCCTCAACAGCACTATAGCTATTATATGACTCCACTATTATCCTGGTGGTGTCCACCTAGAATCCACATGGTAAACTATTAAAAGTCAATGAATTTAACCATGGATACTGTTTATTTGTTTGGCCTTCAGTTAGAGTTGGATTTCAGACAAGTGACTTCCATTACGTTTTAGAATTTGTTTGAGGAGAAGTATTGTAAACCATCAAAGCCAGATCTTTGCAGTAATTCTGGATCTGCAGAGTGCTCCCATTGACTCATAAGTAGGCAGCATTAGAAGTGTTGATAGGTGTTTTGTAGGAATAAGAAAATATTTGCAAGTCATTTGAAGCAGGTTCTGTCTGCAAACTTCAAAGTGTGTTAATGTGCACCAGGGATTCTACTCTGAATTTTTGAGTTGGTGACACACACAACGTGAAAGTTTCAATTCAGAAGAACTTTGCTTGGTTCTACAGGGGTCTCTTGCACTTGCACAGCTGGGGTCCTATATACAGGCAGTCCCCGGGTTACGTACAAGATAGGGACTGTAGGTTTGTTCTTAAGTTGAATCTGTATGTAAGTCGGAACTGGCGTCAGCCGCTGCTGAAACTGATCAGTTTCAACTGCGGCTGAATCTGGATTCCAGTTCTGACTTACATACAGATTCAACTTAAGAAACCCAGGCGTCCCCAAGTCAGCTGCTGCTGAAACTGATCAGCGGCTGATTCCAGGAAGCCTGGGGCAGAGCAATTCTGCCTCGGTCTTCCTGTAGTCAGCCACTGGTCAGTTTCAGCAGCGGCTGACTTGGGGACGCCTGGGGGAGAGCAGCTGGGGTGCTGCTGGGTTGCTCCAGTAGCGTGGCTCCTCGGCGCTACTGGAGCAACCCAGCAGCAACCCAGCTGCTCTGCCCCAGGCGTCCTGATTCAGCCGCTGCCGAAACTGACCAGCAGCTGGACGCCTGGACCCCCTGAATCAGGACGCCTGGGGCAGAGCAGCTGGGGTGCTGCCGGGTTGGTCCGGAGCGGTGCTGCGGGACCAACCCGGCAGCCCCCAGCTGCTCTACCCCAGGGGTAGGCAAGAAAAGCCTGGTCTGCTGGGGGGGACAACGACAGTAGCTGCACCTTCTCCCCTCCCCCTCTCCCCAGCAGACCAGGGAGACGGGGGTGGCGGGACCGCCCAAGTCCTCCACAGTTTTGCTCTGTCTCCCTGGTCTGCTGACCTGGGAGACACGGAGCAAAGCCGCAGAGCACGCGGGCAGCGGGACAGTCCAGGCGCGCCGCGGCTGTCCCACTGCTGGCATGCTCCGAGGCTTTGCTCCCCATCTCCCTGGGCTGCTGGTCAGACCAGGGAGACGGAGAGCAAAGCTGCGGAGCACGCCCGCAGCGGGACAGCCCAAGCGCGCCCGGGCTGTCCCGCTGCAGGTGTGCTCCGCGTCTTTGCTTCTGTCCCCCTGGTCTGCTGGGGGGTCCAGAAAAGCCGCTGGACCCCCCCCCCCAGCAGACCAGGGACACCAGAGCAAAGCCGCCGCCTGGGCGGCTTTGCTTGTTTGCCCGGGAGCAAAGCCGCCCAGGCAGCGGAACCCCCAGGCGGCGGCTTTGCTCGGGTGTCCCTGGCCTGCTGGGGGGGTCCAGCAGCTTTGCTGGCCCCCCCCCCCAGCAGACCAGGGAGACCGGGAGAAGCTTTTCTCACCCCGGAGGACACGGGTGGCGACCCGCCGCCCGTGAGCTCCGGGGCGAGAAAAGCCCCGTTCGTAAGTGCGGATCCGACATAAGTCGGATCCGTGTAAGTCGGGGACTGCCTGTACTCATTTAAAATAACTTTCTGTTTTGCTTCCTTTCCAATTTTCAGTGTTGTCACTTGTCTGTGGCTTTGTTTGCTGTCTGTTGCTTTATTAATTTTTTACTATTCTATATGTGTGCAGTATTCATCATATTAAGAGTTGATATCTCAGAGAAATTGTACACATCTGAGTGCCTTTACAATTCTACTTTCTAGTATCAGAAGAAATTATATCAATATTTGTGACGAAAGCATGGATATTTCTAGTTGTCTCAGATTTGTATAGCATCCTAAAGCTGAGCTGTGTGTAGATAATGTGTGCACGAGGGATAATCCATACCATGCTAGTGTTTTGGCATATGCTTCATTTTTTTGTGAGCTGCTTTCCCGAAGATTTAGTGGTCAGATTCTATGGTAGGAATAGGCTATTAAACTGGCCTCTGATGCATATTTTTATGCTTTTACTTAATGGACATGATTTTATTTTATTTATAGAACTATTTTTAATATGCCCCATTTTGGTATGTTTACTAGCTTGAGTTTGTTAGAAAGGATCATGAAATACAAATATTTAAAGGACAGTGTTAAGATATTTAATATGCAATCAAAAAAATTAAGCAGTGCAGCTTGTTAATTATCCCTTTTAATATATTTGTTATCTTCTGTACCTATGAACTGTTAAAATATGCATTGTATTAAGGGTTTTTTTTGGACTGGTGACACACATCCAATATTGGTGCTGTATATATGAAAATTCAACCCACACATGATGGAAAATTTTAGAGGATACATTGTTCAGGGCTCCTGCACCTAAGTTGTATGGGGGGTAGGAAGACTGTCAGTAAAGTAGGGAAGCGTAAATGACTGTTCCCAATTTTTTCTGATCTCCTTTTCATATCTAGTGTGGCTGATGATAAATTATATTCCTCTGAATTTCTAACCTGGTGGGGCCTCTGCTGCCAGCCGATCAGTGAGGTGGTCAGGCTGCACCTGAATAAATTTCTATCACACACTGATTCTCGCTGCCTCCAGTATTGACATGGAACTGTATTTTACATGGATTCAGATTAGATTTTTATCATGTTGTGCAGTCTTAAAGTGGAGGGGGAGATGATATACACATACGGGAAGGAGCTGGGCTTGAAGTTTGTTTCTTTACACACACTATTTTTCCTTGCAGTGTCAGAGCAGCAGGAGAGAGCTTTTACGTTGGGGCTGGCAGGACTCCTAGGAGAAGGCGTTTATAACTTTGGGGAATTGGTAAGTAGACTCTGGGTTGCCTCAGCTGTCAAATGGTGAAAATTGGTCATAGCTTGTCAGTAACATTGTTCTGCCTGATTTCACAGCTCATGCACCCTGTTTTGGAGTCCTTGAGAAACACTGACAGACAGTGGCTGATTGACACGCTTTATGCCTTCAACAGTGGCAATGTAGAGAAATTCCAGGCTCTGAAGACAGCCTGGGGCCAGCAGGTGAGTGAGGTGGGAAACACAACACAACCTCATAGTGCCCTGATAGATGGACAGACATCTGTTAGTATAATAAAATACTGTGGCAGTACAAAGGGACAGAGTTAAAGATAACATGGAACCCATAACTCTGGTTTCCTGACTTCAGTACATGTAAAATCTCAACCATTACTTTTCTAGCAGCACCTTCCCACTATAAGTAGATTGACTGAAATGAATATAAAGGTGGGAAGAAAGAAGAAACAAGACCAGCAGATTTTCATGGGTCTGCTGGGGCCCTTGTGCCAATCCAGTGTGCTAAGGAGACCCCCTGAATATCATGAAGGAACTGTGGAAACCACTAAAGAGAGTGCCTCTCACATGCCCAAAATTCTTGCAAAGTAATGATTGTCAATATTAATATTCAGTGCTTATGCAGAAAACTATCAATATAGCCAGTGCTCTTTTTGTGTGTGTTTTAAACAAAATGGGGCTGGTACTCCAGGGGAAAGGTTGTTGAGCTCTGACTGGAGGTGCCAGTACTGTGTACCAGGCAGTATCATCACAAAAAAGCACTGAATTTAGCAATAGCTCCCAGAGATCTCTATTTTCCACCTAGACATCCCTCAGCTAAGGACCATGATTTTATGTATCATACAGAGGATGGCATCTAACAGTATACTACTTCCTTGTTAGCATTCTATGGAGTGGTCAGCTAGTATGGGTTTGAATCTAGGGCTTTTTGGCACCAGAACCAAGACAGATCAGAGCGTATTTATCCTCTGTGAGACTCATTTATGGTGTACAGGATATAGGAGGGGGGAACCCTTTATTCTTTAATGTGTTTGTTATTTCACAGCCAGATCTGGCTGCAAATGAAGCACTTCTCCTGCAGAAGATCCAGCTGCTGTGCCTCATGGAGGTAAGCTGCTAGTTGAAACCCTGAAAGAGCACCTCATTTGTCAATTGTATGGGCCTAGATGATGTCCCTATGATTAACTTTCCTGTAGTGTTCAAGTAGGTTCTGTTTGAGTTGAGAGCAATATGCATGGTGCTTTCAGTCTACGTGCTATTTTACATAGTTGCTCTTTAGATACAAATCACTAATGGTGTCATTACATTATTTTGCCTATTGATGGTGCTCAAAGACAAATGTTGGTGGAAGAAAGTGTTAGTGGACATTGAGACCGCAAGAGCTTAAAAAGGTTATGTTTCTAGAGACCGCATCTAAAAGGATGGTTCTTAAAGTATGTTCTCACATAATGTTAGAACTGCCTAAAACAGCCTTCATTCTAATTCTTTAGCATCTAAAACACAGAAATGCTTGTCCTGGCATTCCTTTTAATTACAAGGCCTGGTTTCACTGTCCCCAGTGGGTATGCAGAGTCTCATGACATTAATTATCTCTGACTCTACTCTCAAAAGGGCTGCATCTAGACTGGTAATTTTTTCCGCAAAGCCAGCTGCTTTTGCATTAAAACTTGCCAGCTGTCTACACTTGCCGCTTGAATTTGTGAAAGAATGCTGACGATCTAATGTGCGATTGTCCGTGTTCTTGCGCAAATACTATGCTGCTCCCGTTCAGGAAAAAAGCCCTCTTGCGCAAATGTATTTGCGCAAGAGGGCCAATGTAGACCGCTAAAAACTGTTTTGTGCAAAAAAGCCCCGATGGCGAAAATGGAGATCGGGGCTTTCTTGCGCAAAACCGCATCTAGATTGGCACGGACGCTTTTCCACAAAAAGTGCTTTTGCGCAAAAGCGTCCGTGCCAATCTAGACGCTCTTTTCTGCAAATGCTTTTAACAGGAAAAACTTTTCCATTAAAAGCATTTGCAGAAAATCATGCCAGTGTAGATGTAGCCAGGGTGCTTAGTTGTTTTACACACAAAGTGCTTAATTGTGAGATGGTCTTGTGGCCCTTAAGCTCTTGTTGTGCCAATAACATGACGTGCATGGAGAAATTCCATCTTCAGGATTAGAACCTACTTTGTCTTTGAAGGATTATTTCCTAGGGAGCCTACTATTTGGAGAGGTAGGTAGGGAAAACTGACTTCTACTTACATTAGCATCTTCAATAAAGCAGTCTTAAAAAATAGATGGAGAACTAGCTGCTGTTGGCCCTTTGTTATCAGAGCCTCTGATTTTCACAGGTAGTGATGTTTGATTCTGTGGCTCCATCCACAGTAGAATAAAAGACCTGCAGCATGACTGTGACTGGCCTAAAAATCAGCTCATTTGTGCTAAAAAAATGCTGTGCAGATGTTTGGGCTCAGGTTGGATTCTGGGCTATGAAATGCTCCCCCCTTGCAAAACATCCAAACATCTGCATAATCTTCATAGGCCCCCAGAGTAAAAGTCAATTTACTGTGGGTATTTAATTGCTGTGTTGACATACTCTGTGGCTTTTGTGTGACAGTTTTAAGGAGACACCATGGGAAAAGAAATCATAAAAACACTGACTTTCTGCTTGCATTTAGATGACTTTCACTCGACCAGCCAATCACAGACAGCTCACTTTTGAAGAGATTGCTAAAAGTGCCAAAGTCACCGTGAATGAGGTATGTTGAGTTAATGTTTTAATTAAGATGATGATGACAATAAGTAACTTGAATGTGTGGTTTCTAACTGTATCTGCTGAACAGATTTGTTTCTATATATCATATATATAGTAGCCCAATGTCTGTGACTCTAATGCTGAAATGCTGGCTGTTCTCTCTGGGCAGCGCTGTTGCTTCCCTCCGTGGTGCTCGGCTGACTTATGCACCACTCAGCCAGGCCTCCACGGGGGAGCAAGCAGCTGTTTGGGCACCGCGGTCCTCGTGGAACACACTCCTCCCCCCCCCCCCATGCTGCATGGGAGCGCGGGGCCCGAACAGCCACTTGCACCGCTTGCTGCCCCACGGCGGCCCGGCTGAGTGGCACAGAAGTCAGCCAAGCTCCACAGCGGGAGGCAATGGGGGGCGGGGTGCTGACGTACACTGCCAGGGGGCGGGTCCCGGAGCCTCCATGTCCTTATTGTGCTGACGTCTGGTCCAACCAGCCCGGGAAAGTTCTCAACCTGGAGAGGGCCTGGGAGGGAGGCGCGGGCTGGAGGAGCTTTAAGGGGAAAGTGCCGCTTCTCTCTAGCCGCCTGCTCCTTGGCTGCCCCCTGCTCAGTTCTCCAGTTGGCACCTATGAGTGGGGGCTGGGTGCTGAGTCTGGCCAGGGGGAGAGGGCGGGGGGGGGTGGAAGGTGGAGAACAACTTGGGAGGCTGCAGGATCAGTGCTGGGGTGAAGAGAAAAGGTGCAGGGGTGCAGCTGGAGCTCATAGATAGCTGCTCAGCCGGGCTGCTGCGCAGGAGCAAGCAGTGCAAACAACTGTTTGGGCTCCGCGCTCCCCATGCAGGAGGGGGAGAAGCGAGAGAGAGTGAGTGAGTGAGAGGCCTGAAAATCCCATTTTATGATGGGCTAATTGGCTAGTTGTAAAATAGTGGGGGAATAAACACACTGCATTAATGTTTGCAAATTAATTGTGAAGAATCCTCTGGTGTAGAGGAAAAATGAATTGCCATCTCCTGCCCTCTGTCTGATACAGGTGACTCTTGTGTTCCTTAGTAGAACAAGTTCACACTGTTTGGATTCCTGTGGATCCAGATGTTTGTATAGACTGTTGCCCAAATTACAACAGCTCACTCTGACCAAACATAGTTGTCTTGTGCCACTCTTCAGTTTCATTTTGTGGTATGGTGAACAGTAATATAATGCTTGGGTTATAAAATTACCCGTTAAAATAATTGGGAATCTTTGGAAAGAACAAGTGATTCATAATCCCTTTCTTCCTCTCTTCAGGTGGAACTGCTGGTGATGAAAGCTCTCTCAGTAGGGTTAGTAAAGGGCAGTATTGATGAAGTGGATAAGAAAGTGCACATGACCTGGGTCCAACCTCGTGTGCTGGATTTGCAGCAGGTAATGTCGGCTGATATACTTAATCAATGGTATTTCACCTTTCTTTCCCTCTGATTGGCCTGAATACTGACATGAGCTGTTAATAAGATTGTAATTCTTAGATCTTGGCTCTGCCCATTTCTTGTAGTGGTTTGAAGAAGAGAGTTAGTAAAGATTCCCCCTCTACAGGAGAGCACTCTTTGAAAAGTTCTACCACAGTGTTCAACCTTTACGAATAACAAGATGTTGGTTTCAACCCAGATAACCATAACGGAGCTTTGCCATTGTACTCGCCAGCCTTCCTTGGGAACCTGATGGATGTAATAAGTGTCTGAGATTCTGAGATTAGGGCCACACAAACAATACATGCATCGGGTGTGTGTGTAAATTTACAAAAATGTGGGTTAATGTACCAAATTTAAATGTAATAAAATGAAAACTTAGTTTCAAGTTAATAACTATGCCATGTTGCATATCCTCTACATCTGAAAACTTGCCTCTAACAAGGATTGACTTGGGAAGAAAGTTTGACGACTATTTAGCTCTTCAGAGTTGGTACCTTATCGCTTGAAGCCTATGAGATAGTAGCACATGCTATAGGAAACAATCCTGCCTGGATAGGGGATGGGCTAGAAGACCATATGTCTGTACCCTCTCACTTCTATGAGTAATTAGTTTTTCTCATAATGAATGTGTTAAGAGAAATTAAGAACTCTTTTAATAGCTTCTCCTAGGTATAAAAACCCTTAAGCCATGAAAAATACTTGGTTGAAGCGAGGAAAATATAATGTTTGACTTTGCTTTGAGTGGAACTGAAATGCACATTGCTGATCTGATGGACTGCTTCATTTTATAAAACTTAAAATGATTCTCCTTTAAAATTGTATCCCTTATTTCTCTTTATTTTCTAAATCCTTTCTTGGAAACCCACATACTTCAGATCTTGGAGTCCCATCACACCATATCTTGAGGTCAAGTTTGGGATATTAATGTTGATTTGGTTTCATTCTTGGTAATCCTTTTCCTTGGGTACTGTCTCTAATTAGCCATGTTGGCTTTCATGTTCCATCTCCAAATGCAGAGGACATGGTGAGAAATGTTCTTCTCCAGTTTAGTTGAATTCAGTGTGCAGCATTCCCAGTCTCACTTCAGTGCTCATTCCTGGCTAGGCGCACCTACTTTCCCTTTCCCTTAAAGGTTGTTGTGCATTTGCTTTCTAGATCAAGGGGATGAAGGACCGTCTGGAGTTCTGGTGCACGGACGTGAGGAGCATGGAAATGCTGGTGGAGCATCAAGCCCACGATATCCTAACATAGAAGACGTTGCACCGCCTGAGTGAATAACTCTTGCTGCTGCTGAAATTGGTGGTGCTCAGACCACTGACTCTGTACAGAATTATATTAAAAGGGGGCTAGGGGAGGTGGGGAAGAACTACTTTTTGACACTTGTACAGAGGAGTAAGTGGCCTTTACTGTGTAACCCTTTGGTGCTTAAATCAGGAATTCCCTGTGCACCGACAGTCTCCTAGCACTGACCATAGAAGCTTCTGCCCTACTGTCACCAAGGGGGAGATAAGGGCTCCATAACATGGTTGAATGTCTTAGTGTCAAACTGTTGCACTGCATGGTGCTGGTGGTGGCTACATGGTAGAGTCATTAGCCCAATGGTTGGGTGTTTCTGTCCTAAACTGTGCTAGACAGCGTGCAAATATGACGTCTATCAGGCATTGCTGATTTGGAATTGGACTGGGGAGAACACAAGGTTCTCTCCTCCCAACAGTTCAAAGGCAGCATTACCAAGACCCCTCCCTCTTCCCCCAGTTGCCAGTAGAGGGAGCTGCTCACTCCATCAATGGGTTTCCCAGGAATACGATAATAAATTTAGTGCATCTGGGTTTATATCCTTTTTGGGTTTATTCTTGTCTTTCATGAAACACTTTATTGTGAAGTGTGGTGCAGCAGTATTGCTGGAATAAACTTCTCTGCCTTCCCTTTTCTGCAGTTCTGTTCACATGCTCTCTTGTGCTAACTCTTGGGTTGTGTCCTGTTTAAAGGGGAGCTGAAATACTCTTTAAAATCTAACTGAATAACTTAAGATCTTATACTGCATGCGGCATAGTCTTCATTACCGATCAATACTGGGGATGTTAACATTTAATCAACTAATTGACTAGTCAATGGATTTTCCATCGACTAGTTGATTAGTTGTTAAGCGGGGGAGCCACAGAGGGGTTGGCCCGTGAGCTAACCCCACTGCGGCTCTGCCTTTTAAATGTATTAAGAGCTGACTGGCTCTTAGCACTAGCCTTTTATATGTATTCAGCAGGAGGTCCCGGCAATCCAAGAATCAGCTGTTCCAGCTTGCACTGGGTTCTCCTCTCCCCCTCTATGCCTCTGCTGTGCCTCTGATTTTTAAATGTATTAAGAGCCATCAGGCACAGGGCCTGGTCCCTGCTATCACCTGCCGCTCCTGCTTCCCCCCCCTCTCCAGAGATGGTGCTGGGGGGGAACTGGCTTTTAAGCTGGCTTCCCCCGCAGCACCATCTCCCCCCATTTGCTGCCGCCTCTGATAGAGCAAGGGGAGGGACTAGTCGACAATCCGGTAAGCTTTTGCTTATCAGATAGTCACTTACATTCCTAATCAGTACATTGATGACTACCAAAAGCCGGCATTCATTTCTCAACATCTCTGACTGTCATCTTTACTTATGTGGAGGAGCAACTTTCTGTGAGGAGCCAAGCTGCAGACAATGAAAGTTTTTCTAATATAGTTTTTGAGCCTCATTGCTTTTGTTTAATCTGACTCTGTGTTCCGGCACTGTCCATGGCTCTTATGTTGGTGAAATAGTCTTTCAGTTCAATGACATTATCGTGTTTCTACAGTATCACTAGAAGGATGGTCAGCTTGCATCTTTCATGGGGGTGGTAGATTTTTCTTACTGCGAGGAGAAAAAGCCAGGAAAGGGGCCTATGAGCAAGCTGTTTCAAACAACACTTTTCTTGGGAGAAGTTGGAGAAGAGCAAAAGAATCGGCTACTGTTTGAGCTGGAGGAATGAACAGAGCATTTTTGAGGGTCCAGGTTCCACATTGAGGAAATAGCTGCCTGCTGCCCTAGGCTGTGATGGTGCAAGTGCCAAAGAAAATGTGGTGTGTGAGCATAAACACTAGTCAGGATGATACCCACGCAGGTCCATAATCTCATGGCACTGACTTCTATGGTTGCCTCTGCGGACAGCAGCTTGAATCCCTTTCCCATCCATTGAGTAGACTGTCAAATTAAAATTATAGTGACAGCTTTTTATAAAGTTAGCTTGGAATATGTGTTTGGGACAGTATCCCAGGACTGGCTCATACTGAAAGCTGACATGCTGTTGACCAGTGCTTGCACCTACAGTTTGTCAGTCTGATTTCTTCACTGAGGAAAAGTCTTCAGTCAATACCGTGGGATTTCTGTGTAGCTTGGCATATGCTCTTTAAATCTTTCCTTACACTTGTGACAAGTACACCACAATATAGAGTGCACATTGTCAGTACAACTTATGGTGAATAGAGGTTGAGAAGATCTGAAGGTGAGAGACTTGTAGATGTAGTCAACTTACACCAGTTTCTCCTGTTGAGTTTGGTCATAAAATTATATACCCTTTTTACTCTGACTTCTGAGCTTGGTTCAGTGACCTTGCATGGCAGGGAATGCTTGCATAAAAAGCATTTCCTTCTTTATAGGTTTAACTAGAAGATATACCAATGGTGCTCAGGCCCTTAACTCACAAGTTTTGTTTTTCTTCATTTAAATCTGTGGTGTCCAATCCTTTCTGAAGCTATAGTGAACTAGCCATACTCAGTCAGCCAAATACCCATGTGTTAGATACCACAGATTTAAATCATTGTGGGACTCGGGATGAGGGTTCAGTCTGCAAGCTGCCTTGGGGAGAGAGGAGTACCCTAGCCTCTTTCTCACTGCAGCAGCTTGAGAAGTATCTGGCCATGGCCACTGCAGCTCCAGCATGCACAGCTGGCGCAGGAGTGCACACGTCCCAGCTGGCAGATAGACACACGCTCTGAAATTATAGTAGATAGCTGTCCTTTTTGCCACTCCTGCCCCTGGCTGCCCTAATAGGGTGATAGCTGTCCTGATCCCCATCTCTGGCCCCTTGCCCTCCCTGTGGTCATTCTGCAGTATAACTCCTGCCTGACATCCCTCATTTTCCATTTTGAGAAGCAATTGAATTCCACATACATCCCATTATTCTGGCACAACCAGCTTTCTTTTAAGTTATGATGAGAGAAAGCTGCATACCAAATGTGGTAGTCCTACTACTTCTTACTGGTTAGGAGGTGTTCTTGAACAAACTGACTCATGGATGAACAGACAAATACACATTTCTAAAAAAATATAGTAAGATTTCAGTACCTAGTCCCTTGTTTTCACACCTACCATAATTTTTCCTAGCTGCCCTACTCTGTTGAATGCTACTTGGAGAGTCTCTGAATCCCCCTTTGTTTTAGCAACGGAAATAATTCTGTGGTTGCAAGTGTCATGGTCCATTTCCTCCCAACCTTATACATTCTTCCTCTATTTGTGCTCCAAGACCTTGTCCAAGTTATTAATCTACAGAAGATTGTTCCCAAATCTCATTCCTAAGACACCTTTAATGTGTACTGCCACTTTGTGTTTAGTCTGATGCAGAGATAAGAAGCAGGTATCTATGGTTAGAAATATGTTTTCTGTCCTATTTCAGGGTTGGGGTAAGTAGAGGTCTTAATAAACTTCAATAATTCATGCTGACAGAGCCACTGCGAATTAGAGAATAATGGAACAAACACAATAAAGCGGAGTTAATGTATCAACTTGACAAATTAGTTTTAATTGCAATACTTAATAGTTTCCTGATTCTCTTGGGGGAGTGGAGCCCATGAGACCTCATTACAGCCTATTTAGTAGGGTTGAGAGTACTAGGTTGTGTGTGATATGAGGGTTAGGGGAACTACAGAAACAGACTGGAGCTTTTCCACTGGCCTAGTGAGCCAGGCACTTTTATTAACTAACTCTGGTAGGCTACATGGGCATGTTCACTAAAGAAAATATTTGGATGTGATTGGGTTGTAATGATAGAAGTGATGTTTTAATTACCTTTCCTTTTCACTTTCCTGGAGTATCCTTGGCTATGTTTACTTGGTGCTAATTCCTCTTCAGCTATTTTGTGGGAGAGGCGAGAAACTAGACATGTGGCCCAGATCCACACAAGTATGTAGGCTCATAATGTCCATTGATTTTCAGTGCAAGTTAGGAGTCTGTGTAACTGTGAATCTGGGTCAATGGGATGGATTTTTCAGGAAGGCAGAGCACCTACAACACCAGCTGAGGTCAGTGTGAACTGTAGATGTTAGGGGAACTTACTACATCCCTGGTAAGCAGCCCCCACTTAATGGCTTTTTAGTCCCACTGAATAGTTAATGGCCATATAGCAGATTCTTGCCAGCATCTCTGCTCTACTGAACGTTAGTGACTGGGCTGGCACGTTGAATGCACTTGAGTGTTAAGTTGCTTCCTAAACTTGTTTCTGATGGACTTGAGTTAAGGCTACACTGTAAAGTTGGGTGTGTGTGGAGGGAGGGGGGAAATAAAAAACTCCCTAGTCAGAGCTTGCTGTAAGAGATGCATATTTGTACTGCAATAGCACCTAGAGGGCAGGGTCTTATTGTGCTCGTGTGGATCAGGATCTGCCCTAACCAGCATGTACAATACACTTCATATCCCCACATAAAAACCTGCTCATCCCATTGCTTTTTTCATGGTGTTTTAATTGTTAAATTCTCAAAAGGCAGGTTGCCATGAAAGGGCTTGTTCAGTATTCTCCTTTTCCCATCCTAAACTAGGCTGGATGCAGCTCCCTCCTGTCTCTCACTCGCTAGGCTTATGCTTGTAGTCCTCCAGATGCGCCAGAATCCAGCCCGAGGGGACCAGGAAGACTGCAAACATCACAGTCAGTGCAATGGCTTGATCCTGCCAATAGGAGAAAAACAAGAGTCATGTGGGGTTTTCTGCAGCCTTCCATGTGTCATGGCCTCTATAGAGATGGGATGTCTGTGTACCTGCTTTCAATAGATCTCCATTCTGCAGCGTGTGTTCATATCAAACTCCTATTGACTTCAGTCAGAAGTTTGGATGCACTGATTTCCCCCTAGCTCTGGTCTAAATGTGGTTTGATCTGTCAATTTATTTTTGTCACTGCATGTTTGTCTGTGTCTACATTGGCACCCCTTTCCGGAAAAGGGATGCTAATGAGATGAGTTGGAATTGCAAATCTGCGGGGGATTTAAATATCCCCCGCGGCATTTGCATTTGCATTTACATGGCTGCCGCTTTTTTCCGGCTTGGGGATAAGCCGGAGAAAAGCGCCAGTCTAGTCGCGATTCTCCGGAAAATAAGCCCTTTTCCGGAGGATTTCTTATAAGAAATCCTCTGGAAAAGGGCTTATTTTCCGGAGAATCGCGTCTAGACTGGCACTTTTCTCCGGCTTATCCCCAAGCCGGAAAAAAGCGGCAGCCATGCAAATGCCGCGGGGGATATTTAAATCCCCCGTGGATTTGCAATTCCGACTGTCTCATTAGCATCCCTTTTTCGGAAAGGGGTGCTAATGTAGACATAGCCTTTGTGTTTTTCTGCATCTGAGTTTGGGTATAGAAATTAAAGTAACCCAGCTCCCATGCCCAGACCCTGCCATTAGCTGGGCTGTGGTTTGGGACAACGTGGCTTATGAGTACCTGCTTTGAAAACTAGGACTCCTCCCAGCTCCACCTGCTGGCAAAGAGCCACGCTTCCCTATTCTGGTTTGGTTATTTCCCATAGTTCAAGATTTCCTGGGCCACAGAATTCAATTCCATGAAGGCAGGGCTTGCTCTAATATCCCAGCAAGGTTCCAGGCGTTGGGCATATCCAAAACAGCCCAGGTGTAACTGCTTGCTTGTGGCCTTCCAAGGTCACTGATCACTGCCGTGAGCCTGCCTGCTCCTCACATTCAGCAAGAAGGTCACTGCCCGTGTTCTTCCGGGAACGCATTATGCATAGTGGCCGTCAGTGTGACTTTCAAATCACTTGGAGGTGCCACGAATGGCAGCAATGCCTTGGAGAAAGTTTTAACTACAAGTTATCTGCACTGTCTGAGAACAGTTTTAAGTTCACTTTACATACAGCTGCATTGCATTACCCTTGGTGGTCTGTTCCTGAGAGCAAATCATATTCATAGACTAAAAGTTCAGACCAAAATCTGAGGTTCTTAATCAGTTTTTATTTAGTCCTTACTCTGGCACAACTTCTGAGACTCCTGAGTAAGGAATGGGGAACTAAGTAACAAGTCAGCGTCCCAGGATTGGATTCTCTCTTGTGCCTCAGGTCCCATATCCTTGCTTGGAAAAGGAAAGGAAAGCAGGAACCCAACAGGGAATTCTGCACACCTACATGTTGATGGTTGCATATACAAATTCCCATTGTAAAGGCTTGATTAAAAGGAGGGTTTGGTTGGAGATGAGGGGAGATGATCTGACAGAGAGGGTGGGGTTAGAAGGGCCCTCTAAAAATACAAACAAAACAAAGAGCATAGAGAAGCAAAGAGCAAAACAGTCTGTCATGAGACATCCAGATGCCCTGTCACTAGATCTCTGGGCTAGAGCTAAAGTACTCTGATCCTACAGAGGTCTTCATATGTGCTATTGGACTCTACGGAGCATTGCATACATGCAGGGAGCTGCCTACAAGGAGCAACCTGGGGGATTGGGAGTTGCAAGGGTTGCGGTCTGACCCTTACCTTTGTTCTGTCCCCCAAGGGGAATGTTTTTAAAGCCAGAATGAGACAGTGTCATCTTTCCATATGATTTTGTTTTAAAAATGTTTCTTTTTATTATTGGCCCATTGGGAAAGAGGTGCCCATGTTCATGTCTGAACACGGCTCTCCTGGCAGGCTCTGCAAACGAGGGGGGCTGGGTTATTTTAACAAGAGGAACAGAATTTAATTTCTGCCACAGGCTGTTTGTTACACCATAAGTCAGCCTGTAGGTGACTGATCACCACTATTTCCTGGAACGTGTAACAGATTGCAGCAACAATGGATTCTTACTTAACCACTGTCATCGCCTCTGAAGGCTTCTTTTTTTTTAACTTGTTAGCTGCCAAATATTTTAAGTTGCATTAAAAGTAGCCAGATTTTTGTGTCTCCTCACACAGTTTGTCCCCAACCCACCACATGGCGCCATGTAACACCTCCCTGCAACTCTGCAATGCTCCATTAATTCCAATATCACACATGACTTGGAGTCTTCATTTTACCAACTATGAAGCAGCTGAGAAAGCAGGGACTTGCCTCTGCAGGGAAAGAACATTTCCTATCAAAATCAGGAGCAGCACTAGTGGCTGTAACAGCCTTAAGTGGATCAGAGATAAGTCCGTGCAGGTCTGGATCCCACTCTTCCTGGGATAGGGAGTGGGATTGTGGTGTGGCCTATTATAGACTCAGGTCTGCAGTGCATTCGCGCCCAAGGCTGAATATCTCTGCCATGCCCACTGGCGTGAGCACAAGATGAAAAGAGGCCTTTGTTATTTGCCAAGAGAAGAAAGTAGTGTATTAAGAAAAATA
Source organism: Pelodiscus sinensis (assembly GCF_052426305.1). Lineage (NCBI taxonomy): Eukaryota > Metazoa > Chordata > Testudines > Trionychidae > Pelodiscus > Pelodiscus sinensis. The sequence goes on along the minus strand of NC_143056.1, from coordinate 125,267,301 downwards.
AGCCCTAGGAATCAGGGAGTAAACGGCAGTTATGGCAGTTACGGCCATGCCATCCCACTGAATTTTCAGTGGAGTCACTAAGAGCAAAATCTGATCCATCATGTGACTTGACTGGCAATTTCCAAGAAAAGGGTTGGTTTTATTCCTGAGGGTAACTCACCATTTCCCTCCTCATAGTTTTACTTTCACACCCAAATAAAATTCAGCAAAATGTGAGTCGCAGCTGCTTCTATCCCCACCCCAAAGGAAAACTTAAGTTTCTTGTTTGTTTTTTTTTAAAAAAGCATCAGTATTTACATTTCTCCCTGCATTATTTATATTTTCCATCAGAGCCCCTTTTTGATGTCACACACTGGACATACTTGTTAATTGAGCAGATCCCAATTAATCATTTTTGAGTGGCCAAAAACCAAATTGCTACATAAAGAGATTATCACTTTCCCCAAACAAAAGTTTACTCACAACTGGAGTGACAATCTCCTCTGGTGGTCCAAAAGCAAGGTTCGCTCTGGGAACAATCTGTTTCCTCACTGTTGCATTAAGCAACCTGAATGCACGCTGAAAACCCAGCATGGCTCTTCTACTGTGTTCTCTTCCAATCCAGTCTCCGTACCCTTCGCAGGGAGTGTAACTAGTCCTGGCCTGTGTGCTGTGAGGCGGCAGCTGTCTGTGTCACAAGTTCCTTCTCTGAAGGCTGTTTATGGTTTGCAAGTTTTTGCTCTGGTGCCAGATGTCAAAGTGATAAACAAGTTCAGTTGCTTCATGCCTTCAAAATTAATTTAGCACTACTTGTTTCTGATTGGCTGGGGAGCTGGTCGGTCACACCCTCTGATAAGAGGCAAACACATGGTTTGCTAAGTTTAGTACTGGGGGGACTTCTGCATAACTATGCCTGAAGTGGCTTCATTTGTGAGTTTGCCTGTGTGAGACTAGTGCTGTTTCCAAACTGAAAAGGAGACAGAATGAATAAAGGCCACAGGATGGAAACGTTCAAGTGCATTGGATCAGACCTTTGAAAAGCAGCTCTGTGAGGGAGAGGTCTGCTTAAGGAAAGCATTTCACCTACCACCTTTTAAATTAACATCAGCAATCATAATGAATGTTTCTGAAGGAAGAGGGTGTAGTCTAGTGAGTAAAGTGGGGGAGACTAGGAGTCAGAAAACTTTGCCACTGGTGTGTGGTGCAACTTTGGGTATGAGAGCCTCAGTCTCCCCACTTGTAAAATGGAGATAATTCTAACTGCTTATGGGGTGGCATGAGGGTTAACCAATGTTTGTAAAGTGCTTGGAGCTCCCTAGATGAAGAGCATCTGAGAAGAGCCAAACAGCCTGTTTTTGATGGGAAAAAGCAATGAAAAACTGACCTGATCTATGGATTTAATACCCTGCTTGTGTGCCAAACCCAAAGAAATACCACAGTAGAGGGGAGCTTTCTGAAACAAATTCCCACGTTCGGCACGCTCACATGTATCTGAACCATGAGTTCTGTAAATGAGTCACCAGGAGGGAGCTGAAGGAGAACACACTGCCGGCGGGAGGGGTGAGTGGGTTCGGGAAACGAGTGCTTCAATGTTGGCCTCAGAGCATGCTGAATCTGAAGCCATCCTCCTCCAGCCTGTGCTGGAGTGCTAGGCCTCAGAGGACAGGGGCTTTGGAGCCTGAAGTGAGGCTCTTGCAGAGCCTCTTCTCATGTAGCACAGTGGGAGGAGTGTGGCAGGAGAACATGCTGACACAATAACCTCTCCGATGGGGCAGCTACCCGGCACGTGCTGCAATGAATGTGCACTGTTGGGGGCTTTTAATGGGGAGGGTGCAGATTTCTGCCCAGCCTGTTTTTATTGCCAGCAGTACCTAGAGGCCCAGCTTTCGGCAGGTGGTGGCCTCCCCCTCCATTTTCCTTCTCACCCTGTTGCAGCTGCCAACCATTTGCTTTCACCTGTGCTGCTGCCAGGGGAGCTGCAGTACCACCCTTCCTCTCTCATTCCTGCAGCTGACCTTTGCTTCCCCTCAGCTTGCCAGTCCTCTCAATGTTTGCGCGGTGAGCAGGCGCTTTCAGAACTGGAGCTGGGTAAACAAGGACTCACTTCAGAAAGCCAAAGTCCAGGGCTGATCCATCAGTCACAGGAAAACCTGCCTCGGGGGTGCTGCTGTCACTCCCCTGGCATACCCTGAATTTTCCATGTTTTATGTTTTTAAATGCAAACTCTGTGCTGGACTGGGGAAACCCTGTGCTCAGGGAGAGGGCACGGCAGAGAGGCAATGGCCATCTGAGCTTCTTCCTGGGAGTGGCTGGATCACAGATATCCCCTTGGCATTGTCTCCTAGTGTGCTGATCATGCGGATGGGGAGGAGTGCTGAGGTTTTCCTTTCTATGGTCTCCATTTTGTTTCCTTTGTCCTCCATCTTGTTTTCTCTCCCTCTAAGATGGCGGCCAGTCCCCTGGTCACCATCTCCTATCAGGAGGAAAACAGTGGCGGGAAAGTTAGGCATGAGACTCTAATCCGCCCAGCAACAGGCACGTGACTCTAATCCGCCCAGCAACCAGGGAGTTTATAGGGGGCGCTCACCTGCCCCTCTGGGCTCTCTGTATCCATGTCATCAGTACAACCCAGTGGTGCTAAGGTCACAGGTGGCAACTGTTTGGCCTTGTTGGCCATTGAGACAGAGAAGTGAGCCAGCTAGAGTTGCAGCCAGGCAGGCTGTTTGACCTTATAGACCTTATAGACCACTTGGATAAAAGATAGACAGCGCAATGACTGGTAGCATAGGGCTTGGTTTATTAGTATAGGGTCTGCAGTGGGGAGTGTCTTACATGCATGCACACTATCCATTTCTTTTAGGGTCTGCATACCACACTCAGGATGGCATGTCAAGAGCAAAAGAAAGAAGATAAAAGTTCCAGGGAGAAGACCGCTCACTTACCTGAACCTTGCAGGAAACCAACCTCCAAGAGGAACCAAAATCCCAAATAAATACATCTTACTATATGTAAAACATTTACAGGTCAACCCCCTTTCTCAATGAAAGAGAAAGATGCGCAGTGGTTGCACAGAGAAATGCAAACTGCCTCCTCCCACCCCCTGGCATAACAATTATTTACGCTGGGCTTGGTAATAGACAAAAGTGTTTTTATTACATATAGGCTACGTCTACACTGGCCCCTCTTCCGGAAGGGGCATGTAAATTTCACTAGTCGTCGTAGGGAAATCCGCGGGGGATTTAAATATCCCCCGCGGCATTTAAATAAAAATGTCCGCCGCTTTTTTCCGGCTTTTAAAAAAGCCGGAAAAGAGCGTCTAGACTGGCCCCGATCCTCCGGAAAAAGTGCCCTTTTCCGGAGGCTCTTATTCTTACTTCAAAAAGGGCACTTTTTCCGGAGGATCGGGGCCAGTCTAGACGCTCTTTTCCGGCTTTTTTAAAAGCCGGAAAAAAGCGGCGGACATTTTTATTTAAATGCCGCGGGGGATATTTAAATCCCCCGCGGATTTCCCTACGACGACTAGTGAAATTTACATGCCCCTTCCGGAAGAGGGGCCAGTGTAGACGTAGCCACTAAGAATAAGATTTAGGTGGTTGCAAACAGACAGATCAACATAAACAAAATACAGGACTATGCAGCACTTAAAAGACTAGCAAGATGGTTTATTAGGTGATGAGCTTTCGTGGGCCAGACCCACTAGCTCTTAACCTAATAAACCATCTTGTTAGTCTTTAAAGTGCTGCATAGCCCTGTCTTTCGTTTCAGCTAGACCAGACTAACACGGCTACATCTCTATTACAGATCAACATAAATTACTGAATTGAAATGAACAAAAATGCCAGCTAGTTCTAATCCACTAAGAAACTTGTTACATACAAATTCTTACCCTAAACAGCTGTTCTTAGGTGAAAACAAGTCAGAGCTGATCTTTACTTTGATTTGAAGCTACAGCCTTTTCAGAGTTTTTTTGTTGTTAAGTATCCTCTTAGTGTGTGCCAGGCAGTTTCAAAGGCTAGCTGAAGACAAAGGCTTTTTTGCTTCTCATTGCTAAAATAGTCAATCCCCAGGGCGGGAACCTTTTGTTTGGCACCCTGCATCTCCATGGAAAAATTCCAGATTCAAGGTGGATTCCGGTACTAGGAACCACGTAAAATGTGGAGGTGGCATGGGCATATGTCTTTCTAGGACCAATCACTGTTTGTGTTTATAGGACAAATTCAACCATTCATAGGCCACTGGGTTTGAGTACTCAGTCATTAAGTACTGGAACATCAGCAATGGCTCTGATTAGCACATTTAGAATTATAAACAGATCCACACCTCGTATTTCTCACTTCACATACAAGAATAAGATGTGCACAACAATAGGATATACAGATTCAGCAGATTGTAACTGTAAAATTGCTGTGTTACATGATCTGTTTTGCAGAAAGCATCTTTGAGTTATGCATATTTGTATCCATAAGCCAATTTTCATACAGTAATGAGGCGGGGCTTGTGTCACTTCCTGCTCTGCTAATGTTCCTCGCCACTGACCTGCAGAACCATGTCGTGGGCTGAGAGGTTAGTTTTGTTTCCAGGTTGTGTCTGCCTAAGACTTATAACAAGGGAGCGTGTGAGTGACACCTGTGTTGGATGTTACTGACCGATGTGAATGCCTCTCCATTAGGAAAAATGGAGCCTGTTAACTCATTGCTATTGGCCAAAAACCAACCACTGGCTGGTAACAGCTCCTGGTCATTAGTGACTTAGAGGTTTTTGTCTCTTTCAGGTGCATCTTTCCCTAAATTGCTTCTGAGCAGGGATGTGTCCCATGAGCTATAACACTGGCCACCAGTAGCCATTCCAGGTATCGGGTTCCTCCCCTTATGTGCGTTATTCAGGCTTGACACGCAGTGAAGACTCCCTGTGTGTATGGGGCATGGATCACTGTATGTCTGGGCCCATGCTGTCACCATCCAGCTCAGACTGGAACGGAACTCTGGCTGCCTACTTGGAAAAGCCCGGCTTGTTAATCACATTTAGCCAGGTGGTGCTAGCAATTGCACAATCCATCCCACACTGCTCCCCAGCCTGCCTGCAGATGTCGCTGCGAGGGAAGGAAACTCCCCATGCCCAAGCCTAGCTCCTGGGCAATGTTTGGGTTATACAAGAAACAAAAAACAGGACTATGTAGCACTTTAAAGACTAACAAGATGGTTTATTAGGTGATGAGCTTTCGTGGGCCAGACCCACTTCCTCAGATCAAATTGTGGAAGAAAATAGGCATGACCATATATACCAAAGGGATACAATCAAAAAAAGTGAACACATATAAAATATTGTGGACTTAGTGTGAGGCTTTGTTCCTATCTCCTGGCAGATATAATTTGCATGTTTGACATCCTCCCTCCCCTTGCTGCCTCTGTATCAGAGACAGCAGGAGGGGGAGCGTGAGCTTAAAAGCCAGTCCTCCCCAGCACCAGTGCTGCTTGTCCCCCCCACTGCCTCCATCAGAGGCTGGGGTGGGTGAGGAGTAGGTGCTGCCTCACAACAGGTCCCAGCAGGAAGTTGGGGACCCCCCATGAATAGGGATTCTGGCTCACACCAGGTGCAGGACAAAACCCACTGTGGCTTTGCAATTTAATATGAAGGTGGAGCCAGGGATTAGGCTGCCCGGCTCCTACTGCCTTTTAAATTGCAGAGCCACAGTGGAGTTTGGCTCCGCAGCCGGTGTGAGCCAGAACTGAGCGAGGCTGCCTATCAACTCATTGAGTAGTCAATAAAAATTCTATCGACTACTTGATTAGTTAAATACCCGCATTTTAACATCCCTAGTTTGACAGGAGTTCCAGAGATTCCCGGAAGCCGTACCATCCAGAGTGTCCCTGTGTGCCATACTCATAAAACAGCAGCACAGAATGCTCTTCTGGTGGGGTGGGCTTTGGAGTGGCCTAGAGTATATGGCATTTCCCTGGGGAGTACAGGGCTGGGGGAATGAGTCCCCCCTCCAACCCCCCCCCCAAACCTGGGAGTGAGCAGACAGCCAATAGAGGACCTTCTGAAAGTAGGGAGGTGGTGTGGGTTCTTGAGAGGAGTAGAGGCTAAATCATTTGACTGGGGAGCGCAAAGTGGTGGATTCAAGCACACCTCCCCTAGAAGCTATGGGAGCAAAAGGGAGTTGTGGAGGAGTAAAAGGAGGTGCAAGAGGGAGATTTGATGGGTGTTGTGGAAAGTGAGCCCCCTCCCAATCTAGAAGTTAGTGGACCCGGACTACGTAACCAGGCCCAAAGTAGACAAGCATGTCCTAATTAAAGTCTAATGATCTTGATTCTGGTCAAGAGTCATTCGTGGCCTATATGGTGTGTAGTCTAGGCTGTTGGACTGATGGTGGAGGAGCTGACAACTGAGATTTGTACAACAGCAAACTGGGGGAGCTAACAGCAGGAGGGAGTAAGTCTGCAGCAGCGGGGACCTGTGGCTTCCAGTTGAATTAGATGGGGATGGATTAAGGGTGAGGGGTAGCTGGTGCTTGGCTATGAACCAGAATTGTGGGTAGGTGGGCACAGCCCAGCTGATCAATTAGTCTGATGATTGGTTTCTTTGGTTACCTGAAATAACACTGGTTGTGTTACTCATTTACCATGACTCTGCATGTGTGTGTGAGAGGGGAAGAAAAATAGCGTTACTAATAGTGGCTAAGGCAGTAGTTCCCAACCTTTTTGAGCATACAGACCCCTTTTCAATCTGTTAAAATTTTGCGGCCCCCCCAAAGGGGAGTGATGGGAAGTGGCAGCCAGCCTGTCCCTTGGCCCGCACTGCTTCTTCAGCTCCCACCCCTCCATCCTCCGCCCATCCACAGAGGGTATGGTGAGGGGGCTCTTTTGGCCAAAGGCAGCTCTTAGCTGAGTATGGAGCCCTGGGGAGAAAAAAAAAAGGAAAGGAAAGGAAAGGAAAGGAAAGGAAAGGAAAGGAAAGGAAAGGAAAGGAAAGGAAAGGGTCAGGCCCACCATGGGACATGGAGCGGGAAGAGGGCTGGAGCGTAAACAACAGCTCAGCTTGCAGCAGGACCGAAGGTGTCTCCTGGAGTATCAAGATCCCAACCTGAGGGTGGGAGGCAGCATGAGTGCAGCTGGTCGTGAATAGCAAGCCACGGGCGAGAATCGCCTGGTGGAAAGTTTCACTCCCATGGTGGGACTTACTTTTCTATTCCTTTCCCTTCCTAAACTTTCCATGGACTCCCTACAGTACCATCATGGAGCCACTGGAGTAAGGTAATTATATTTGAACTTCCAACAGCCATATATGTGAAAATAGACATAGATGAGCTCAAATGTTTTATTTAAACAGAAATACCCTGCTAACCTACTCTGCTACTTAGGGTAAGATTCCAATGCTGGCTTTTCCATTCACAGAGAGCTGATCTGAATTCTCACTCTTCATTCCGACCTGCAATTAACCTCTGTATATCCACCCGCACTGATCAATCATCTCCATTCTGGCCTGCCAGCACCATTGTCTAATCTATTCCTAGCCAGCCTCCTTCCCTGGACATGCACAACTCCTACATATCACTCAATACAGTACATCAAAAAAAAAGTTCATAAATAATCGTGTTTATTTCATGGGGTGCTGTAGATTTGATTCGCTCACATATTCTATAATGTGCATTTTTGGCCTTGAAGCATATGGAATCCTCTCTACTTCCATTGACTTAATTAGGAGCTGAGGATACTCAGCATCTCACAGCCCTGGGCCCTTGCAGGTGGGAATGTTTTGGGCTCTCAGAAATGCATGGATTTGTCTGTGGGTTTTGTTACCAGCAGCAGCTCAGCCACTTGAGGGAGAGTTCCCAGAAGAGCAGCCAAGAGTCCAAGTCCTTCCTGCTAATGGATCAGAGGAAGAATCTGAATGGAACACAGAGGCTTTCAGTCTAGTCTGTTTAGACTGAAGTGTCTCTGGTGGGTGAGCTAATACACCTGAGGGTCTGAGCCAGAGTCCATGGAAATCAATTGTCTTTCCATGGACTTCACTGGACTTTAGATTCATTCGCATCATCCTAATCATGTTCCCGTTATGCCTCTGGCATTTAGGGCAGTGGTGAAGCTCCTTCACTCCTGTCTGTTTCAGGCAAATCTTTCAATGGTTTCCCATTTTGAACAGCTGGTGCCACATGCCCCTGGTGGGGGGAGGAGACTTCATGTGCTTCCCTGTCCCTAGGTCTCAATTGGCCAGGGAGTGGAGGGTGGCTGTGGACCTGATCAAACAGCTTGGTGGGCTGGATCTGGCCTGTGGAGCCTATTTTGCCCACCCTCAGCCTAAGGCCTGGGTATTGGGTATGGCTGAAAGAAGAAAGCCAGGGCCAAAGAATTGAGATTTTGCCAAAAAGATCTGGGACCAGCAGGCCCCCTGATGGGGGAGAGGAGAGAGGCAAATGGGGCAGCTGGACCAGGGTCCTGTGAGTCTAAAGGCCCAGGGGCTTCTGATAGTTGCTGCCACTACTACAGCAGTGGTGGTAGCTGGAGACTTCGGCCCATTAGAACTGCCACTGAAGCACCAGGTGGTGCACTCCAAAGCCCTGTGCTGTAGGCTCTAGCAGCTGGTTTTGAGTGCTGGTAGGGGAATCTGCACCAACGGGGCAGTGCAGGGGGCTGGCTGCCCTAGTTCTGCCCTTTCTGCCCAAGGCCCTGCCCCTTCTGGGATTGTGGAGCCAGAGGGGCCCCATCTCCACATTGCTCCAGGACTTGGCAACCTTGTTGGCTCTCCGGGGTACCAGTGGTTTGGGGCGGATATATGGTAGAAGACAGAGTTGTTGATTCGAGTCCCACGACTTGAACTCAAGTCTGACTTAAGTCGCCTAGGTGACTTGACTTGAGACTCGTCTCAGGTTCATTGTTTGTGACTTGAGACTCGACTTGAGACTTGCTAATTTTGTTAAATTGACTTGGTGAAAAAATTGTCCAAAAATGCCGATATTGATGGCTTGTATAAAAGTGACTTGACATTTTTTAAATTAAGACTTGAGACTCAACTTGGGACTTGACTCGAAAGTGACTTTAGGGACTTGAGACTCGACTTGAGACTTGAACTGTAGTGACTTGAAACTCGACTTGGACTTGACAATGACGACTTGAAGACAACACTGGTAGAAGAACTGTGGTTAAATAGGAATGTTTGTGTTGTGCTTATAGAGTTTATTTGGGGAACCTGAGGATTATTTCAGAGGGGTAGCTCTGTTTGCCTTTCAGCTAAAACAACAAGGAGTCCTGTGGCATCTTAAAGACAAACACATTTATTTGGGCATAAGATTTCATGGGCTAGAACTGAGGATTATTTGTATCATTTGTTAAACTGGTGCTGGGTGAGGGGTCCTGAAAGAGGAGGCTAATAGATGCAGGGCGTCTGCAAAACATTCCTGGGCCACAAGGGCGCCTTCAATAAGCAGCAATCCTGTGACACAGGGTTCTCTAGTCTCTATAAATATCCTAGGGCTGGTTGTTTTTCATAGTTTACAAACAATATGCTGCCATCTTAAGAGTGTAGTGATTTTATTACAGTCAGTACTATGATGTGTGGTCAAAGATAAATATGAATGGGGACAGAAAAACCTCTAATAAGTGACAATAGCATGTGAATGAATAACTTACAAAAAATGCAACATTCCGTCAATGAGTTAGTATTTATTATCCTGAATTCGGAGTGTCTTTTACACCTGCTGAACTCAAAAGTCACTGGAACAGTTTGCCATGGGGTGAGTAAATTCAGCAGCATCTGGACTCCTTAAATCAGAGCTGGGTGCCTTTGTAAAGGATGTGCTGTAGTTCAATCACAAGTTATTGGTCTCAGTGCAGAGATGGGCTGACATTTTATGACCTGTGTAATGCAGCAAATTGGAATAGATGAGCAGACGTCCCTCCTAGCTTTAAAAATCTATTTAAGTTCAACATTCATTTGCTTATTAGATCACTTGCCAAAGCAAAAACCATCTGTTTCTCCCTTCTCAAGATAATAGAAAATAAAGACAAGAAATAATGGGGTTCATTGAATTATGGCAGTAACAGAACTCCGAATTTTTTCATCTGAACCCACACTAAGAAAACATCCATATTCATAGAGTAGCTTAACATTCACCTAAGCCATTGAACTAATGCTTTTACCATCTCTGTTTTGTTTTGTGTGAAGATCTCATTTTTAGACATCCTGTGACAGGGTGTAGCAAATCTGCACTGGACCTGCGAGGGTTAACCAGGATTACTTAGCCGAAAGAGCCCCACACCCTACAGCTTTGCTGGGCATTTCCACAGACCTGCTGGGCTTACTGCTGCTCTGGAAGGAGGTGCTGCTAGACCTCTGGAGAAAGAGCTGCAGGTGGACCAAACTATGGAAGCCAGTCAGTGGGGATGGTTGGAGAAGCCCTCAGTCTGGTGGAAAGTGGGAAAGAAGGTGGCTTTGGTGAATCAGGTAGGAAGTAGCTCAGGGTGGGGAGTTAGATCCCTAAGATCTTGGCATGTTTTGGATGGATTCCCTGCTGAGTTAGCGGTAGGATACTCCACCACTGACATGAGGGGCAGGCAACCCAGCTCCTACTGCATTTTAAATTGCAGAGCCACAGCAGGGTTTGGTCCTGGACCGGCATGAGTTGGGACTGAGCCGGGCTGCCTGCCTGCCCAGCTCTTAACTACATTTAAACTGCAGAGCCGCAGCGGGGATAGGTCTCCTGCTGCGGCCCTGCATTTAAATGCATGTAGTTGATAGTATTAACCGATAAGCTTTTGCTTATTGGTTAATTGATTAATTGACTGCTTTATTACATCCCTAAAATGAAGAGCTGTGGTCAGTATTTTGACACTATGTTCCCATATTCACCCTTTTTACAAGTCTATGATGTATTTTGTACAAAGTACATCTTGTGAGGTATCATTTGAAAACTTATAATTTGCTCTTTGCTATTATCCTGGTAAAATGTGTTGTCACATTGTATGTAAAGTAGGACATTACTAAGACATGTTCCATGTTTACAAAAGCAGCCACAAACTGGTTCTTCAGAGACAAAGGGCAAAATGATTCCACAGCCAGGTATCAACAAAATCAAATGGACTATCACCTGGTCAAATGGCCATTCTTTGTCCTGGCTGGGATGATTTAGTTGGTCCTGCTTTGGGCAGGGGCCTGGACTTGATGACCTTCTATGATTCTATGAAAAGGGGGTGTTTATGAATGAGAAATCTGTATTTTGGCAGATCTCTTGATTTTAGTGCTAGCTGATCCACAGCCAGGATTAGGTTGATTTAACTACGTCTCTCAGGCTATGTCTAGACTACATGGCTCCATCGACGGAGCCATGTAAAATAGTTTATTCGGCAAAGAAGTGGGGATTTAAATAATCCTCGCTTCGTTAAGATAAAAATGGCCGCCGCGCTGTGCCAACGATCAGCTGATCCGACACAGTGGGGCAGTCTAGACGTGCCGTGGTCAACAAGGGAAGCCTTTGTTGACCACTCCTGTAAACCTCGTTTCACGAGGCATACCGGAACGTGTCTAGACTGCCCCGCTGTGCCGGATCAGCTGATCGTCGGCACAGCGCAGCGGCCATTTTTATTTTAATTAAGTGGGGATTATTTAAATTCTTTGCCTATGCCATGTAGTCTAGACATAGCCTCAGAGGCATAGATTTTTTAACATTCCTGTGAGATGTAGCTAGACTGAAATAAATTCCTACTGTAGGCTAGCTCTTGTATATAACAATTTAAAATGTTACTCAAACATCAACTTGTTGCCACGCATCCTGGGATTTTTAATATCTACAAGATCAGTAAACAGCTTACCCAGGAACCTATCCCTGCAGCAAACCTCATTGCCAACTCTGTCCACACATCTATACAAGAGACACCATCACAGGATCTAAACTCATTAGACACATCATCATGGGCTCATCCACCTGCACATCCACTAATGTGATCTATGCCATCAAGTGCCAGCGATGCCCCTCTGCCATGTATATTGGCCAAACTGGACAGTTTCTGTGCCAAAGGATAAATGGATACAAACCAGATGTCAGGAATGGTCACACATAAACCTGGGGAACATTTTAACTTCCCTGGGCATTCAGTAATGGATTTGAAAGTAGCCATCCTTCTACAAAAAATTTCAAAACCTGATTACAAAGGGATACAGCTGAACTGGAATTCATTTGCAAAATCAGCACTATCAATTTAGGATTGAAAAAGGATCTCAACTCGTTAATACACTACAAAGGCAATTTCCTCCCTCTGGATATTCACATCTCCACACCAAATACTGTGAATGAGGCGCTTCCACCCTGACTTGTTTAGCCTCATTAACACAAGAAACTTTTTCCTTATAAAGACCCCTGCTTTTGTTACTTCCATTTCAATTCATCTGATGAGGTGTGTTTTACACATGAGTGCTTATGCCCTAATAAATCCATTAGTCTTTAATGTGTCCCAGGATTTCTCCTTGTTTTTGTGGATACAGGCTAACATAGATTCCCCTCTGAGACTTTTCACCATGCTGTGAAAAGTGAGTTTCACATTGCCTCTTTTCTGTGCTGCTGCTGGCATAGTACTTTCTTCAGAGCTAGGTGGCAGTATATGTACTCATGAGAGGGAAGGGATAAGTGATTACAGACACAAAGAAGGGTGGGTCTGATGAAATAAGTTTGAGAACTGATACGCTAGAGAATTCTATACTATCTACTGATATGGAGAAGATCTGATCCAAAGACTGTCTGATAATCTGTATCTATACACACAAATATCTAACACAAAAAGGAGAGGAGTGTTCTACTCTTTTCTTAAGTTCCCAGATCTCTCAGGGTATATGGCTGTTTTTCCGGAAAAACTACTTACGTCCACACTGCTATTGTGTTCTTTCGATAAGAAAGGCAAAAGAACGGAGGGGTTTTTCTGACAGCGGTAAACCTCTTTTCAAGGAAGAAGCCTTTTTCTGAAAGAGCTCTTTCAGAAAAAGGAGTATGTGGATACGGAACGGGCTTTTTTTTTTTTTTTTTTTTTTTCCGAAAGGAGAGGCCTCCAGGAACTAACACAGGTGCCCTGGTGGACACTCCATCCAAACTAATCACAACTCTATAGTTCCTGTCTCCTACCAGCTCTTAAAGCTGCAGGCACCCTGGACAAGCCTTGTGGCAGGAAAGAACAGTGGCCTTGGGAGCAGCATCTGACCACATGGCTCTCCCTGCCACAGACATTGACAACACCTACAGCCCAGCCACAAGTCCCCGAGTCCTCCCTGGCCGTCACAGGGAGCACCACCAGGGCTCCCAGGACCCTGCCAGGGGTAGCGAGTGGTGTGCACCCTCCTGGTTCAGAGTGGAGATCCTGTCCCTCCTTGAGCAGTGGGGGAAGGAGAAGACCCTGCAGGATCTCTGCTCCTGGCACCGAAATGCCGATATTTATGGGCACCTGGCCAAGGCCCTGGTGCAGTGGGGACCCCTTCCCCCAGACCTTAGAACAGGTACGGCAGTGGTCCCCAACCTTTTGGGGCTGCCGGGCACCCGGGGGAGGGGCTACTCACATGCCAGGCACCTGGGGGAGGGGCCACTCACGCATCCGGGGGCGGGGCCACCCATATGGTGTGTGCCTGGTGCTGGCGCCAGCCATGCGCCACACTCCCAGGGCTGGCGCTGCTCCTGTGCCGCGCGCCCAGGGGTGGGGCTGCCCATACACCGTGCACCGGGGCCAGAACAGCCCATGTGCCGCACGCCTAGGGGCGGGGCTGCCACCGCCCACATGCTGCATGCCTGGGGCCAGCGCCACTCCTGTGCTGCGCGCCCAGGGCCGGTGCCACCCTTGTGCTGCGTGCCCAGGGGCCGGCACAGCCCTTGCACCGCACACCCAGGGGCAGGGCCACCCAAACGCTGCGCACCCAGGGTCAGGGCTGCCCATGTGCTGTGTGCCCGGGGCCAATGCTGCCTATACGCCGTGCACCCAGGAGGCCGGCACTGCCCATGCGCCATGTGCCCAGGGGTGGGGCCGGCCCTGTTCACTCAGTGGGCGCACAGAAATGGCCCAGCGGGCATCTTGGCACCCGCAGGCACCATGTTGGGGACCACTGAGGTATGGAGTAAAGTCAAAGACCTCCACCAGGGCTATGCCAGGGCCAGGGAGTGGAGCTCTACCTCCAGGGCAGGACCCCACTCCTGCCCCTATTACCAGGAGCTCCATCAGATCCTGGGGGGTGGGCAAGCCCTTTCCCCACCCGTGATGGTGGACTCAGGGCTTGAAACACCCGTCATCACCCACTCGCAGCTCACTGAGGAGGAGGAGGAAGAGGACAAGCGACAGCAGAGGTAGGACGAGGAGGATACAGCCAGCACCGTGATAGGGAATAGCCAGCATGGGTTTGTGAAGAACAAGTCATGCCAAACTAATCTGATAGCTTTCTTTGATAAGATAACGAGCCTTGTGGATAAGGGAGAAGCGGTGGATGTCATATACCTAGACTTTAGTAAGGCATTTGATACGGTCTCGCATGATATTCTTATTGATAAACTAGGCGAATATAACTTAGATAGGGCCACGATAAGGTGGGTGCATAATTGGCTGGATAACCATAGTCAGAGAGTTGTTGTTAACGGTTCTAAATCCTGCTGGAAAGGATAACAAGTGGAGTTCCTCAAGGGTCTGTTTTGGGACCCGTACTGTTCAATATCTTCATCAATGATGTAGATATTGGGATAGAGAGTACGCTTATTAAGTTTGCAGATGATACCAAACTGAGTGGGGTTGCAACTTCTTTGGAGGATAGGGACATAATTCAAAATGACCTTAGCAAGTTAGAGAAATGGTCAGAGGTAAACAGGATGAGGTTTAATAAAGAGAAATGCAAAGTGCTCCACTTAGGAAGGAACAATCAGTTCCATACATACAAGATGGGAAGCGACTGTCTAGGAAGGAGCATGGCAGAAAGGGATCTAGGGGTCATAGTGGACCACAAGTTGAATATGAGCCAACAGTGTGATGCTGTTGCAAAAAAAGCAAATATGATTCTAGGTTGTATCAACAGGTGTGTTGTAAGCAAAACTCGTGAAGTCATTCTGCCGCTCTACTCTGCACTAGTTAGGCCTCAGCTGGAGTACTGTGTCCGGTTCTGGGCACCACATTTCAAGAAAGAAGTGGAGAAATTGGAAAGGGTACAGAGAAGAGCGACAAGAATGATTAAAGGTTTAGAGAACATGACCTATGAAGCCAGGCTTCATGAACTGGGCTTGTTTAGTTTGGAAAAAAGAAGATTAAGGGGGGACATGATAGCGGTTTTCAAATATCTAAAAGGGTGTCACAAGGAGGAAGGCGAAAATTTGTTCCTCTTGGTTTCTGAGGACAGGACAAGGAGTAATGGGCTTAAAGTGCAGCAGGGGAGGTTTAGATTGGACATTAGGAAAAAATTCCTAACTGTCAGGGTGGTCAAATATTGGAATAAATTGCCAAGGGAGGTGGTGGAATCTCCCTCTCTGGAGATATTTAAGAACAGGTTAGATAGACATCTGTCAGGGATGGTGTAGACGGAGCTTGATCCTGCCTTGAGGGCGGGGGGCTGGACTCGATGACCTCTCGAGGTCCCTTCCAGTCCTATGATTCTATGATTCTATGACCCTGGAGCCAGTACTCTGGTCTTGGACGTGTCTCAGGCATCCTCTGATGGCAAGAAGGGATCATCAGGTGAGTGCTCTCAATTTTCCAAACGCACAGGGTGGGGGAGGCGGGAGAAGGAGGGATTGGGTGAGGTTGTCGCTTGGCCTTCTTGGCCTGGACATCGTACTGCAGTCGGTGCATGTGGCAGCACGTGCAGCACTAGTCTGTGCCATGCGGCCTCAGGAGGCAGCCCCAGAGCACCCCTGGGATCCTGCTCACAGGCTCAGGGGAGGCCACACACATGTCTGACCCCAGGGGATGGCGGGGACAACCTCCCACCACCACTCACCGCTGGAAGCAGGCTGGGCACAAAGGTTCATGCACGACCATACACACCAAGGAGCACCGCACACAGCACACAGGCATGCTTGTCCGTACGAGGCACCACCCGCTCCCGCAGACAGCGCTGCCAGGTGCAGGTGTGTGTGCGGATCCAAGGGAGGGCAAGGCTGCTCCAGGCTCCTCTTGCACCCCTGGGATCCCACAGTGGCCGGACACTTCCCTTGCCTGCTTGTTCATGGGTGGGGAAAGCAGGCAGCATGGTCCCCTGGGCACCTCGGAGCCCCTGTGAGGCAGGGCCTGCTGTGTACACCTCACATGGCCTTGTTCCTGGGACCTCCCCATCCTCTAGATTGATGACTGTTGCTTGCTGCTCACAGCCTCAGGGACACTGTCTGCATGAAGGACTGACCACCTCTCCACAGCTGGACCAGCCATTGCTGAGGGGCGATCACCACCATCCAAGGCAGCAGCCCAACCCCGGGGGACCCAAAAATGCACAAGGGTCCATGAGGACCTGATGAGGCAGCCTGTGGGTATCCTGCATGACATGCAGCAGACCCTGGTGCAGAAGGTCCAGGAGGACGCTGAGTGGCAGAGCTGCAAGTGGGAGCATCTCATGCGGCACGGTGGCAACATGTGTGACGTCATGTGGGAAACGATGGCACACGTGGCTGCTATCCCTGCTCCTGCCTCCCACCCTCCTGCTATGGCCATTCCCCTTCTCCCTGCCCCCCAAGCGATGCCTCTGCTCCCCCCGGCTATGTCTCTGTGTCCTCCGCAAGTGATGCCTAAGCTCCCTCCCTCTGCCTCCCCACCATCCCTGACCCCGCTTCATTCCCCCCTCCTGCCCACCCCTCTGTTGTCCCAGGTCCCACCCGGCCCCAAGTTCACTGAGGTCCCTGGACCTGAGGTGGCATATCCAGCCATCCCCCACACCACTCCCAGCCCTGAACCCTCCTCTTCCCTTCCTCCCTCTAGGTTCTCAACATCCCTCCCCTCTCCAGGTTCTCAGCCCCCTCCTCCCCAGTTTATTTTATTGAAAGAAAAATACAAAGTTAGTTTTGTTGAAATCAAAACAGGTGTGTTTATTCAGCACTCAGGGAAGGGGGGGAAGGGAGGGGTTGTGGTGGGAAAGGGATATTGGAGCAAGGCCCAGACCCCTAGTGTGGAGGCCCTGGGGAGAGTTACTGGGGTCCTTGAGAGAAACTCTTCCTCAGATCTTCCCAGATGCACACCCCCAACTGATGGGCCTGGTGGATGGCAGCTGTCCACAACTGCTCAAAGGCCCCCCCTTTGCAGGTGGCCTCTGCCCCCCCACTCCAGTAGGAAGGCCTCTCCCTTCCTTTCCACAATGTTGTGCAGGACACAATACGCTGATACCACCTTGGGGATGTTGTGCTCCCCGACCCGAACCAAGCTTTGAGGTGGCTGAAAGGAGGGTCAGGGCACAACAGGGAGGCAAGATCAAATCAGTATCTTAGATGCCTATATACAAATGCAAGAAGTATGGGTAATAAGCAGGAAGAACTGGAATTGCTAACAAATAAATACAACTATGATATCATTGGTATTACAGAAACCTGGTGGGATGGGACGCACGATTGGAATGTTGGTATGGAAGGGTACGGCAAAAGACCAGCTTGGCTTAACAAGGAGATCTTGCATGATCTCAAAATAAAAAAGGAGTCATATAAAAAATGGAAACTAGGACAAATAACAAAGGATGAATATAGGCAAGCAACACGGGAATGCAGGGGCAAGATTAGGAAGGCAAAGGCACAAAATGAGATCAAACTAGCTACAGGCATAAAGGGAAACAAGAAGACCTTTTATAAATACATTAAAAGCAAGAGGAAGACCAAGGACAGGGTAGGCCCACTGCTTAGTGAGGAGGGAGAAGCAGTAACAGGAAACTTGGAAATAGCAGAGATGCTCAATGACTTCTTTGTTTCGGTCTTCACCGAGAAGTCTGGAGGTGTGCCTAACGTAGTGAATACAAGCAGAGAGAGGGTAAGTTTAGAAGATAGGATACACAAAGAACAAGTTAAAAATCACTTAGGAAAGTTAGATGTCAGCAAGTCACCAGGTCCTGATGAAATGCATCCCAGGATACTCAAGGAGCTGATAGAGGAGGTATCTGAGCCTTTAGCTATGATTTTTGAAAAATCATGGCAGACAGGGGAGATTCCAGAAGATTGGAAAAGGGCAAATAATGTGCCCATCTATAAAAAGGGGAATAAGAACAACCCAGGAAACTACAGACCGGTCAGTTTAACGTCTGTCCCAGGGAAGATAACGGAGCAGGTAATTAAGGAAATCATATGCAAACACTTGGAAGGTAATAAATTATTCTATGATTCTATGATTCTACCCAGGGGAAGGCAGAGGAACGCTAGGTTTTATACTTTGCCCTCAAACTCTAGTGACAGCAAACAAGGAAAAAACACATTGACTGGCCAGGTAAATGTGGCTACAGCCCTCTTCCTCCAAAATGCTCCTCTTGGCCACATACACTCACCCCTGCACTCTCACCTCCTGCTCTGACTCTCTCCTATCTCCCTGCCTTGTGCCCTTTGCCCTAAATCCTGCACTTCCTACATCCCCAATGTCCTGAGCCACCCCCAGTTCTTTGTCCTGAGCCCCTCCTCCTACCCACTTTCCTGAGCCTCTCATATACCCTAACTCTTGACTCCTGTATTCCCATCTCCTGCCCAAACTCCTGCACCCCCTGCATTTCCCAACCTTCTGCCCTGAGTCCCCTGCACTCCACCCCACATCTACATTTCTTACAGGTACTGTTGTATGACCAACTCCCCACCCCCACCTAAAGGAACCTTCAAGGCAGACTGGGTTGTGATCAGACAGTACTTGTAAGAAGTTTCACCCCTGGAAGAGGTGATCTGGATTTTCCCAGTGATATATATTTTCATTGGAATATTTGGTTTTCTCCAAATTGAAACTTTCCACAGGAAAAGGTTAATTTTTGCAAAGCTCTTTTGACTGTATTGTTGTCATCAGAAAAATCAAATGAAAACATTTTATTTCAGGTCAGATCAATGTTAATCATTGTGTCTGTCTGAACGGCTGCAATTCCCTATGTAGTTGTAGTTTGGGTCTGTCATTTCTCCAATTCTCATTTATAGGCTGCATTCCACTTCCAGTGTACGTCATCCATGATGAGCCTGCACTGCAGAGCTCAGTCACAAGAATAGACCAGTGCATCATGGGAGACAGTCAGGTGATGGTATTCATGCAATTGGCACCATGGGTATGTCTAGACTACAGTCTTTTGTTGGGAGAGGCTTTGTTGACAGATACTGTCGACAAAGCTTCTGTCAACAAAGAACGTCTAGACTATATCCAGTTCTGTCGACAAAGCAAGCCACTTTGTCAACATGAGAGTGTAGACGCAAAGGACAGTGTAGATGCAATAACGCCTTCTGTCGACAGAAATCTGTCGACAAAAGGCGTTATTCCTTGTAGAATGAGGTTTACTGTCGTCGACAAAACTGCCAAGTTCTGTCAACATTGTCGACAGAACTTGGCAGTAGTGTAGATGCAGGTATAGTTTAGTCGAAGACCACAAAACCCTGTAGTCTAGACATACCCCACAGGAGGCAGGTGGGATGCCAAGAGACACAACAGGAGCTCTAAAAGAAACATTCAGTAATGTCAAGATGAGCTGGAACACTGCTGTTTCGATGCAGTAATATTGATGTTTCATTTACATGAAAAATGCAGGACCAAAACTTTTCAACATTCTCAAATCAATTTTTTCCTGAATATTTTTGTATGTGAAAATCTTTACTATTTTATCCTCTGCAATTTGTGATATAAAAGCATATCAAAATAGTAAAAATTTCCCAAAGACAGAAAATAGAGTTTAGAACTAAATAAAATTGTGCATATAAAATACTTTCCTCTAAAATCTCACTTTTCAGAAGACAGAACACTCAAAATGCAAAACTCTTCATCTGAAAACCAAAACATTTTTTTTGCTTTTTGTGAATGCTTTTCTAGCAAATGTGAGGATTTTTTTTTTTTGAGAAAGGGGAGTGGGAAACTTTTTCTAAACATCTTTAGTTGAAATATTTTCAGCCAATTAGAAGAATTTTGTTTTGACTCATGAAATCTTTACAAAACATCTATTTCAAAAAACAAATTTGATTTTCATAACATTCATAAAATAATACAAGTTGCAGGTGGATTAATCACTCCCATTGTGTACTGCACATCATAGCAGTTTTTTCAATGTTTTTCTCATCTGTCTTCCTCAAATGTTTACAACCATTATTGGTAGCAGCTCTCTTTTCAGGTTTGTTCTAGTCTAAGTCTACAAAGTTGCCAATAGTTATGGCGCATAAGGTCAGATTCTGTTTAAGGGGGTCTTCAAAACATCTCTTTGATCATCCCTCTTGCACTTTCTGGGTTTCAGCACAGAAAGCCTAGCTGCCATTAAAGTCTTTGGTCTGTGCCCATGGCATCTATGTGGAACATATAATTACGCTTAGTACTGGTTACTAGGCAGTGGTGCTGAAGTAGGTTCTGGCTCTCAGACTGTTGCTGGAAGCCCTTGGTCAGCATCTCTCAATCTGCCTCTGGTTGCTGATGGGCTTCCAGGACCTCCAACTGAACATGCACCAGGTTGCGTTTCTGCTATTGATGAGAAATCACACAAGAGCCATGTTGTGGGCTTATCCCAGCCATGCCCACTGCCACTGGTAAAATGCGGAGCCACTTTGCTTCTGCTGTTGTGGGCAAAGTTTAACTTGTGTCTGCTGCTGCGTCACTGCACTCCAACTCTCCATCTCTGCTACTCCTTTTGCTGGATCCCCTTGTTCCTGCTCTGGTCACTTTTAGCAACATCATGAGCTGCTTCAGGGGCCTTCTTTGCTTCCTTGTTTGCCCCCCAATCCCAGCTACTCTCCAGGGCCCATGTCTGGACTCAGGATTGGAGATGACACCCCATGAGCTGCAATCCCCCAAAAATTCTTGTCATCCTGGATGTTCAACCAGTATGATCTGCCAGGGTTTAGTGTTCTACTTCCCTTCCCTTCCCTCCCTTCCTCCCTCGCTCAATCTGCATGGGTTTGTTAAAGCCAAGGGCTGCTATATGAGTGGCTTCAGCTGCAATGTAGCTTGCCTCTGCTGCAGTCCCTAGGAACGATACTTTCCTCATATCCACCCGCCTCTCCCTCCCTCTCTCCTCCTCCTGCCATGTCCCTTCAACCCCAGGGATTTGTACTGCTCCTCTCTGGTTCCTCTCCCCTCTATTTTATCTAGTTCTCTTTCATGAATCCATCCTTGTTCTGT
The DNA here is from genome assembly GCF_052426305.1 of Pelodiscus sinensis. Taxonomy (NCBI): domain Eukaryota; kingdom Metazoa; phylum Chordata; order Testudines; family Trionychidae; genus Pelodiscus; species Pelodiscus sinensis. The sequence continues at coordinate 125,246,077 of NC_143056.1, read as the reverse complement.
CTGTGTCATTCGCTATAGAGCCCTGAGTCCTTATGCATCTGGCATTGTCCTGTGTAGTTTGGGCCTTGTGCAATTGGGTCTCTGGATGTGGAGCATCTAGCCGAGGGTGTGAACTGGCACCTTGTGAGTTAGTTCCCTGTCTCTTGGGATAGGAACAGCATGTTTCTGGGAACATGGGAGCCCGGCTAGAACTTTCAGAATGAGCTGCTGTACACTTAACCACACCCTCTTCTCTCCTTTGGTTTCATTCTCCTCCAGACCCCTGATGTACGACTAACATCCACCCACCTTCATTCTTTAAATAACACTCTGAGCTTCCAGAGGAGCACAAAGGAAATCCTTGTAGCTGCCCAGCCTGCCAGATTTGGCAGCACAGACTTTGGAAAACATAATCTCTTAGGCTGTGTCTACACTGGCAAGTTATTCCAGAAAATCAGCCGCTTTTCCGGAAAAGCTTGCCAGCTGTCTACACTGGCCGCTTGAATTTCTGGAAAAGCACTGACGATCTAATGTAAAATCATCAGTGCTTTTCTGGAAAAACTATGCTGTTCCTGTTTGGGCAAAAGTATTTTTCCAGAAAACTGTTCCAGAAAAGGGCCAGTGTAGACAGCACGGTAGTGTTTTCCACAAAAAAGCCCCGATCACGAAAATGATGGTCGGGGCTTTTTTGCAAAAAAGCGCGTCTAGATTGGCCACGGACACTTTTCCGGAAAAAGTGCTTTTCCGGAAAAGCGTCCTGCCAATCTAGATGCGCTTTTCCGGAAATACTTTTAATGGAAAACCTTTTCTGTTAAAAGCATATCCAGAAAATCATGCCAGTGTAGACGTATCCTTAGGGTATGTCTACACTGCCAGCCTGAACTCCGGGCTTCATTTCCATCTTGCCAGACACCGCCATTTTTAAATTCTCGTTAGTGCGGACTCCATGCCCGCGGCTACACGCGGCACGGAGTAGGTAGTTTGAATTAGGCTCTCTAATTCGAACTACCGTTACTCCTCATGGAACCGAATTAGAGAGCCTAATTCAAACTACCTACTCCATGCTGCGTGTAGCCGCGGGCACGGAGTCCGCACTAACGGGGATTTAAAAATGGCGGAGCCCGGCAAGATGCAAATGTAGCCCGGGATATTTAAATCCCGGGCTTCATTTGCAACTTCGAATGCCTACATTAGCCACCCTAGTTCGAACTAGGCTGGCAGTGTAGACATACCTCCAGTGCTTCAATCTTGTTTGTCAAATGAGGTTACCATTGAACTGCCTCACAGGTGTATTGTGAGGCTAAATTCATTTGTGTTTGTACAGAAGTTCCTCCTCTCAGCCACTGGATATTCGACAACCATTTTGATCATTCACCCCCCACAGTGATCCAGCTCCCCTCTGCAGTGAACATCTGACATCTCTTCATTAGCTGGTCAGTTAGGTACATTCAACTGCATACATGTGTTGGACGGGGTTTAAGATGTCTACAAATAGAATGCCGCAAGTAACATGGGGTGTGAGATATTCCTGATTGAGCTGCCAAGTTGTCTAATATTTACTGTGGTACTCTCTGATGCTCATTGCATACACACATCTACCTGACACGGCGTGTGCACAAAATGGCAGAGTTATTGATTCTGCCTTTCTGTACTTTCCAAAATTGTCTTTTCTTGCTGTAACGCAAGCACTGATTTCCCTTGCATCTGTGGTTTTAAAATTACAAGTACTCTTAATAGGGTGACCCTATATCCTGTTTGGCTGGGACAGTCCCTTTTTAAAGCCTCAGCTTTTCCCCCATTTGCTCTTGCCAGTTTGATCAATGCAGAGCAATGGGCAGAGGGGTGAACAGCAATGCAGGGAGCAGGCGGGTCTTGAGCAAGCAATGAAAACAGATCCAGCCTTATGTGGGGGGGGGGGGGGGGCAGGCAGCGTTTGGGTGAGCAGCACCACCAGCCTCAGCCATGAGTGTAGGGCAGATGGAGGTGGAGGTTTGAGCAATGAGGGATGCTGGCCCTGTGCAGATGGTGGGGGATGGCTCAAGTGAGTGGATCAAGCCATTCCCGCCCCATGCCGTGTCTCCTTTTCCCTTTGGTCACCCTATTTATTAAGAGTCATTGAATTATATCGTTAATAAATATTTACAAGTTTGGCTTTAGGTCGATAGGATTTTGTTCATAGTCATTTTTGTTTTCACAGCTTGTATGAAAACCACATGGATGAAAGAACAGTCAAGGAGTTGGAAATTTTGCAGAAGATAAAACCTGGTTTGTCAATTGCATTCAGCCCTTGGAGCCCAGCCAAGCAAAGCATGGTTGCATTGGTTGTATCTCAGCGCCATACGCTCCTCTCCAGAGTACGGACTGGGACTGCAGAATGTGTGTGGTATGTTTTTGTGTTGTACTGGCAGGCTGGACTCATTCTTTCATTAGGCATTGCTGCATATTTTCTGTTAAAATAATTAAACGCCTGAAATGCAAAGCTTATGGAAGATTAACTAATCTGGAGGCAGTTTTTGACACTCTGGGTGTGTCTAGACTATAGGGTTTTTTGAAAAAAAAAGTGGCCTTTTTTCAAAAAAACTTCCCCTGCATCTAGACTGCTGCCTCATTCTTTTGAAAGAAAATCAAAAGAACGCAGCAGTTTTTTCGACCATGGAAAACCTCGTTTTACGAGGAAGAACACCTTTTTTTGAAAGTGCTCTTTTGAAAAAAGGTGCTATATAATGCAAACTGTGCTTTTCTCGAAAGAGAGCATTCAGACTGCCTGGGTGCTCTCTTTCGAAAAAGCGGCTTGCTTTTTCGAAAGTACTGGTTGTAGTCTAGACGCTCTTTTTTGACAGAGCTTTTTCGAAAGTATCTTTCAGAAAAGCTTCTTTCAAAAGAGGCTTGTAGTCTAGATGTAACCTCTGAAAGGAACCTTAATAATGTAACAGGTGTTAAGTGTAAATTGATTTTCCTTTAAAGCACGGTGTCAAACATCTGGCCCGTATGATGTATTTCTGTTTTGGCATCACATAATCAGATTCTACAGTTTAAGCTTTCTTAATTAACTTTTGAAAAGTTCCTTTCTTAGACTGATAGGCTATGTCTAGACTATGCTAGACTTTCAAAAGAGGATATGCAAATTCAGCGGGAATTTGCATATCTTCTTTCGAGCTCACTTTTGAAAGCGGCACTTTTGAAAGTTAAAAGCAATCTAGATGCGGATTTGTTGGCAAACCACCTCCCTCCCATTTGCCGGAAGCCGCATAAACCTAATTTTTTAAGGAAAAGTGGCTTGTCGACAAACAGGAGGGTTTGCCAACAAAACTGTGTCTAGATTACTTTCATTTTTGAAAGTGCTGCTTTCAAAAGTGAGCTCAAAAGAAGATATGCAAATTCCTATGGAATTTGCATGTCCTCTTTTGAAAGTCTAGCATAGTCTAGACGTACCCTCAGTGTGATAGTCTGTTACCCTGATGTTCACCCATTTACAAAAATACCAGGGACTCCAAAATATCTCAGATTCTCTTACAGAACCTGGGAACTCCCCAAGAAGTGTGTCATATTCTCTCTTGTACAAATTCAGGGCTCTTTTTCCTCCCAGACACTGAGAGCTTGTGACCGTCTATATCCCTGTATTCATTCCTCTGAAGGAATATGATGATTTTTCTACAGAGTATTCCTTGTGCGATATCCTTTGAAAACTCATAATTTGCCCTGATAAAATATGTGTGGCAATATGTCATATAAAGTTATAAGATTCCTTTGTATGATATTACTAACATAAGTTCCAAGTCCTAGGAAGAGCCACAAGCCAGTTTCTTGAAGACCAAAGAATGCTGATGCTTCAGCCAGATGCCAATGAAATCAAATGCATCATCACTTTGTTAAATGGCCACTCTTCAGCAAGAAAGAGGATGTGGGTGAAAATGTACATCTTGACAAAGAAGGAGGTTGGGGTTCCTTTCTACACAGACTTTCTCGTTCCTGAACCTCAGCTGGTGATGTTTTTTGAAGAATAGAAAGAACTATAGGAAAGGAGAACAAACACGGAAAATATCCGCTTTCCCCTCACCTGGCTGATGGGGCTACGTGCCACAACTCATCAGCCCTCAGGCCTCCTAATTACTCCTGCCCTGGGCTACTTCCTCACCCCCATGCACCCAAGCATTCCGTATGTTTCTTGCCTGAGGCCTGGGCACTCCTCATCCATGTCTCCCACTGACCTCCATCCGAAGGTCCCTGCCACCCTTATGAGACCAAGGGCGCCTCTCTTTTCCCCCCGGGGCTCGAACGCGCCCTCCCCCAGTACACCTGCGCCAGCATCTTTTGAATCTGTTCCTCCCCCGCCCCTGCAGGCTCTACCCGCAACGCCCTCTCCGGTGCCGGCGTCTGCTTGTGGTTGAGCCTCACCCGGCGAATCAGCTGGAGCACTGGCCAAGCTGCTGACCACGGCACGCACCCGCTGCTACCGCAGTCTCCCCTGACAACTTGCCGGCCACACAGTGTGCTCATGCTGCTGCCGCGGTCTCCCCAGCAGCGGAGGAAGCCAGTTTGTCTCCCTCTGGCCCCCATGTCATGGAATGAGGTTTACCAGGGCGGTCGACAAAGGCTTTTGATGTCAACCGCCGAGTGTCCAGACTACCACTCTGAGCTGAGAAACAGCTGATCGGCACAGCCCGGCAGCCATTTTGATGTAAATGAAGCGACAATTATTTAAATCGCTGCTTCATTTTGCTATGTCTACAAAGCTCATCTACATGACTCCGTCGATGGAGCCATGTAGTCTAGACATACCCTTAGGCATAGTCTACACGAGGGGATAAGTTTAAATTAAGATACTCAACTTTGGCTATGTTAATTATGTAGCTTAAGTCAAAGTATCTTAATGTGAATTTTGGTGCTGTCCACACTTCAGGAAGTCAAAGGGAGCGCACTCTCCCTTCAACTTCCCTTACTCCTTGTAGAAATAGGACTTCCAGTATTGACGGGAGCGCTCTCTCATTTCTAATTAGCATGTCCTCACTAGTCCCACTAATTTGAACCCCAGAAGATCAACTATGGCTTCTTCGATCTTCTTGGTAATGTAGACATGGCCTAAGTGGACACCTTGGCGTTTTTCTCATTAAAGTCTAAACATGTTATAATTCTACGCTTGTAACAACAACTGACACAGAAATGAGCTAGGCAAATACACCCACGGATTTGTCAGTATTCATTGCAGGCCTGGGGACTTGGGCATGAGCTAGCTCCTGGGTGCCAGTATCACTCTGACAATTAGGTGGGCTGAGGCCTAGACGTTGTGCTGATTTTAGGCTTCTCAGATGAAAAACAAAGTCCCTGTAAACAAGAACAAAGCCTGACGACCTTTCTCTTGGGAAAGAGTCTAGTCGGCTTCTTCTGCCTTGGAGTTTGACAGATGAGCTGGGGGAAAGATTAGTTGAGCTGAGATGATGTGATGACTTTTCAAAGTCTCTTTTAAGAATGGGAGAGAAGGGAGAGGAACCAGAGTGGAGCTGCTCACATCCCTGGGATTGAAGAGATGTAAGTGGAGAAAGGGTGGGGCGGGGAAGGGATCTGTGATCTCTTCCTCAGGGGACTGCAGCAGGAGAAGAAACACTGCAGTGAAGTTATTCTTATAGCAACCCCTACCCCTGACTTTAACAAATCCATGCAGATTGAGGGAGAGAGGGGAAGCAGAACACAAGACCCTGGCGGATGGAACAGTGGTGCCACATCCAAGTGAGAGGGCAGGGGAATGCAGTTGGGAGCATCGTGGGGTGCTGTCTCTTCAATTAAATCCATTTCTGCAAGACTAAACTGGGCATCCGTAAGCTTGTTCCTACATTTCGTGCTATATAATAAGTGCAGTCTCAACATAGTCGTGGAGCCATGTCAGTAGGCCTTTATGTCTGGACTAATCGAGTCTCTCTGGTGATCGTGCACCTGTTATGGGGCCTCATTTTCCTCTCTGTTGCACCTGCGGAACTCTGGAGTCACTGAAATCAGTGCAGTTCACCTAGTGTGAATTGGGAGTCGCTGGGAGCAAAATGTGACCCTCGGACCAAGCCTCAGGGGACTACAGGGAGTTATCACCAAAGGCATATTTAGAAGAAAGGAATCCGTTATGTTGTGTCCATCTAACCTGTGTGTTCAGCGCTCTCCCAGCACCATGGCAGGTGAGCACCAACAGAAGAGGAAGCCAAGATTACTCTGAAAAGTTTCTCCTCCTTTTTGGTGGGAGGTCTGATAAGCAGACTTATTTCACTGTGTTAATATTTGCTCATCCCCATCAAAGCATAGTTTGAGCCCCGGTCCAGTGGCCATGCCAGGAACCCCTCCCACCTGCAGGCTGCTTTGGGCTGGGAAGAAAAAAGTGCACTTCCCAGCAAACTGGGAGTGCTGGATACAGGGCCACTGTATGAGCCCCTGTCCTGCCACCATGCCATCACGCCCCGCCCCCCCTTTGCCAATGCAGATGCTTGCCTAGCTGTGGGAGCTGCTATGTGTGAGCACTATGCTGTACTTGCTTCCAAAGAGAAAGCACAAGTGTGAGCCCCAACCTGTCCCTTACCTTGCCTGCCACCAAACTGAGTCCAGCTGCTCCCAGATCTCTGTATTGCACCTCTTGCACAGTGGGCACTTACAAGCCTAGTTTTGGCCTTGTGCTTAACATGTCTCTTGTCTTGGACAGATAACCCTGTATGCTAAAGAGATTAGGTTTTACACTTCACAATGTATCTTCTGTAGAGTCTGCCCTTCACTTTTCATTAGAGTGGGTGCAATTGTGAGCCTGCTGCACACTCCTTTGGGTCCGGCTCCTCTGGCTGTTCATCTATCACAGATCCAAAGGTGAAAATGTGGCAGATGTGACATGTTCCAGGAGCAAATGCAATTCACCCACTTGGACAGGGAGCAATTAAGTGAGGGAAGGAAAACGCTGCTGCGGGAGATGCAAACAGAGTGTGAGGACAGAAAAGGGAGCAGTGAATGCCAATTGAAGATGCAGGAGAAAGTCTTGCTGTCCATGATGGAGCTGATGATGCCCGTCAGTCTGTGCTTGTTTCATGGCACCAGAACTGGCTTTCCACTGTATCAAGAGGATCTAATGTTGGCAGCATCCTCCAATTGCTCACCTCAGTGCTCACCGAAGATTCTGTTCAAGGCCTCTTCAGATTCTTCCTTGTTTCTGCAGACCCTGGACAGGCTCCAGACATACTGCAGCATAAAGCACAAGCTGTTGGCTATAATTGCCATCGGACTTTGCTGCTGAACAGGTTCCGTGCTGGTTTCCATGGGTATCCTGCTATGGCATCTGCAGGGAAAACCAGGGGAAAAAAGATGCAAAAATATTTTGCTGTTGCGTTCAAGCAGGGGCAGGGGAGGAGGAGATGAGTGCATTATGGGATGCTGACGACATGTACCCAGAACCACCTGCTGCAATGCTTGGGTCCCCATGGGCACTGGGAGCCTTACCCAGAGTGCAAAGTGGTGACGGGAACTGTGGGATAGCTACCTACAGTGCATTGCTGTCAAAGTCAGTGTTAACCACCCTACTGGGGACACACTACATCGAACTATTGTGCACAGTAGAGACATGCACCTTCGACTTTACAAAACTGGGTGCAAAATTCAATCTTATCTCCTAGTGTAGACAAGGCCTCCGTGTATATCCAGCTACTGGGCTTTGAAGTTTCCTAGTGCACTTTGATCTACTCCACTTTGCAACAAGAGTAGATCAAAAGGCATTAGGGTACTTTCAGTCTGCAGTGGCAAGGTCCACCTGGACAGGTAGTGCCTGGTAGGCTAGCTCCAGGTAGATTTACACCTTTGCTTATCACATACTGACTGGTCACCTAGGCCAGTGGTTTTCAAACTACAGGTTGCAACCCAGTACTGGGTAGTGGGATGTCGGGCTTTGGGTCTCATTGCTGCAGGGGAATCAGGTGACCAGTGTGGGTGCTAAGGCCTGTCCTGGCACTGAAGACTGTGCTGCGCCCTGGAAGTGGCCAACAGAAGGCCTGGCTCCTCGGTGTGTTAAAGGAGAGGGGAGAGAGCACACAGCGTTCTGTGCACTGCCCCTGCCCTGCACACTAGCTCTGTACTTCCATTGGCTGGGAACATGCTGCTGGCTGCTTTTGGGGCAGGAGAGGCAGGAAATCTGCTTTAGCTCTCCCTTTGCATGTCTGACCAGGAGCTGCTCAAATTAAATCCCCTCTGCTCCAGCCCTAACTTCCTCTGCACAAAGTCAGAACCTTCCTCCTACACTCCAAAGCTCTCATCCTCCACCCCACCCTGGAGCCCGCACTCTAGTCAAATTACATTAGGCACCAACAATTTCCTTCAGCTGGGTCACGAGAAAAAAAAGTTAGACAACCACGGCTCTAGGCAAACCCTGGCGTCCAAGTTTTAAGACTTGAGATGACGTGTGTGAGGATGGTAAATCTGTGGCTGACGTAGATCAGAGTATTTTATGGAACTAGTTGATCTCTTTTAAATATGTCCATCGATATTGCTACTGAAGCCGTGAATTCCTAGATGTTTCTTAAGGCTGTTTTGTGGCTGTCCTGTCTCTTATTGCACTGTTTTGTGTGAGGAGTAAGATTGGAAGACAGTATTTTCTATAACCAGAAAAAAGGAAGAGAATTAAGGCGAATTCAGTGTGGAGAGAAAGACAGGAAGCGACTTTCAATTATTTTTAGAAAGTGAAACAAAACTTCTTGACTTTTGCCACCTTGTGCAAATTGTTTGCTCGTTCCGAGATGAAGAGAAATTTATCATAATTCAAATTGAACAAACTCTCTTCAGTGCTGCCTGGTACTGCCTGGTAAGTTAAACGGGGAATGTTTTACTTGGTTACTTCCTGGTCCAATTGGGTTTTGCCTTTTAAAGGACAGAATTGGGTTGTGCTCACGGAAGCTCATGTTACTGTCTATATTTTTGTTAATCTCTAAGGTGCCGCAGGACCATTCGTTGTTTTTTCAGGGTTTTTTTCAGTTACAGGCTAACATGGCTGCCCCTCTGAGACTTACAGTCCTCTCTCCTGTGAGGAGTGAAGAACATGGGGAAGGCGCAGCTCTCTTGTGCAGCGGTTCTTGAACTATGGGCAGAACTTCCATGGGAGGCGTGGGAATGTGCGAAGGGAGGCGTGAGCTGTGGGGTAGAGCGGGGAGGGGAGCTGGTGTGTTTTTTAAGAGCTCTGTCTATCAGCCCCAGGTGGCTGTGGCTGGTGCAGAAGGGCTGTGCAAACTTGGAAAGTAGTTATAAAGCAGACAGCTGGAGCCTCACTGCCTAGGCTGGGACTCTCCTTCCCCACCCCACCCCCATCTCAATCCCTCACCAGGAAGCAGCTGGGCTCAGACCTTCCTCCTCTCCACCATAGTCCCTCAGCTGTAGGCAGTGGAGTCTTTGCTGTGAGCCCCAGGATGGCAGCAGCAGGGCAGAAATAAGAGCAGAATTGGGATGCTGAATCTGCTGTGAACAGGGATATTGATGAATATAATTTTTTGCATTGCTTCTGTCATGGCTCCTTCTCCACTCTGGCATGATAAATGCAGAAGTAGGGGCCAGCAAGTGTACCTCAAAACCTTATCTACCAGGCTTTGGTATAAAACTTCCCCCCAAAATCTTAAAACCTAGATTTTGGGAATAAAACTTCCACTGCCACCACCCAAATTAATTAAAAAAAAACCCAGGGGAGAGACCATTAGGGAAAATCTCACCCCTAAAGTAAAAAGCAGGACACCACCATTAACCAATACCATGTGCAGGACACTGCACTTGTCCTTGTTGAACCTCATCAGATTTCTTTTGGCTCAATCCTCCAATTTGTGTAAGTCACTCTGGACCCTATCCCTGCCCTACAAGGTATCTACCTCTCCCTCGGTTTAGTGTTATCCTCCCCAATCCATTATCCAGACCATTAATGAAGATGTTGAACAAAAGTGGCCCCCGGACCAGCCTCTGGGTGTGGATAAATCTCTATAATATTATCATTCTCATGTAACTTTGTATTAAGATCTTGTCCTTTTAGACATATCTCTGTTAAGTGTTCTTATAGAATCTCTCTAACATTTCTCCTATAACTTTGTATTAAGAGAAACTTTCCTTTTTACATATATAGATCTTGTAAGAAAAAAATGTCTTTTGAACTCTCCCCTTTCCTTGATTGCCCTGTTGAAATGAATGAGGTATGAATGGAGAATGAAAGGTGAGCACCTCCAGCAGCAGTTGCAAGGGTGGAGAGGGGCTGGGAGCCAGATCCAAGACAATACCTGTAAAGTGAACTCATTAAGAAGACTGGACATACAGACCCCTTGGGAGTCCAGCAGCAAGTGCCTGCCCTTGGAAGAACTCTCTTTGAAGCAGCAGTACTAATTGGCTGCATGAGAGGGATAAATATGAGGCATCTTGCAGAGGGACCCGGGGTTTTCGTCTTGTCAACATGGGACCATCGATCTGGATCGGCAGAAGCCCAGCTCCAGCCCTCCCCCATCTAACTCACCTGGCCAGTGCAGTTAGGGGGAACAACTTTTGGTAACAAGAAGACAGAGTGTGCTTGTGTGTGTGTGAGTGCATGAGTGTAATGTGTCATATGCATATGATAAGTATTGATTGATCTATGTATGTTCAATAAATGTGGCATGTTGCCTTATCCCCCTGAAAAAGATCCCGGGTGTTTCTTTTAAGCACAATATGGGGTATTCTGCTTGATACTGGCTGCCAAATAGCCATCGAGCTATTGAGTATACCCACAAGGCAAGCTGCAAGCAGGAATAAAAACCAGACGAAAAGTGTGTGTGTGTTAGTACTAAGACGAATGAAAAAAACATGAGGGCTACTACCGAAATTCAGAGCGCTCTGAAGTTCAGCTTTAACCAGAAATGTTTTACATTTTCTTTACTGTAGAAATGACCTTTGAGCAAAGTGTTTTGGCTTTCTAGATGCTCTGGGTGCCTGTGTGTGAGCACTGAGAAGACGGGGAGAACCATTTAACTGAGGATTTTACCAGCGGTTGTTTCCCATAGCTGTCTGGCTCACGGTAAATGCATCATTACCTGGGGAGAAGCTACTTGTAATCGGAACAGGTTACAGCTTATACAGTTGTGAGACCTGCCAGAATTGGCCTGAGTCAGTATTTCAGAAGTTACAGTTGCTGCCCTTCATCTTGCAGCTCTGATACCCAAAATCCGCTGAGAATGTGCAAAGCTAACAGTGGGTCTCAGCACACAGGCCCTCGTGCTCCAGGACGGTGATGTACAGATTCTGGTCTGTATTTGGTTGTTTTCTGAAATATTTTAATTGGGAAAAGAGGCCTGCTTTTGTGTTCTCAAATCCATTGGGATGATACATAGTATTACTATCATATCACCTCCTACCTCTTCAACAGATTTTGCAGACATTCACTCCTGAGAGTCCTTTGTGAGGCAAATCACTGAGAAATTATGAACCTGGACATTGTATTTCTTTCTCCTATGTAGAAAATATTGCAATTATTCCATATTAATTATTAATAGCAATTTACATTATATTTTAGTTTTGATTCCTGATACCTGGTCATGGAAAACAAAAGTAGAATCAGTGACCTGCTTGTAAGTGCCCTTGACGACCTTTGCCAGGCAGACTTGAAAAGATTTAAAGACAAACTCTCACACTCTGCCTTTGAGGGGAAGCGTCCCATCCCCCGAGGGCGGCTGGAGAACGCCGACAGGATAGATACCAAGAACCTCCTGATGGAATTCTATGGTGGAGCTGCTGCCGTAGAGGTGACCATCAATGTTCTCACTCAGATCAACCTCCGAGAGTCTGCTGCAAAACTCAGAGCAGAAAGTGAGAAAGGTAAGAAACCTAAAGTTGCAAGAGAACCTGCGAGTCTCCCAGAATCTCCCCCAGGGCAGCAGCAACAGGAGCAGAAAGAGGCTGGTGGCAGGAGTGACAAGCTCTGAGTCCCAGCAGGAAGCCAGAGGATACAGAGCAGAGATGCTCAGAGTGGGCCAGAGTCTCTGAAATGTTCCACTCCCTTTTACCACTCAGCTGGCACAAGGGGAGCAGGGACAGCCTGTAACTCTCTGTCTGAGGAAATCCCCAGTGTGGGGGAGTCCTCAATGGCTGTAGAGCCAAGAGCAGCCCAGAGCCAAGTATCTCGGGGGAGCGGAGGGGTAGAAGTAACCAGGGTGCATCCCCAGCTGCAGCACAGTTTGATGGGGACCAGTAGCAGCAGGCACAAGTTAGAACAGCCTCTAGGCTGCTATAACTTATGCTCGGGCTGGGACAGAGAACCAAGGATCTGTAACTAGAAGCTGATCACAGAGGAGAGCCTGGCCCAGTATGTTATCAACAAACAGCTAACAGGCCCCATAAAACCCTTCTGGGATTCCAAGGAAGAATTTTATCATCGAGGCCATTTTCAAAAATGAAACACAATCAGTGCGATTCAAACCACCAGCAATTTTTCTGTGTCTATATTTGAGACGGGAGAGAGAGGGCACTTTCTTCCCATAACGGAGTGATTAAATAGCCAGCAAACCTGGAGAGCTGCAGTCTCTAAAGTCCCAGGCTGCTTTTTAGTGTCCCACCCAAGTGTGAGAGTCAGTGTCTGTGGGGATCCACTCAAGTGTTGGAGCATGTGCTCTATGATGGTGCCAAATCCAAATGTCATTGGTCATTCCCATTCCTCTCCCCACTATCCCACTGTCCCTGGGACACTCAGCTGGATTGGTTTTCCCTGGAGTTCCTGGGATGGAACGCTCTAGGGCTGGCAGTGTGGTTCTCCCAGCGGTCTTTAGAATTCACTTCCCTGGACCATCCCCCAGGGTATCTGCACTTTTTGCCTTTGAGGCCCTCCTGTGCAGCTTCAGTAAGCTCTATGGCCCACTACTGACAGGGAGAGGGACACTCTAGGGCATGGGTGGCCCCTCACCTCAGCAGGGACTAGGGCCAGCACGAGGCTTTAGGGGAAATGGTGACTTGGGAGAATTTTTATTTTGATGTTGTTCTGCCAGCTGCATCTATCCAGGGTGCCTCAAGCCCCTACCTTCATCCCACAGAAGAGGCAGATGGGCTGTTTCAGCAGCCCCACGGGGGCAGACCATAGTTTGCAGGGCCACTGTACACAGGTTTGGGACAGAGCTAGCTCTCTAGTGGGGTTCTCGCCTTTCTCCTTCCCTCTCCTGCTCCTGCTGTGCCCTAACCCTCATCCTACACATCACCCTTCCCGTAGGTGAGAGGGCACGGAAACAAATCGTGGATCCATTCTGCGGGGGAAGGCAGAGCGGAAGATCTTGTGGAAGCCCAGATCTCAGCTCAGGCGGAGGCGGCTTCCCTACTCCCATCTGGAGTGGAGCAGGTGAGAGATGAGCGGGGCAGAGGATGCCTGCTACGTCGGGTTCTGGGTTTCATAGCTCCGACTCACAGTCGGGCTAAGGGAGGCAGCATGTCCTGGAGGGGAGCCGGGATGTTCCGCCACATGCAGCTCCTGCAGACAGGCTGAGTGCCTGGAACACAACAGATCCTCAGCCCTGCACCTCCTGAAGCCCCAGCAGCCAGGCCGGGCAAGGCAGCCCCCATCTGCCACTCCTCACCTTCGACCCCATCAGCTGCATTGCGCCCTGGGGAGCCAAAAGAACCACTGCTGCTGTGATTGCTGTGCTCTAGGCAATCGCTCTCCCATAAGGCCAGTCAGGCCCACAGTCTCCTCCAGCCACCCTGAGAGCTGCTGCTTCTCGGGGATGGTCCCGTCTTGCTCTTCACCTGCTGCTTGCCAGGTTGCTGGGCTCCTCCAGCTCTGAGTGCCCCTTCTGCGGCGTGAGGGAAAATCTGGCACACGCCTACCTAGAATGCGCTAGATTGCAGCCCCCTTTTCTGACTCTTCCGGAACCTCTTGCTAAGGGTTCTGGATGCACTTTCCCCCTCACCTTTTCCTTTATGCATACCCCATCCATGGCTCCACAAATTCAGAGACCTCCTCGTCAACCTCCTCCAGGCCATGGCGAAAGCCGTCATCTATCACACCAGGAGGAGGATGCTGGAACAGGGGGGCTCTGTGACTGTGGGGCCTATTTCTGCTCCTCTCTAGTCTCACACATCGGGGCAGAGTTCCTCTGGGCAGCGTCCACTGGCTCTCTGGACAGCTTCGGGGAGCAGTGGATGCTATCTGGGGTTCTCTGTTCTGGGTCCCCTTCTGATTTCCTCATTTTAAACCTATGACCCACACCCCTTGACCCAGTTTTTCATCATTTGTCCCCCGTAATCAATTGAATTCCAGATCTAGTTGTCCCTCCCACAAGGCTAGGAGAGAGGCCTTTAAAAGTGGATGGATGCCGTATTTCAAATAGTGACTCACTACAGTATGATACCGCCATCTGCTGAGGGTGATTCAATAACAGTGATCATCCACTCCTCAGAATTAATTTTAGTGATTCTACATTGCAGGGAAGACCCTATGTCCAAGTGTCATTAAGTACATAGGTAGCATGTTTTATGCACAATGCTGATATGCCAGGGTCCTGAGAGGAGAAAAGGTGACAACACAGCTGGCTTAGTATCCAAGACATGTACACAAGAAACAAATAATCAACCCAGTGATTACCTGCCAAGATAGTGAAAGAGTAGGCTGAGATTCCCACTGCAGGCAGAGTTAAGGTTATTTGGAACCATGGATTGAAAAGCTTTCACTCTAATTTTTTAAAATATAATTGTATTTGTTTATTTTTGTAACACTAGTGCTGTTTTAAGACTCATATTATCTACAGTAAAGAGATAGATGAGAACACTAGAACCTGGAGATGGTGATAGGGAAAATTCTGACATTCAAGGTAGGAGATTTTGAGGACAGGAATTGGACAAATGATCGGAGCTTCAAGGTTGCTTAGAAATTGGCAGCTCTACATTCTGTCCGTTCATCCTCTTTTGTTTTGTCCTGCTCAGGGGAACATTTTGTGAGCCGGCACCGAGTAGAACTGATCCAGCGAGTCTGCATGGTGGACAGTATCGTAGACATGCTGCGTGGCACTGTGCTGGATGAAGAGCAATACGAGAGCATCCGAGCTGAGAAAACGAATCCAGAGAAGATGCGGAAGCTGTACGAGTTCATGCCAAGCTGGAACTGGGATGGCAAAGAGCGGCTTTACCAGGCACTGAAGGCCAAGCACAAGTTCCTCATTGCAGAGCTGGAGAGGAAATAAATACAGTCAATAAAATGAGCTCCCCTTATACCCATGGGTCTGCACCTCAAGTCTTTTCTCTGGGATACGGATGAGACACTGGCAGACCAGGGGCCAGGTCATGCCAAGTCCCAAGCTAATTCACTTGAATCAAACCCTGAGCTAGATTCCTTTCCCCCACAAACTGGGGCAGACTTTAGCTTTCCCTCCCTTTCCCCTCCAGAATTCCAGTCTCTTAGGGGACTGGAACATCCCAGGAAACCATGCAGGCTTGGCTAGCATGTCTGAGGAGTAGTAGTTGGAGAACAGAGTTTTTGGTCAGGTTTTGGAGAGCCTATCCATCCACGCTCCTGAGCTAGATGACTTGAGGAGGGGAAGGTTTCATGGGTTATGCCTAAGGATGGTGTCCTGGAAACATGTAGGGGTTGGGAAATTGATGCTTATGGATTCCCTTTACTTGTGAGGAATGGACATTTAGGAAATGTCTACGCTATGAGATAAAGTCGAATCTACTATGTTTAATCTGGTTATCCAATTTTGTGAAATCAAAGGTCCATGTCTTCACTACGGGAAGAATTGAATATAGTCCAAATAGCGCGTCCCCATTAGGGAATGTACTATCGACTCAGACAGTGAGTTCACCATGGGTGGCTTTACTGTCTGGGCTATGCTCACAGTGTCTGCTGGGATCCAGTCTCTGCAGCGGGTGGTTATGGGTTCATGTCACCAGCATTCCATTAGGCACGCATCTAGTCTCTCTCCCCTCACTGGAGATAAAAGTAAGGCCTTTTTCTGCCCTGGTTGCCCATGGAGATGCAAGAGCAGTGGAAGCATGAAGCCTGGTATACAGCAAACAATCATGATTATGTTAAACCTAACCCTAATCTGTTAGCACTGTAAAGTCAATGGAGATGTGTTCTGTGCAAGGCCAAATGTTTGCTTTAAAGTGGGCACTTTACAGCAGGTGCACAGAGTTCTCAGGGGAGCATCAGGATGCATTTAGATCAGAGGCAGGCAGGAATGGTAAAGAGCCAGCCAGGGCAGGAGCTTCCAGGTGTTCAGAAGGCTGGGATGGGAGAGGGTGGCTTCCCTCTGTGACTGGAACACATAGATTCCTGGGACAGTGCTTCTTTTCTAGGCAAGGCAAGAGCTTACAGGCAGGAGGGGGGATGGGGCGGGGCAGCTTCCTGCTAGGTTCAGCACACGTGGCCTCCAGGGGCAAGTGCTTCTTTCCCCGTCCTCCTGCTTCACCTTCTCTCCCTCCTCTATCACCACGCTGCCCTCCACGCTGACTAATTAGAACTACCGTTACTCCTCCTGCAATGAGGAGTAACGGTACTTTAGTGTGTACTTTAGGAATCTCCCTAATACCTGCAATGAGGAGTAATGGTAGTTCAAATTAGGAGCTTTAATTTGAACTACCTAGTCCATGCTGCGTGTAGCCACGGGCAGGTAGTTCGAACTATGGGGCATTTAAAAATGGCGGTGCCCGGGAACATGCAACTGAAGCCTGGGATATTTAAATCCTGGGCTTCATTTGCAAGTTCGAATGCCTGCATTAGCCACCCTAGTTCGAACTAGGGTGGCTAGTGTAGACATATCCCCACGCACCTTTGAGTTATGTATATTTGTATGCATAAGCCCATTTCATATAGCATGGGAGAGGGGGTGTTCATCACAGTGTACATTTAATCTGTTTATTCTCCCAGCACAATGGTACGTGCGTGCCAACAAAAGGGGAAGCCAAGATTTCTTTCAAATATTTCTCCTTCTTTTTGGTGGAAGGTCTGATAAGCAGACTTATTACACTGTATTAATGCCTTATTCTTCATCTTCCTCGTTTGAACTCTGGCTCTTTTTCCTCATGTCACACTATGCCCTAATTTACAACTGGCTCAGGGACAAGGGGAATAGATGGATACTCAGACATGAAGAACAACATCTCAGCTTCACCTAGCGTCTGCTGATAAATCTGATTTTTAAAAAAATCCCACCTGGATACCTTGCTAATCAGCAAATAACAACATTTTTAAAACTCAGCTGTTCCGCAACTGCCGCAGAACCCCACTCCATGACTGGTATGTGGCCTTAGGGTGATTCCTAAAGTACACATATTGTGACAGTAGGTGAAGCTTTGTTATACTCTTAGGCTACGTCTACACTGGCAGCTTCTTGTGCAAGAACTGTTTTGTGGAAGAGTTCTTGTGCATGTGTTTTTGTGCAAGAGATGTGCTTTTGCACAAGAGCATCTATGGCAGTATGGACACTCTCTTGTGCAAGAAAGCTCTGATGGCCATTTTAGCCACAGGGATTTCTTGCGCAAGAAATTCATGTTGCCTGTCTACACTGCCCTCTTGCGCAAGAGGGCTTATTCCTCATGGGGAGAGGAACAACTCTTCTGGGAGAAGCCCTGTTTTCCAATGCTAGACTGTAAATTTACTTGCACAAGAATGTGCGTGCAGTGAAGACACCTGGCAAGTTCTTGCGTAAACAGCCTCCAGTGTAGACGTAGCCTTACAATATACAATACCATATAATACAATACAATACAATAAATAATTTAAAATAGTAAAATAGTATAATACTATAATATAATATAGTAATTAGTAATATAATAAAACAACAGCAACTGAGCATTCACATTAACCCTATTTTGAAACAGCAGTTTTGAAATAGGCATTATTCCTCGTAAATTCAGGAGTTATATTTTGAAATAGACAGCGCCAAATGAGAAAATAAGCTATTTCAAAATAGCATTGAAATAAGATACACAATTTGTTATACATATGTCCTTGTGCTCTGGGAAGGGAAGGGAGCTCACTGCACAAACCCCTGGTACTCACAGGAAGGGAGCTAGCATGCAGTAGGGGCCAGTGTCCAGCTGGGATACAGGGCAGTGCAGTGGAGAGTTGACCTCAGGTGTCTGAGGCAGGGGTGGGGTCTCGGGTAGGGTAGGGGTCTGGTCTCCTCAAGCCAGCACTTCATGGCCACGCCCCACAACAACAACAGACAAGTGGAACCCCCTCAAAAATAGCCCCCCAAGCAAGCAGATGGAGACTCTCTGGCACATTGCGCAACTATGTTCCCCCCCACCCCTGTGTTCCTGTGTAGTAGCCCGGCTCAGTTGCAGCACTGAGGTGAGTGAAGGGTTAACGCAGTAACTGCATTTCTGTTTCACTTTCACTTCTGAGTTTTTCCTCATTCAGGGCAGACTCTGCAGGGGGGGTGCATGGAAGCCGGGGCTGCTCGTCCTGGGTCCTGGGCTCTTGTCTCTCTCTCTTAGGCCCAAAGTACTGAGAAAACGGAGGCACAGAAAGGAAGCCGGATCCCACTGTCTGGATGCCCCTGTCTCACAGTAAGTGCCTCAGAAACAAAAGACAGAACTATGTAGCACTTTAAAGACTAACAAGTGCCTCAGGTTCTGTGACTCAGCTCAGGGCCGCTTTGTACCGGCCATCCTTGCTATAAGTCCAAAATCTGTTCCAAAAAACTCATAGTGAAACAACCTAAAGCAAGGAATTTTTTCCCCCATGTCTGACTTCCATTTGCGCAAATTGGGGTGAGGTTTTTTTTCGTGATGTAAGAGTGGGGAATGGGAGGATTTATAGGCTGCATCTAGACTGGCAAGTTTTTCCACAAAAGCAGCCACTTTTGCGCAAAAACTTGCCAGCTGTCTACAATGGCTGCTTGATTTTGCGCAAAAGCATTGACGTTCTACTGTCCGAATTCAGTGCTTCTTGTGCAAATGCTTTGATGTTCCCGTTCGGGCAAAAGCCCTTTTCCGGAAATGTTTTTGCGCAAGAGGGCCAGTGTAGACAGCTAAAAAGTGTTTTGCGCAAAAAAGCCCCGATGGCAAAAATGGTGATCGGGGCTTTCTTGCGCAAAACCGCGTCTAGATTGGCACGGACTCTTTTCTGCAAAAAGTGCTATTGCGGAAAAGCGTCCGTGCCAATCTAGACGCTCTTTTCTGCAAATGCTTTTAACGGAAAAACTTTTCCGTTAAAAGCATTTGCGGAAAATCATGCCAGTCTAGACGTAGCCATAATGTATCAGTTCCTAAAAGTGTCGACGACTTTAATGCAGAACTGCCATACCGGTGTGACTTAAAGCAGGGACGCTCTGTATGGGTAAGTAGGGAATTAGCTCTTCCTACAGTTCTGGCCCGAGGGAAAATGGTACTGGAGCAAACTTTTATTTTGTTGCTTCTGCTTCCCCTTCTCTGGAATGGTACCTTTCATTTCCCTTGGCCTCCATAGGCTCCACCCCAATCCAGTGCCCACTTTGCCATTAACTCCTCTCTTCTTCTGCACTCTAACTCCTATACTCTGCCGCCTGCACTCCAACACCTGCATTTTGCCACCTTCAGCCCAACCTGTGTACTTCCCTCCCTCCTGTGCCTCCAGCATCAGCCTAGCACTGCAAATGTCCCTACCACACTGCTTCCCTGCCCAGCACCCTCCCCACCACACAGACCTCCCCACATTGCCCAGTGCTCCTCTCACAGTCCCCCTACAACTGCGCTGCACCCCATATTCCGGAGGACATTCTGCACCAAAACATTAAAAGTTCTGTACAGTAGACAATATAAGAACTAGGGGCCACCAAATGAAATTAATAGGTAGCAGGTTGAAAAAAAACAAAAGGAAGTTTTTCCTCACTCTGCGCATAGTCAACCTGTGGAACTCCTTGCCAGAGAATGTGGTGAAGGCTAGAACACTAACAGGGTTCAAAAAAGGGCTAGATAGATTCATGGAGGTTAGGTCCATCAATGACTATTAGCCAGGATGGGTAGGAATGGCGTCCCTAACCTCTGTTTCTCTGGAGGTGGGTGACAGGGGACGGATCAGGTGAGGATTACCTGTTGTGATCCCTCCCTCTGGGGCATCTGGTGTTGGCCACTGTTGGCAGACAAGATGCTGGGCTGGATTGACCATGTGTCTGACTCAGTATGGCCATTCTTATGTGCTTATTTTAAAATTCTGTAACATTTTTTGGTCAGTTGTAAACATAGGGTACTGGCAGCACCGAGGTGGGTGATCACACTGCAGCCTTCCTCTCCTCTTCCTTGCCTTGCTAGGATAGGTACGTGGCAGTAAGATATCTCTGTGTTCATCTCAAAAGTCCACAGGGAACCATTTTACAGGATGGCTGGGATGTCAGCCATGACCCCAAATTCATTTGAATGAAAAAAGGAATAGCTGATACTAATGACTGAGTGCAGCCCTCATCCACGCCCTTGTCTGCCTCGACTTTGGGCCAAGTTTTTGTCACCAAAAACTGCCTTTTGGTGATCAGTGAGAGCATTGACACTGCAATGCGATTTTTGATGGGGGGAAAACACCCAGTTTTGGCAACAAAAAACTTCCACCTCGGTGAGAGACTTTTGTCTTTTCCCCTCCCTTTATTGTTGACAAAGAGTCAGTGTGGACTCTGCTGTTTGGTTTGTCAAGAGAACTGGCTTCAGCCAGTGTCTCACAATGCCTGTCCTGATGGCCGTGCTCAGAGTTCTGTGATCTGTAAAAAGGTGTCACAAGGAGGAGGGAGAAAACTTGTTCTTCCTGGCCTCTGAGGATAGAACAAGAAGCAATGGGCTTAAAATGCAGCAAGGGAGGTTTAGGTTGGACATTAGGAAAAAGTTCCTAACTGTCAGGGTGGTTAAACAGTGGAATAAATTGCGTAAGGAGGTTGTAGAATTGCCATTTTCAGTTTAGAAAAGAGGAGACTGAGAGAGATATGATAAAGGTCTATAAAATCATGAGTTATGTGGAGAGGGTGAATAAAGAAAAGTTATTCATTAGTTCCCATAATATAAGGACTAGAGGCCACCAAATGAAATTAATGGGTAGCAGGTTTAAAACTAATAAGCGAAAGTTCTTCACACAGCGCATAGTCAACCTGTGGAACTCCTAGCCAGAGGAGGCTGTGAAGGCTAGAACTATAACAGAGTTTAAAGAGAAGCTAGATAATTTCATGGAGGTTAGGTCCATAAAAGGCTATTAACCGGGGGTAGGAATGGTGTCCCTGGCCTCTGTTTGTCAGAGGCTGGAGATGGATGGCAGGAGACAAATTGCTTGATCATTGTCTTCGGTTCACCTCTTCTGGGGCACTTGGTGCTGGCCACTCTCGGCAGACAGGCTACTGGGCTACATGGACCTTTGGTCTGACCCAACACGGCCATTCTTATGTTCTTATGTTCATCTGTGGAGATATTTAAGAGTAGGTTGGATAAATGTCTATCACGGATGGTCTAGACAGTACTGGGTCCTGCCATGAGGGCAGGGGACTGGACTCGATGACCTCTTGAGGTCCCTTCCAGTCCTAGTATTCTATGATTCTGTGGGTGTGTCTAAACTACACCCCTCTGTTGCCAGAGGGATGTAGATTAGGTACTTCAAAAGTGCAATTGAAGCCTGGATTTAAATATCCCACGCTTCATGTGCATAAAGATGGCTGCCACTTTTTTCGAAATTGGGCTTTTTTGAAAAAAAAAAGCAGCAGTCTAGATGGGGATCTTTTGAAAATAAAACCCTTTTTTGAAAGATCCTGTAAACTTCATTTTATGAGGCATACAGGATCTTTTGAAAAAGGGTTTTATTTTTGAAAGATCCCCATCTAGACTGCCACTTTTTTTTCGAAAAAGCCTCGTTTTGAAAAAAAGCGGCAGCCATCTTTATGCAAATGAAGCACGGGATATTTAAATCCCAGTTTCATTTGCACTTCAAAGTGCTTCATTTACATCCCTCTGTCGACAGAGGGATGTAATCTAGACATACCCTATGATTCTAGGACCTGTGCTGACACGTGCCACTCCCGCCCTCAAAGCTCATGGAAGTATCTTACAGCTGAGGGAGCTGCTCTGTTTGGGGAACAAACAAGAAAAGAGCAAATCATTGGACTGCTTCTGTTCTGTCCTGCTAGGAACACAGTGGCAGGCAGACAGCTGCTGCAGGAGGAATGCTGGAGAGATTGCTTTGCTGTTTTGACTTTCCTCAGCACAAAGAGCTCACAGAGCTACTCCTAATGCTGCTCCCAGGGCCCGGGAGAACAGACTTTTGCACGTGAATAGATTTAGGTCCCTCCTGATTTTTCACACCTGAATAAGCAGAATCTCATTCACTTTCCTCCCCAGTTAACTTTTTAAAGAGGGTGGGAGAAACAAGGTTTATCTGCAGGCTGCTTGATTCTTCATTGTATATCAGCCTAGTAAACAAACTCCATCAAAACTTGGTGGTCTTTTGAGATGTTGATTTTTCATGAAGTTTTTTTGTTAATGGGAGCAGAGAACACAACAGGGAATAATTCTGTTTTATCTTATTCAAAAGCTGAAAAGGCAAGGAATTGGACTCGATGACCTCTAAAGGTCTCGTCCAGTCCCGTGAGTCTATGATTCTAATTGTGGAAGACCTAATAAATACAGAGGAAATTCATTTAGGCTGCTGGCTGCAAAAAGGACACTGTAGTACAAGACTACTCAACTTTGGAAGCTCCGAGGGCCACAATGATACTCACAGCACATGCCGAGGGCCACAACTTAAGTGTGGTTGCATATACATACAAATATATATGCAAATAGCATCTTTCACACTGACGGGCACGAATATAAAGTTTAAGGCAAGACTGCACAATATTCAGGCCCCATTTAAGTGAATTCTGCTGATATTAATAAAATGCAATATTTACCTGATTTACCCCCCATACGACAGCACTTTTAATGAGCAGTGACAGTCCAGGAATTTAACTATTATAACACATATCAAGAGAAGACCATTATATTGGTTCACTGTTGTGGAGTGTGTTCCCAGTGGAAGCCAAGTTCAAAGGATCCCACCTGTGGGCCACATGTTGAGCCCCACATAAAACCAAACTGCACCGCAGGCTGCAAACAAATGGCCTGCAGGCCGTATGCAGCCCACAGGCAGCATGTTGAGTAGCCTGGCTGTAGTATATTCCCCTGGCTCTCTAGGTCCCACATTAACCAAAACCCCACACTAGGCCCAGGGTCTTATGGAATATCTTTGTCAGAAGAACCCAGTTAGATTTTACTATAACATTTATTCAATTTGTTGGATTCATTTAACTCTAAGACAGTGTTTCTAAAAGTGTACCGCAGAAACACTTTAACTGTCTGCCCCGGTTTGTTTATGTACCAGTGCCATGGCCAGAAAACCTCGCAGCTCCCATTGGCTCTGTTTCATCCTTTGCAGCCAAGGGGAACCACGAGAAGCGGCATGGGCCAGGCCACTGCTTCCTGCAGCTCCCCTTGGCTGCAAAGGATGAAACGGAGCCAATGGCAGCCGTGAGGCTCCATGACCGCAGCATTGGTACATAAACAAACTGGGGTGGCCAGTTAAGGTGTTTCTGAAAGTGTGTCCACAATACACTTTCAGAAACACTGCTCTAAGATATATAGAGAAAAAATGCAGAAAGCTTATCTCCTTGGATGTACTGAGTTGTCACTGAATGCAAAGTTTCAGAATGTTTCCCAGATGTTGAAATTAGATGACAGATGTATTTGTATTTTCTCTTATAACCAGGGTCAAAAATGTCCGCTGATCCATCACAACTCAAGAGCATCTTGGTGCTTTGTCCCTCTTGAGCACTGAGAATGAAATTGTCGGGTCTTTGAACTTGATGACATCATTCATGACTTTGCCACAGCTAAAGTGGGAAAAAATTGTTTGAGTGTAGTGAATAGAATAAATGTGTTCATTTTATGTAAATATGAATATAGATACAATTTTCTGTGAATATGAATAGGATTTCATCATTCTTTTGCAATATGTAATTCATACTTAGGCCCTTCTCTCCCTCTAGTCTTAGGCCCCTCATAAATTCCAGCCCTGGCTGGGTGTACCTGGAGTCCTTAGCCAGCCAGCTAAGGAGTGAGGAGCTAGAGGGAAAGAATCAGGGAAAAGTCTGCTGGGCCCAGCATGGGGAAGGTGCTGGAGGGGAGTTTGTGGGGAGAAGCATGTGGAACCAGCATGGGGGAAGGACAAAGACTGCCATCCCAGTACAAGAAAGGGCCAGAGAGGAATCTGTATCGCAGCCACTGAGGTGACAGCACTAGCCTTTTGTGGCACCCCCTGGCTATGGCCCCCTGAGCATGGCCCCACTTTGCCTGGCCGTAAGGCTCTCCCTAAGCAATTGTAATTTTCTATAATTCCCCTCTAAACCATTTAATAGTGTGTTCAGAGGAAACATTTTAAAACTCTCTGTTTGGAAGCTTTGATCCAACTTTTGTTTTACCTCTCTGGATAAGGAATTGCAGACACGACAAACGCCCAACTTTCACACACATTTACAGTAGGTCTCAGGCCTGGGCTATGTCCACATTTAAAATAAAGGAATTTTAAAGTTTATTTCCCATTAGCGATCATAACTGAAAATGTGTGTCCTAGCCCAGGCTGGCTAATAAGCTCTCAACAGCAGACGCCCTTTTGAAATACAGGGGTTCATTCCAACTCAGTCAAGGCACTCGCCTGTACCAGCGTTCATAATGACAACAGTGAGCCAGTTTCCTGGGGGTTGCTGAGGCAGTAATGGCAGGACTTACCTGACTGGTCACTGGCAGGTAGCCCTGTCAATAAACTACTCACAGTGACATGCCCAGCAGTAAAAGTAACTTAAAATTTCTTACAAGTACTGTCCTATTGCAAACCTGGGTCCCTGGCAACTCTTTGAATAGCTCCCTGCTGGCTTTTGCTGCAGCTCAGCCAGCCCCTGCCAGACCTGTGCACCTGGACACAGCTGCTTCCTTTCACCTCTGCATGCACCCCTCCAAGAGTAACATTTTGTAGTTAGCCCCTGGGTCAGCACTGTTATTTAGAATCCGACTGTGCCCATGGGGCTGCTTCATATGAACACAGCTGGGTAAGGTGGAAAGGACACAACCTCTCCCTGGTGATTCACATGAAAGCTTGGCTACAAGGCTTTGAGTGCCATCCCAGAAAGCCTGGGCATCAGTAAATGCTTTTTCCATAGGGGTGTAAAGATTTACACAGAGCTGAGATGATTTTCACCAGCCTTGGAGTTTCCCAGCTCTGTTGTCTGCCAGCTCTGCTCTCAAGATACTCAGCTAGTCCCTTGCCACTGGTATAAGCCCTAGGCAGGCACCACCCCCTTCCCATTTTCCCCATAGCTCTTATCTCTTGTCTATTGTTCCCCCTCCACTGACAGAGCCAGGTTTCTTGTGATCAATAAGCCGTTTGTTTTCTCTCCTGTTTGGTGGGGGTGAGCATCTGAGCAGCACATTGGGATTGTAAAAGGGGATGGAATCTATCCACAGTGCATCTGTGAGATGGAGAGAGAGAGCATGAGCAGGGCAGACATGTCCAGAAGGGAAGTGAAAATCAGTATTGCCTTAACATCAACTAAATGGCAGGCTCCTCCTGCATGTGGTATTCCAGGAGCACTTTTTAGTAGTGTGGGAGGGCTGGGGTGGGGGAACCCAGGCCTGCCCCACTACTAGAGAGCCCCTAGGTAGTGGCAACTAACAGGGTTTTCCCCCTAACCCTAATGCAGCAGCCTTTTCCCTGTGCCACTACCTCAAACACTCCCTTGTACTTTCTGTCTGTTATCTGAGCAAATCTTTCCTGCTTCAGTACATACACTCTTTCCATTGTTTAGTCCTCCACTCTCCAGAAACAAACTTCCTTCCTCCTCTCAATCCTTCACTCTTCTCCTCCTTAGCTGAGGGGAAACCTTTTAAAGTAGCCCAGCAGACCTTAATTGGCTGCAGGTATCTGATTAACCTGCTACTTCAGGCAATCTCTTAATTAGACTCAGATCCTGCCTGCCTTGATTATATGGCAGCAGTCTCTGGCAGTTTATTCAGACTATTTGGAAAACCATTCACCCAGTTTACAGTATGTCTGCCCTCTACCATACTAGTAGCCAGCTGCCCTGGGTTTCTCGCACATATTAACTATGAATGGTGGGACTTTGCATTTTAGTTTTGCTTTCTGATATCTGATGATGGAAAACCAAAGCAGAATCCGTGGCTTGCTTCAAACTGCCCTTGACGACCTTCCTCAGGAAGTTTTCAGAAGATTTAGAGAGAAACTCTCACATTCTGCCTTTGAGGGGAAGGGTGCCATCCCCAGAGGTCGGCTGGAGAAAGCTGACAGAACAGACACTAAGAACCTCCTGATGGAATTCTATGGTGGAGCTGCTGCCGTAGAGGTGACCATCAATGTTCTCACTCAGATCAACCTCCGAGAGTCTGCTACAAAACTCAGAGCAGAAAGTGAGAAAGGTAAGAAACCCAAAGTTACCGTAAAATCCAGGAATGTGCCCTGGGGCAGCAGCAACAGTAGAATGAGAAACAGGCTGATGACAGGAATGGCATTTTTAATTGAAACGTTGGTTTTCAGTCATAACTTTTTGACTTTCGTGTTTTTTATTTGTTTATTCTAGCCAGGTTAGGATTTTCTAACATGTGCATGTAAAATGGCAGGCCAGACTGGCAGAGACTCTGGGGTTTTTCCACCTCCCTCTGTGTGGTGTTTTAGATGCTGCTTGTGATTATTAGAACTGGGAGCTCCGGCTGTTGGGAGTCTGGAAGCACCAGGAACAGGAAGGAGGGGGGTGGAGATGAGCCAGGGCTGAGTGAGAGCTACAGAGGGGTGCAGCTGCAGCTTTGCAAAGAGGTTTCACCTTTGTTAAATAAAGGCCTGTTGAAGTTTGTTAGTACCTTGCTTGCATGATACAACACTCTGCAGTGAGTGGGGTTGGTGGCTTGCCAGGATTATCTGGATAGCTCTCATTTCCCTGCCATTGCTGGTGTCTTAGATACTGGGGCACCTTGGTCCCCACTGTAGCACATAATAGTCTCTTCTCCTGTGGGCTGTAATACTCTGGGCTCATTTTAGTTTTTGGATTTCATGTGCAGGTGTTAGGAAGGTGTTGGTGCCCTATTACATGTGGGATGTCAGACTACATGGTCTGTAGTATTCTCACAGTTGATCTCCCTTGATAGTTTTTTCAAAGGCGAAGAAGAAAACAGCAAAGATTGAAGAAGGAAGAGGGACCGACCGACAATGGGATCAGGAACCATGTGCAGAGATACATCATGCCAAGGAGCAGGGATTTAATAATCCCTCTCTGAAAGGCTCTGGTAAGACTGTTCTTAGCATACTGCATCTGTTTTTTAGCCCAGTTATGCTAGAAAGAAGCATCTTAGATGAGGAGAGCTCAGAGAACAACAATAAATACAATTCAAGGACTGCACTATTGACCGACAAAGAAAGAACAAATATACTAAATTGTTATGACCAAAATCTTTTAGAGGGATGAATGCCACATGGACACATTGCAGAGCTGCTTCCTATGAAGAAGCCATTTCTGCACATTTATTGGGTCAATTTACCCTGTATTAGGAATTGTGTGATGACTATTTGTAGAAATGCTTCACATGTGAATACTGCTGAATCATTTAATGCCTTTTGCTTGGTCTGTGAGCTTCCACTCAGGCTAAAACACTTTTTTGTTTGTTTAAAACGTGCTCATATGGTTTGTCCCTGTGCACGTGGCCTGCAGACTGGTTTAATGGTGGCGATTGTTTAAAACATTTTAAAAGACGTTTTAAAATTCCTAACATAGCATTCTGAAATGCTGCTGGAGTACTGTATGGGAGCAACTGTTCATGTGCCTCAGGACCTCTTTTGTATGGACCAAGCCTCCTTTTTGGACTCTCTCTCCCACAATGCACCATGAGGCTCAGCAACAGAGAATACTGTGGTGCATCATGGGAGGTGTAGTAAACATAGGGATCTTGGCCCACTCAGGAGACAAATCCTTCATAAGCAAGTGGGCTGTCCACTGAAACAGTAGCACTCCACTTCCAGGATTAGAGATGGGCCCTGACTAAATACTGGTGTCCAGTTCTATCCTCCAGTGTTTGAAGAAGCAGGGGGGAAGAAACAGAGAAGAGTATCCACAGATGAGAAAAACAGAAAAGGGTTAAAAGAGCTGATGAATGAGAAAGGAGAGAAAAACATAACCAGGAAGCAAGAAGAGAAGTAGTTAAAAATAATAAAAATGAAGACATAAGGTACTGCGGGGAAAGGGAGAAAAAACAGAAAAATAAGATAGAAACTGAAGGAAAAGATGGAAATTATCCTTATTTAGAAAAGTGTTTAAGAAAATTCTTAACTTTAAGCACATGCTCAAATCTCACTTATTGTAATAGGACTTAAATCTGTGCTTAAGTGCACTGCCGAATCAGAAACAAGGAGAGAGATGATCATGGAGAAAATAATTAAACTGTAAAAATCAAGATACTTTTTTTAACATGTAAAATTCTAGCAAAATGTCAAGTTGCATGATGGTGGCAATGCTGGGTGAAAAGGGAAGGAGGTGGTACAGAATAGAAAGAGTAGGTTGCATTTTCTCTGGTTCAACTTCTGGATATAACCAATGAATGGCAGTTCACATGACCTTTGTTGTAACAACTGTACTCAGGCTGTCTAATGCTTCACACCATTGTCATTGAATTAGATTACCAGAAGAAATATAGAGAACATGTACAAGATGAATACCAAGTAGTAGAAGATAGGAATGTTCTCCTGGGTGAACATGTCACTTTAGACAAAAGATACACAGAACTGCTTATTGTAAAGGAACGTTGGGGGCGGGAGGAAAAAGAACATGAAATCATCACCAGAGGAAGGAGACACGCAGAACTGATGGCTCAACAAACCAATCTCACTCAGATTAGTCTTTTATTTGATCCTGATGGAAATCGACAAAGCCCAAGAACTGTTGTGCTGCAAGGAGCTGCTGGGATTGGGAAAACAATGACAGCGAGAAAGATCATGTTGGACTGGGCAGCTGGAAAACTCTATCGGAAAAAGTTTGATTATGTTTTTTATATAAATTGCAGAGAAATAAAACATATTATTAAAAATCAAAGCGGTGCCAAAAATCGAAGTGTTGCCGATTTGGTTTTGAACAATTGTCCTGATAGAGAAGGACCAATTAAAGAAATCTTTGAGAAGCCAGAAAAACTCCTGTTTATAATAGATGGTTTTGATGAATTAAATTCCTTGCTAGACTTTGATGATGTTAGCCTGTACATGGACCCATTTGAGAAGAGGCCAGTGGAAACCACCCTGTGCAGTTTATTGAGAAAGAAGGTTCTTCAAAAATCTTTTTTGCTGATCACTACGAGACCAACAGCTCTGGAAAAACTAAAGGAGAATCTGAGACTTCCACGTTTTGCAGAGATAATGGGATTTTCTGCAGATGAGAGGAAAGAATATTTTCATAAATTTTTTTGTGATGAAAAGAAAGCAACAGAAGCCTTTAATTTTGTCAAAGAAAATGAAATGCTCTTCACCATGTGCTTTGTCCCCATTGTGTGTTGGATCATCTGCACGGTTTTGAAACAACAGATGGAAAGAGGGGAAGACCTTGCACAAACTTCAAAAACAACCACATCAGTATATTTGCTCTTTCTGTCCAACCTGCTAACTCATAATTTGCCTGATTCTCAAATTCCAATACAGCAATCTAACACTATCCTTTGGGAGCTTTGCTCATTGGCTGCAGATGGAATTTTAGAACAGAAAATATTGTTTGAAGAAGAAGACCTGAAGAAACACAATTTATCCGTGTCTAACATTCACTCTCTCTTTCTGAATTCAAGCATTTTTCAAAAAGATACAGAATGTGAAATTTTCTACAGCTTCATTCACTTGAGTTTCCAAGAGTTTTTTGCAGCAATGTACTATGTGCTAGAGGAAGATGAAGAGACAAAGAAAAAATCATTGATTTATAAGAAAGATGTGAATCATTTGCTAAAGATTTACGGAGCATCAAAAAATAATTATTTGATGCTAACAGTACGTTTCTTGTTTGGTCTCTTAAATAAAGAGAGATTGAATGACATAGAGAAAAAGATACACTGTAAAACATCACCTGGAATAGAGCGAGATTTATTGAATTGGTTTAAAGAAGAAGCTAAAAAAATCTCCTCTCTCTCCTATAAGCCCTATGAGGAACAGCGTGACCAGCTTGAGTTGTTTCACTGTTTGTATGAGAAGCAGGAGGAAGAGTTTGCGAAAAATGCAATGGATAATTTCCAAGAAATTAGGCTAGAACACCTCAGGCTCACAACAATGGATGAAATTGCTCTTTCATTCTGTGTAAAGAACTGTTGTAGTAAGCAGTCACTTTACCTATGTAATTGTACCCTTGGGATTGGAGAACGAGAAGAAGGATGGAAAGCAAAGCTACGAAAACACTTATTTCCTCTGTAAGTATTGTAGTTTATCTATTCTATATTTGTCTGACTGTGTCTGTGCATGAGTCTGTCTGTCTGTGCATCTGTCTGTTTGCTCAAGAACTCCTCTTAAACAGTAAGAGCTAGGGCCACCAAATTTGGTAGGCAGCTTCCTCTTATCATTACTTAAAGCAAGGTCAGGGTTTGGTTGTGCCAGGAAAATGGGATGTGCCTGGAATGGGATTGCTTCTCATTAAACCATATAGAAAAGAGATGGGATCACCAGACTGGTGAAAGGGACTGGCTGGGGGCATGCCCCTCAGCATCCAAGACTGCCCCAGCCCTGAGCCTCCAACTCCCCAAGTGCCCTTTAGGGAGAGTAGGGGGAGGCCCTGAAGCTCCCTCCCTGATTGGTATGGGAATATTTCTGGCTGTTTCCGATCATCAGGGAGCAAGGGGAAAGTGCACAGTTTGCTGCATTCCTTGCTCTGGCTGTGGGGGAAGGGTGTGTGCAAGAAGCAGATGAACCTGGACCTGTCCCAGCTAGGAGACATAAACCCCTCCCCCAACTGTGCCCGCTGGAGCTGCAGCAGCCATGGATGGGCACTTCTCATCTGACCTGATGCTGCTGTAGTGAAAGAGGGCTGGGGTAGTCCTCTCTCCCTGGGACAGCCTGCCTACTGAACCCCTCAGACCTAGACCCACCCCAGAGCAATGATTCAAATGAAGAAAAACAAACATTAATTGAGTTAAGAACCGAGCAATGCAGGGTACATCTTCTAATTTATTATAAACCAGTAAATCCTTAAAGTGGCATCTCATCATGTCACCATTGTAATGCCCCCTTTTCAGAGAGTTATAATAAACTATTTGTAGATTTTTTTTGGGTCTTTGCCAGTAAGATGGGTTTATGCTAATCATATGAGCCTGGTGAGGTCAAGGCAGTTGGGTCAGAAAACCTCATGATTCCAAGGTAGGCGAGAACAGGAAAGCAGGGTTAATCAGAAGGAACAGCTACGGCCAGTTAGCTTCCTAGGAACCTAGCTTGGGTCACATAGAAGGATAAGGAAGTGAACTGCTCTGGACTGGGAGTTATTGCCTAGCTAAGTACCAATCAACATTGAAAGAGCAGGACACCAGAACGGGATGAGTTTCATTATACAGGAGACACCTCCCTGTTCCTACTTACTATGTTCCTGTTATACATCCAAGAGTCCCATTAGTCATTTCAGCCACAGTATTACCCTGGGAAATCATGAGCAACTCCAAGTCCTTTTCAGAGTCACTGCCTACCAAAATACAGCCCCATATTGTAAGTATGGTCCATATTCTTTGTTCTTGCATCTGACCCTATCAAAAGGAATGTTGTGTGTGGGGACCAGTTTGCCTAGAGATCCAGAGAACTCTGTGTTAGTGACCTGTTCTGTCCTACTGCCTACTCACAGAAGCAAATGTGATAGAACTGCCCAGTGCCATGAGCAGCTAAACAGCAAAAGGAAAAGGTGTAAGGACACAAACCTGAATCTGCAGAGCCTGGGACAGCTGATATTTCCAGAGCACCACAGAAGGCTATGCAGAGGCACGGTCAGATAACACTGTGGAAAGTAGGCGCTGCAGAAAGTACTGCCCAGGAGACCCAGAGTGAGGTACTCTGTAGCCTTCTGAGGGCATGTCTACACAGGAGGGCTAAAGCTGATATAAGCTATGCAACTTCAGTTACATCAAGGCTACGTCTACACCGGCATGATTGTGTGCAAGAACTCTTTTGCGGAAGAGTTCATGTGCAAAAACTCTTCCAAAAGAGAGCGTCTACACTGGCATGTGCCTTTGCGCAAGAGATGTGCTTTTGCGCAAAAGCATCCATGCCAGTGTAGACGCTCTCTTGCGCAAGAAAGTTCTGATGGCCATTATAGCCATTGGGCTTTCTTGTGCAAGAAATTCATGTTGCCTGTCTGCCTGGCCTCTTGCGCAAGAACAGTTGAGCAAGAGGGTTTATTCCTGAGTGGGAGCATCATAGTTCTTGTGCAAGAAGCACTGATTTCATACATTAGAACGTCAGTGTTCTTGTGCAAGAACTCGCGGCCAGTGTAGACACAGCCCAATAGTGTAGCTTAAGTTGAAATAGTTTTATTCAGTTTTTGGATCTGTCTACACAGCTTTGACTTTTCTTACTCGTAAAATAAGGGTTACAGGAATCAGAGTAAGAAGTTCTCCAGATTGACATTATTTTGACATATGTCAAAATAACAGCTTATAGTGGAGACACGCACTATGTTATTTTGGAATAATGTAAATTATTCTGACATAACACTGCTATGTAAACGTGCTCTGATTGGCCAAGTCAAGCGTCCTATTTTAACCCTTAGGTTGCCTTAGGAAGTTGTCTGGGGAGCCATACAGACTCTGGCCTGCTGCAGTGCCAGACTTTGCTTGGTTTCCTGATCTCTGACTCCAGCCTGACCCTGATCTAGGGAACTGGGCTCTTGTGATTCCTGCAGCGCCTGCCTGGCAACTACTGTCTCTAGTGAGCAGATCTCAGACCAGCTGTGACTGTGAGGCCCAACCAGCCTCGCTCCAGTCCCTCGCAGCAGGTTTAGCAACAAACAATTCAGAGGACTCTCAAATAGAAGCTGATTGTAGTTCAGTTCCTGCTGCTCCTGGAATCTGCTCTGGGGCTCAGCCAGCTGCCTGAAGCCCTCCGGCAACCGCCTCTTATTCCCTCTCCATCAGCCTTTGCAGCTTCCTAAGGCTGCAGTCCAAGCCATGCAGTTACAGGCCATATCACAAGGGTTACCCAGACAGTAGTCACCATCTTACAATGCAGCACCACCTTGCTGCCGATAGAAGCAATACTACTGCATTGTTCCTGCCAGAGAGGAGAGAGCTCTGTCTGTATATGGACTCTGCTGGGCACCATCATCAGTTTCTTCTCTTCTGGATGGTAATGTGAGAAGCACCCAATTGCCGGATGTTTCCTGTCACCCCCTTCCCTCAGCTCAGTTATGGGATAATGAAAAAGGGGCATTTCTAAGATAGTCTCCTTTTGCCTAAAGGCATAAATTTGAACAGGAATCGTTAAACTATATTAAATCCCTGCATGGACACCATTATGCAGAATTAAATTGGCTTTAATTAGGTTACGTTTATTCATTTCAAAGTCCATTTTAATTATGAATAATAACATCTACACAGGGATTTAATGTGCTTCAACTAATCCACTTCCAATTCACACTTTTTATTCATTCTAATGTTCTCTCAGAAAACTTTCCTTGAGAGTGAAAGCAGTGTAATCTTGCACCAATGGTTGGAATCTTTTAAATCCTCTTTTTAAGAGAGCTTGATTCAGAACCGTCTCTTCCATTTTTCTGGAATATGTTCCTTCTCCCACACCAAACTGAAAAGGCAAAGCAGGATTTTCACTGAAATCAGCATTTCACCCATGGCCCAGCCCCTAGAAGAAGGACAAATGCTTCATGGGGTTAGTGTGGGTTACACTGCTGTTAGAAATGAATGTCTAACGTGACATCAGAACAACGGACTGTGGCATCTTTAGATGCTTCTCATTGTTTATAACAAATGTCTGAGGTGGATTAAAACCTACACCACCATCTTCAGGAAAGAGAATGGAAAATCTGCCTGGTGGAAATGATATTTAAAGTTTGCATTTTTTCCTAGGAACCCATTGATGAAAGATCCGAGAATGTCAACTGCATACTCATTGTTGCAAGGACTGAAGGATCCCAACTGTAAACTGAAGACAGTATCGTAAGCAAGTCCTTCTTGGACAGTCTTCTTGTTCTTGTGTTATGCATGTCTACCCATTGCCTGGTATTACCCAAACAGAATATTTTGAAATAATGCGTCTACACACAAAATGCATTTTGAAATAGCTTTTTGCTATTCCGAAATAGCGCGTCCACACTGAGTGGACGCTGAATCACATTTAAGGCCAGCTGGAATCAGGTCCAGCAGGGCATCAGATCAGGAGTTATTTTATGTGGCTGCTACCTGAGGCTATCTGAGGCCTGTGCTTAAAGGGACACCCTCTCCCCCCAACCCCAGACAGCCAGTTCTCAGGTTTCCCTGCTTGCTTGCCTACCTCGATGAGGGACAGCAAAGCATTTAGTCTCTGCATGCTCTAGTTGCCTCACTCCGGACACCACAGCACTCTGCAACATGGAGCCAGAGCTGCCCCTGTGCACTCTGGTGCTTCTCGTGGACGTGTTGCTGTGAGCCTGGCTGCACTTTCTGCAGGCTACCATCTGGGAGGTCCATCGGGGGACTGTCAGTATACAGGAGGCCCTGCAGGAGAGCTTCCACCCTGAGGAACACTAAGAACCTCCTTGGCCTGCCCCACTGGGGGCTTGTGCCTCATTTCTCCCTCACGTCCTTCCACGTACCCCTCCCTAACCCCCCTTCCTGATGTCAAATAAAATACATGTATTTTCATGATCAAAAACTCTCTTTATTTAACAAAACTGGGGGGAGAGGGATGAACCTCTGGTGAGACTGGGGAAAGGAGGTGGGAGAGGGGAAGAGAGAGGGTGGGAAAGATGAGGGGGAAACCTGAGAGGAGGGAGCTGGAAGGAGGAAGCAAGGGGAAGAAGGGGGAAGGGAAGCTCAGAGTTGGGGGTCTTGCTGGACCAACTTGATTTTCAAGCAAACCTGCTTCAGGGTTCGCATGGGGACTTTGGTGGCCAGGCTGGCAGCTATCCTGTCATAGACGGCCGCGTTCCTCCATCTAGTGCGGAGATCATGGACATTGGGGTCATCCACCCCAAACCTGAGTAAGATCCAGGATCTCCACCCTGGACCAGGAAGGCACCTGCCTTCTCCAAGCCCTGGCAGGCTCCTGGAAGCTGGCAGACTGCTCCTGGGGAGTGGTGGAGGGCTGGCTGCCAGTGGCTTGCTGGCTCATGTTTTGGGGCCACTGGGTCAGGGCAGTGACTGTTGGCTCTGGGCTGGCAGGCTTGAAGCTGGCACAGGCACTGTGGCCAAAGTCAACCCCTTTAAGGGCTCAGGAGTGGGCGGGGGGAGAGAAGTGTTCTTGGTTGAGGCTGGAGTGGCCACCAGGGTACCCTGGGAAGGCTGGAGGCCCCCTATTTCAATATAAGTGTCTACAGAGCACTTATTTTTAAATAGCTATTTCAAATTTGGTGTTATTCCTCATGGAATGATGTTTACCAAATTCAAAATGAGCATTCTGCTATTTCGAATTAATTTTGAAATATCGGTTTGGCTGTGTAGACTCTAGTAAAATTATTTCAAAATAATGGCTGTTATTTTGAAATAACTTTGCTGTGTAGACACACCCTTCGAAATCTCTCTCTGAGCTGCAAATCATAATAAACATCTTAAGGATTAAGCTTCATGAAATTACTAATCTTAGGCTACATCTATACTACGAGCCTCTTCTGTAAGAGGAAATGCAAATGGAGCACTCATTTGCATATGTCATACTCTCATTTGCATTTCCTCCTCTGATCCCTTTTTTACAATAGGTTTTTGCGCAATAAAGCACTGTGTAGATAGCTCCTTTTTGCGTAAAAAAACCCTTTTGCACAAGAGCCGTTCTTCCTCAGGTTTTTGTGCAAAAAGGAGCTGTCTACACAGTGCTTTTTTGCGCAAAAACTTCTTGCACAAAAGGGATCTCGACTTCCTTCTGTGTAGACAGCACCAAAAGCCAAATTAAGCTATCTCGACATAAGCTATGCAATTGACATAGCTCGAGTTGTGTAGCTTATTTCAGTTTTAGCCCTGCTGTGTAGACATGCTATTAGAGATTATCAAATGTATTATATCATGAGCTTTTGCGGATAAAACAAACTTCATGATCTGAAGTAAGTTTTACCCACGAACGCTCATGATATAATATATTTGGTAGTCTCTAAGGTGCCACAGAATTGCTCACTGTTTTTAAAATTTTAGGTTTAATATGGGTGTAAGCTGGTGCTGTGTAGTGGCCTGAAATGTACAAGTCAGACTAGATAATCTGGTGGTCCCTTCTGGCCTTAAACTTTATGAAATGATGAATGTCCCTGACTGGAAACCATCCTCAAGCAGTGGTTGTTTGAGTGACAACACGTGTGTCCTGCATCAGGTTTCCACTTTGTTTCAAAGAAGAAACAGTTACTAGCCTGTTCCATACCAGTTGCTCTTCGAGATGTGTTGCACGTATCCATTCTGCATATCACCCTCTTTTCCCTCTATATTGAGTCTTTCTGGTTAGAAGGAACTGAGGAGGGTCGGAGCCTGGGGGGCGGGGGAGGGGGGCAGCTCCAGCCTATATTCACAGAACAGTCACACAGCAGCACATGCCAGCAGGGAACACATGCACCACCCCGTTGGAGAAAAAAATCTCTGACAGCTGTGCGCTGGGCATGCAGATGTTTCTAGAGTGGGAAGGGCGTGTGCAACACATCTCGAGGAACAACAGTTACAGAACAGTCAGTAGCGTGGGCAGCAGGTATAATCGGCCAGGGAAACCCAGGCTGTGGCTCCGCCCACACTCTGTCCTAAAGCCCCGCCCCAATTCACCTCTCCCCACAAAGCCAGTTGGTGCTCAGCTTAAGCCAGTGACCTGCAACACTGGGCCCAGGATGACCAGTGGCTCAGGTCCTGGCATGTGTGGGGGATTTGGCTGCAATAGGAGACTGGGAGAGAATCAAGTAACAATGGGGAGCTTGGGGCTACTCTGACTCCAGTAGGGGTGGAGTAGGATCAGGCTTTGGAAGTGGCAAGGGGGGGTTCACTCATGATTAGTGGCCATTTCATACAGTGCAGAACTAACTTTGACCTGTCCACTTCTTCCCTTCAGGTTGTCCAGCTGCAAACTCTCATCTGCTTTCCCTAAGGACCTCTCCCCTCAGACCCTCTTTACAAACCAGGCCCTGGAAAAGCTGGACCTGAGCGCTAATGCACTGGGAGACCTAGGACTGAAACATCTGTGTGAGGGACTGAAACAGCCAGACTGTACGCTGCAGACGCTGCTGTAAGTAGCCCAACACTAATCACCGTGTTGTTTCACACACCAGCCTTGTCCTAGCTTTCAGCAGAGTTTGTCAGACTTCTGTATAGCACCTGGGCCAAGACCTCGTTGAAGCATCTAGGTGTCACCGCAATGCAAATATTTATTACTCAATAATAAATACTCCCTGTGCTGAGATCCATCTAGTCTGGCAAACTCAGCAGCAGTAGGATGTGTCCACCTACGCAGGCCAAGAAGTGGTGTTGATGGATCCTTCACTGAGCATCAGCAGTGAGAGTCCAGGTGCTGTGCAGTCTTCCTGCAGTTCTGCCATTGTATTAGCCAAGCCGCTCCAGCTCCCCACTCTCATTTAATCCAATAAATACAAACTAGATGGCTTATAACCCTTCCTTAAAACCCTGTCTGACCTGCCTCTTCTTTCTCCTTGTCAGTCCCCAGCTCACTCTCCACTCGACCAAGAAGCCATACAGGTGTCAATATGTTTGATAGTAATACAGCTTATTCCTGTATGGGAAAGCAATCAGCTACATGGCTATAAGGAACCTTTATTTCAGGATAGGCGTTCTACCAGAATAAATTTAATACACCCTCTCAATGATATAGTGACATCAGGATAAAAACTGCATATAGACCAAGCTCGAGATCTCCTGCTTTGCTGCTCTCCTCCATCCCTTCAGTCTACCCCAGTGGTTCTCAACCTGTGGTCAGCAGACTCCTGGTGGTCTGCGATGGTACTGCAGGGGGTCCATGGAAAGATTTAAATGTAAAGACACTTAAGAGAGGTAGCCGAGCTAGTCTGTAACAGAAAAATCTTAAAAAACAACAAATAGTCAACTACAGTGTTTCTGAAAAGTGTTCCGTGGAATCACTCTCAGAAACACATTAACTGGCTGTCCTGGTTTGTTTATTTACCAGCACCGTGGCCACGGAGCCTCATGGCTCCCATTGGCTCCATTTTGTCTTTGCAGCCCAGGGGAACGATGGGGGAGGGGGAATTGGGTTAGAGTGGGGGGGTGTCTGGCTCTGGGGGAGCGGAGGGGGATTGACTTGGAAGGGGGTGTGCATGGCATCCCAGCCAGCACATACTCCTCAAAGCCGGCTGCTCAACTTATGCACCCCATGCTTGGAGGGAGAGGCATATGGTGGTAGCGGTGGTGGTGGCAGTGGCTCCAGCTCTGGGACACGGGTTAGAGCAGTGGGGTGCCTGGCTCTGGGGAGGGAAGGGACGGGTATTAGAATAGAGCAGTGGGTGCCTGTATCGGGGGAGGGGAAGGAGGATTGGGTTAGAGCCAGGGGGTGCCTGGCTCTGGGGGAGGGGAGGGCGATTGGGTTGGGAAGAGGTGCACATAGTGTCCCAGCCAGCACATGCTCCTCAAAGCTGGCCGCTCAGCATATGCGCCCCAGCGCCTGGAGGAAGATGCACATGGTGATAGCAGCGGTAGTTCCAGGATCCGGGCATTAGGTTGGGGGAAGAGAGGGGTTGGGTTAGAGCAGGGGGTGGAGTGTGCTTGGCTCTCGGAAAAGGAAGGGGAGGGAGATTGGGTTAGAGTGTGGGGGAGAGTAGGAATCCCGTACTGCACGCCCGCTCCAACTTCTCAGGAAGCACGCGGCTGTCATGGGGAGCAGAGGAAAAGCACGTGCTTCCTGAGAAGTTGGAGTTGGCATGCAGTCCTGGGACTCCTACACACACACACTCCGTGCACAGGCAGGCAGCGGGGGGGGAGGAAGTTCCTGGCCCAATGACAGACCCAGGGAGGGGAAGTGTGCCAGCTGTTTATAGGAGGGGAAGAGAAGAGAGGGGAGGGGAAGAGCAGCCCACCCGCTTCCTTAGATCCAGGATCCCCAGGAACCAGCCAATCTGTCCCTGTCCCCTCCCCCTGGCCAGACCCCTCCCTACACCAGCACCTTGTCCCCTGCCACCTGCCCCAGCACCCTGCCACCTGCCCCAGCACCCACCAGCACCTTGCTCCAGCACTTTGTCCCCTGCCCTCACCAGCACAGTTGGGGCCACATTAGTGATGTTTGGGGTTTTTTGGAGGGGTTGTTTTTTGCATTTCACTTGTGTGGTCCCAATTGACTTTTCTGTGGGTCAGTGACCCCTGACTCAAAACAGGTTCCCCGCCCCTCTCATAAATAAAGACAGTGCTGAAACATTTTGTGTTTGACATAATATTTTTATTTAAAAATGAAGCGTGGCCAAAATGCCCTCAGTTGGGGCTAAACCCCCATCTGGCTGCAGCAACATAACACTCCTGCACCACCACCCCAACCCCAAACCTGAGCTTATCATACACTGGAACCCCCTGTCCTGAGCCTCTCACATCCCCAAACTCCTGCATCCCCACATCCCCAGTCTTCTGCCACAACACTCATGCACCATCCACACATGGAAAATCTGTGTTCTGAGCCCATCATATTCCCAGCCTCCCTGCCCTGAGCCCCTCATGCACCCCAGCCCCAAATCCTGCACCCTCACAGCCACAAGCCTGTGGCTTGCTCAGTACCCCAGCCCTCCACCTGAGCCCAGCACTCCCCAGCCTGGAGCCCCCTCTCTGAGCCTGCATCCCCTTCTCTACTTCCTCCTGCTCCAAAGTTCCCTCCCAGGGCTTGCCCCTCTCATCCCTTCCCCTTTTTTTGTGACGGTATGCCCTAGGACAGTTTACCGGCACCTGCTTTCTGTTTTCCCCCGTTTTCCCCAGCGCAGCTTTTTTTTTCTCAACAACTCTCCCCTCCCATCCCCCCCAGTACATGGCTCTTCGCACTCTATTCACCACTTACAGGTTGGCCACCCCTGTACTAGACTATTTGTTGTTCTTTTTTTAAATGTAAAGATCGGATCCACTGTGGTGGGCCCGATCCTTACTTTTCTTTTCTCTTTTTCTTTTTCCCTTTTTCCTTACTTTTCTTTTTCTTCTCCCCTGAGGGGAGGGGAGGTCAATAACATTTTAATAGATTGAAAAGGGGTCCATATGCTCAAACAAGGTTGGGAACCACTGATCTACCCCATTTCCCACCACCAGGATACTTTCCCTCCCAAAACTACTGGACTCTGGCTCTTCTGTCCTAAATAAACCCAAGTGTGTGAACAAAATAACTCCCTAGTTCGCAGTCCCTGACCCCAGCTAATTCTGGTTGGGAGGGAGATACCATGTTGGGAACAGGGCTACTAAAAATTCACATTTTCAGATTTGTATGGAGTGAAAATGACCCATTATATGAGGGATTCTATATGGGTATGTCTACACTTGCTTCCTCTTTCGAGAGAGGAATGCAAATGTAGACATTCGAAATTGCAAATGAAGCTGGGATTTAAATATCCTGTGCTTCATTTGCATATTCGCAGACGGACGCTATTTCAACATACCCTATTTTGAAATACAAAACGCTGTTTAGACGTGGTTATTTTGGGAGAAACCCCTTCTTCTAAAATAACCGGTAAACCTCATTTTTATAAGGAGTAAGAGTTATTTCAGAAGAAGGGTTTTCTCCCAAAATAACGACGTCTAAACAGCGTTTTGTGTTTTGAAATAGGGTATTTCGAAATAGCACTCATTTGTGAATATGCAAATGAAGCGCAGGATATTTAAATCCCAGCTTCATTTGCAATTTCAAATGTCTATATTTGCATTCCTCTCTCGAAAGAGGAAGCAAGTATAGATATACCCTATGACATTGAGGTTTGCAAGTGCAGAAAGAAGAGGACTGGCAAGTTCTTATTCTCTGCTCCTTTCTGTTGACTCACAATCTCTAGTGTCTGGCCCAGTGAGGTGTTTTAGGTCTAAGGTTCACACTTACAGATTTCCTGCCCTTGTCACAGCGCTCAGCTGAGTCAGGGTAGCTAGTGATGCAGCTAAGCAGGATAGAGCCCAATTCCCCCTTTGACCCAGGTGGCAGCAGGGGGGCAGGACTGGTAGTGAAACTTGTTGAAACACCTGAAAGAAACATGATGAATTTTTTGAATAATTTTAACTTTGTTTCCAAAAGGCAATGGCTTTGTGTTTGTCACTTTAAAAAAATATCAGTTGATCATGTCTTCATTTAAAAATAAGAGTGAATCAAGAATCATGGGTGTAGGCAAGAAACCTGCAGGGGAACGGGTAGGGCATTCCACTAGTCTAGTAAATGACCAAAGCCCTTGGAGAATTCAGCTTGTTAACCATGGCCACTGTACACTGTAATGCGCATCTTCCCTGTCTGTGGTCTCTGCTATGTGGTACATGGTGCAACATTATAGACCGGGGTAGGGAACCTGCAGCCCCTGGCTTGCCTGGATCTGGCCCTGGTATTGGGGAGCTGGCATTCCAGCCCCCCTGCCCTCCCACTGTGGGGTTGGAGCCCACAAAATCTACTTAGCAGCCCCCAACCCAGAAAAAGGTTCTCCACCCCAGTTATAGACAGAAGTTTAAAAATCAGTTACAGGTTGACATACCCGATGCTCCCAGTTAATTATTTCCAGTGCACCAAGATGAGCATTAAAGGGTCTGTTTTCCCTATTTTCTATATTTTTTTCTCATGGCAGAGGTTGAAGAACTTGAAACTGCCTTTTCAAAGGAGTTTTTTTAGCTTGTCTACAATTCTGGCTAAACTGGCACTGCTGTGATTAATTATAATAATTAAAATGCTTTGGTGACAGGCATAGATATTTTACAGACATTGGACCACTAAGTGAAGTGAATACTGACACCTTTCTGGAAGGAGATGTTATTCTTCTCTCTGTTCCCTTGGCAGGCTGTGGCAGTGCAGTCTCACAGCTGCTTGCTGTGGAGATCTCTCTGCTGCCTTTGAGACAAACCAGTCCCTGACGGAGCTGGAACTCAGTGGAAATAAACTGGGAGATTCAGGAATCAAACTTCTGTGTGAAGGACTGAAACATCCCACATGTAAACTGCAGAAACTAGTGTAAGTCACTGCTGGGTTCCTTGAGACTTCCCTTGTTAAACCAGCCTTTTCAAAGATGCTCTCTGATTTCGTGTTGGCAATATTTCGAAGTCCTATTTTCATTTATGAAATCACCTGCATTTGCAGGAGCAAATGGATATACAGTTACTGAATTATAAGTGTAGACATCTGGGCAGGTAAATGTAGGTTTTGTACACTTGGTCTTATATACATAAATTCATAAAAGCCGCAT
Organism: Pelodiscus sinensis; assembly: GCF_052426305.1. Taxonomy (NCBI): domain Eukaryota; kingdom Metazoa; phylum Chordata; order Testudines; family Trionychidae; genus Pelodiscus; species Pelodiscus sinensis. Next base: position 125,203,613 of record NC_143056.1, on the reverse strand, counting down.
GAAAATCCATTTTCTGCGGGACTGTCCCTATAAAATTGGGACCTTTAGGTACTCTGCTCTCTCTTCACTCTGCCCATCTCCGTCTCTGCAGGGTTTGGGATTGCCGTCTCACTGATGCCTGCTGTGGAGATCTCTCCTCTCTGCTCAGCACCAACCAGTCCCTGCGAGAGCTGAACCTGAGCGGTAATAACCTGACTGGTTCAGGAGTGACGCTTCTGTGTGAAGGACTCAGACACCCAAAGTGCAAGTTAGAGAAGCTGGAGTAAGTGACTGCTGCTTTTCTGTATCCAAGGAATCCGTCGCAGTGTGTGCCGGGCTTCCGGCTACCTGGCTGTGTCAGGGCTGCATGAACCAAGGATGGGAGTTGGGCTGAGATGTACAGGCTGAGGGCGGCTGTTTGTTCCGTGTATCGAGGACAGGGGTTTTCAAACTCTTTTTCTCATGACCCTGCTGAAGAAAATTGTTGGTGCCCACGACCTAACATATTTCCACTAAAGTGTGTGTTCAGGAGTGGAGTTGAGCATGAGAGCTTCAGCTGTGAGGGTGGGTCAGGGCTGGGGCAGGAGAGGCTTACCTTGAGCAGCTCCCAGTCAGCAGTGCAGAGAGGGTACTAAGGCAGCTTCCTGCCTGTCCTGGCACTGCAGACTATGCTGAGCCCCAGTAGCACCTAGCAGCAGGTTCCCAGCCAATGGGAGTGCAGAGCTAGTGCTCAGGGTATGGGCAGTGTGTGAAGTCCTGTGCACTCTTCTGCTCTGCACCCTTGCTTAGGAGCTGGGACTGTTACTAGCTGCTTCTAGGGCACAGCTCAGCCTGCAAGTAGCTGCCTTAGCACCCCCACTAATGCCCCTGCAGGAATGAGATCCAGACTCTGAAATTCCATGACCCAGTATTGGGTCACAATCCACAGTCTGAAAACCAACTGCTCAAGGCACTGCACACACAAGGGCAACCAAAGGGAGAGGGCCAAAGCAGCTTTAAGCCACCTTTGCGCTAGGGTTGCCAGCTGTCCGGTTTTGAACCAGACAGTCCAGTATTTCAGCTTTCTGCCCGGGAAACAAATTGAGAACATACCAGACACATAAAATACCGGACAATAATGAGTATTTTCTAATTAGGTACGTTTTATTATAATTAGGAGTATCAGTACATAGTTGCGAACTGCCTGGCTGGTAGACACGCTCACGTTGCCAGCCAAGCATTACACAACTATGTGAGGGAGGGGGTGAGGCCAGGGGCAGGAGGGAATCTTTGGGGCTGGACTCGTTTGTGCTGCGCCAGGACCGTGCATGGGACGGGCAGTGCCCCGGGATCTGCGTGCGCCCAGGTCAGTTCCACTCCCGTCTGGCCAATTCTCTCCCCCCGCTCCCTTCGCGGCCAGCCCCACTTCCCACCAGCTGATCTCCTCCAGCCAGCCCCACTGCCCCCAACCAGCCCTGCTTCCTGCCAGCCAGTTCTCCCCCACTCCTCCTCCTCCCTATCTCCCCTGGCCAGCCCCACTACTCCCAACCCCTCCCCCGCCAGCCCTGCCTCCCTCCAGCCAGTCCTCCCACACCCCCGATCTCCCCTGGCCGGCCCTGCTGCCCCCGACACACACACCCTACCAGCCCTGCTTCCTGCCAGCCAGTTCTCCCCCACTCCTCCTCCTCCCTATCTCCCCTGGCCAGCCCCACTACTCCCAACCCCTCCCCCGCCAGCCCTGCCTCCCTCCAGCCAGTCCTCCCACACCCCCGATCTCCCCTGGCCAGCCCTGCTGCCCCTGACACACACACCCTACCAGCCCTGCTTCCTGCCAGCCAGTCCCCCCCCCACCTCCTCCTGGCCAACGCTGCTCCCCTCCTGGCCGGTCCCCCCCACATCTGAGATCAAGTGTATCTGGTAACTCTACTTTGCACAATTCTGACTTCAGGTTGGAAAGGACCTGAAACAATATAATTGAGGCACCCTGCCTCCTCCCAAACTCCTACAGCACAGGTTGCACAAAGCAGCCTGTGACTGTCTGGAACAATGCTAACACTGAGGCTTGGCCAGTTGTACAGCTGGAGATAGGGGAGGCAGGACCTTAGCCCCACCCACATCCTCGCCCCCTCTGAGGCCTTGCTACCACTCTGGGAAGGGTGGAGGTGGGGCAGTGCATCAAGTATGTGTGCCCCCTCACCACCACCCAAGGATGGCTCTAGGTACCAGCAAATCAAGCATGTGCTTGGGGTGGCACATTTCCAGAGACAGCATTTCCAGGTAAACAGCCACCCCTGGCAATGCCCGGCCCTGCCCTGCCCCACCCCACCGATTTTAAAGGGCCACGGGAGCTCGGCTCTGGCTGTGTGTCCCCAGGAGCTGGCTGCGGAGTGCGGCGTGGCCATGCTCCACCCCGTCCCACCCCACTGGTTCCAGTCCTGCCACAGCCCCAGCCCCAGCTCCAGCCCCAGCCGCCTTCGCCGGCGAGAGACCACTCCCTGCCAGCCACCCGGCTCACTGCACGCGCCCTGCCCCGCACCCCTCTGGCTCCTTGTCGCTCATTCCCTGCACCGCCCCTCCACCCTCCACCCTGCTCCCTTGCACCCCGGTTCCCCTCCTCTCCCTGTTCCTTGCGACTATCTTCCTCTGCACCACCCTTGCACTCCGCACCCTGCTCCTCCCAATCCCTGCATCCCTCTGGCTCTGCGCCTCCCGTTCTCTGCAGCACCCGTGCACCCCTCTGGCTCTGTGCTTCCCATTCCACACGGTGAACGCTGTTCCCCATGCCTCTCTGGCTCTGCGCTGACCTTGCACCCTGCTCCCCTTGTAGGTCAGGAGTGAGGGGTGCTTGTCCATGGGGGGGGGGGGGGGCACAGGATAGGGCAGGGAAAAGGCTGTTGTGACCCAGCAGCGAGTGAAAGGGGAGGGGGAGTTTAGCTGAAGCATAAGAACATAAGAATGGCCGTACTGGGTCAGACCAAAGGTCCATCTAGCCTAGTAGCCTGTCTGCTGACAGTGGCCAGCAGCAGGTGCCCCAGAGGGGGTGGACCGAAGACAATGATCAATTTTTCTTGTTTGTCTTCCTCAAACTGTTCACAACCATCACTGACCGTAGCTCTCCAGTCATGTCTGCCCTTGGCTCTGCTCCTTCAAGGACGTTAATACTGGGGACTTTGTCTTGCCATTGACCATCGGAATGAAGTGGGGAGAGCACACATGGAAGTTTTGAAGTGGCTTACTGTGTCTGTAGTAAGCTGTCCATGTTTCACACCCCTATGAAAGGAGGCTGTCGCAGCTGCATTATGGATAAGGATAAGAAGGTTCCGTGGGTATTTTTAGTAACAGTGAGGGAGAGGTCATGGGCAACAAGCAGAAATTCACAGAAGCCTGGAAGCTGTCCCTTCAATTTTACCAAAAATACCCTGGACCCGGCTGGTTGGTTGGACTAACAGCAGGAGTGCTATGGGGAGAGCCATTGGGGGCTGCTATTCCAGAGAACTCCAGGGCCAGCCACTGGCCAGCTTCTCTGGTGGCCCCAGGGCTGGTTGCTGGCCAGGTGCTGGGAGAGACTGGGCACCATCCCACTGCTGCAGGGGGGCTGGTTACCAGCTGTGCCATCTGCTTTTGCAGCAGGTGTTACCCTCAAAAATTCCCACTGGAGACTCCCCAAGGTTACACTATTATGGGTTTATTGCTTGAGGAATTAACACTCCACTATATGCACTACAAAGTTAAACTAAAGATAGAACTGCCACCAAAGGTTTAAACTAAAGGGGAAACAGTTATCTCTCTCACATACACACCAACACACACACCTCCATTCATTCAATCATTCATACACATTCATTCCTGCCCTCCGGCACTCACAAACTTACACAGGCATATGGGTTGCAGAAGGAGCCAAGGCATGTATATTCTGGAGGGTCTGTCTGCTGATCATGGCTGGGGAGCTGGTCAGAAAAGAGACTGGCTGTAGAAAGAAGAGTTTCTCAGGAGGAGGAAAAAAAGAGAGGCTTCTGCTGTGTGCTCGCCCTCCTTTTACTATGTCTGTATGGCTCCTCTGACTCATCCACCTCATCACCAGGGAGCATGCCCAGACTTCACTTTATCCAGCAAAGCAGCAGGCTCTGATGACTCATCACCATGTTCTCCATGTGCCTTGGCCTTGTAACTCCTACCACACACACAGACACATGAAGACACACCTTCATCACTCAGGGGAGAATGAAATTTAGAGCAAGTTACAAGGAAGGTGGCGGAGAGTTACAAAGATTACAAAGTTGCAGCTTACAGTAAGTTTCTGAACTTATAAAGCAAAGTTGCTGAGTTACAGGAGGAGTAATGGTAGTTCGAATTAAGAGTGTTAATTCGAACTATCTAGCCCGTGCCGCGTGTAGCCGTGGGCAGGTAGTTAGAGCTACAGGGCATTTAAAAATGGCAGTGCCCGGGAACATGCAAATGAAGCCTGGGATATTTAAATCCCAGGCTTCATTTGCAAGTTCGATTGACTACATTAGCCACCCTAGTTCAAACTAGGGTGGCTAGTGTAGACATACCCTGACTGAGTATCCAGTGAAGAAGTTTTCTAAAGGCCTGGGGTGCCTCTTCTATTCTACCTGATGTTTCTTGTAGTTGTGTGTCAAAGGGTGGAATGTTCTGGCTAAGGTGCTGTTAGCTGCTAGGCTGTTACCGCTGCCCAGTTCTTCTGTCCTGGGTGCTCCAATGCATCTTGTCTGTCTAATAACTAATGGGGATGTGAACTTGCACTTTCTGCATTCGTTCCCTATCTCTTGTGATGAGAACAGCACCTTTCTGGGAACACAGGCGCCCTGCTAGGGCTCTGAAAATTCAAAAGGGGCAGACATACCTTTGATCACACCTTGTGCTGTCCATTTGTTCCATGCTCTGTTTGACCGTTCACTCTCCACAGTGATCAGCTCTCCGCATTGCACATCTCCTCTTCCTTTGCTGGTCGGTTAGGTACATTCAGCTACATGACATAGGTGGGATGGGATTTAAGAAGCCTGCAGTCAAATCTCCACACTAACGTGGGGTTTGAGAGATTCCTTGTTGAACTGCTAAGCTATCTGCGATTTAACACGTTACTTTCTGATGCTTTTAGACACACATTTCCCTCACCTGAAGGGTATAGAATGGCAGGATTTGGGGCGGGGAGGACGACAGGATTAGTGTTATTGAGGAACCATAATTCTACATTTCTATTCTTTCTAAAACAGTCTTTTCTTAGTGCAACTTTCTTATTATAACATTGACTTTCCTGTCATCTCTGGTTTTAAACTTGCAATGCTGTCTTAGGCTTCATTTCCACAAATAAATAGTTGATAAATATTTACAAATTTGCCACCAGGTTGATTGGTTTTTGTCATGGTTCATTTTTTTTTCATAGCTTGTCCGAAAATCACATCGATGAAACAACAGCCACGGAGTTGGACTCTGGGCACAACATAAAAAATGGCTTATCAATTGTGCATTATGGAGGTACAGCTCTCAGAAGCCAGGTACAAAGACAAGGAGGATGGCATGTCTTCTGTTTCAGTGCTGTGCATTCATCTGCAGACTAACAGCTCAAAGTGCAGACGTGGTGCGGAACGTTTTTGTGATGCACTGTTGGGACATCGGACTTGTGCTGCTGTTTAGCATTGCTACATACTGCCTTCATTGGCTAGAAATGCAAGGCTGTGTGGGATATCAGTAAATCTTGAGGCAGTTTCTGACTCCCTTAAAGGAATTTGTTGGTGTAAGAGGGTATAATGGGGGGATTGATTGCCTTTATAAAGCTGGGGTATCAAACACCTGGCCCCATGTGTGATGTATTTTTGTTGCTGCATCACATACTCAAACTCTCTGTTTTTCTGTATTGACTTTTAAAAGTAGCCTTTTCTTTATACCTATGAGGTGAAGGCTCTCCTGTCTGTGAAATGAGTGTCACTGCTCCAGTGCTATCTGCCTGAGCCTTTCTTCCCAGCAGCCCCCACCTTCATCCCACAAAAGAGGCAGATGGGCAATTTCAGCAGCCCCATGGAGGCAGATGGTAATTTGCAGGGCCATTCTACGCAGGTGTGGGACAGAGCTAGCTCTCTAGTGGGGTTCTTGCCTTTCTCCTTTCCTCTCCTGTTCCTGCTCTGCCTTAACCCTCACTTTAACCCTTGCTCTAAACATCACCCTTCCCCTAGGTGATTGTGTAGCCAGACAGGAACCCCCTGCCACATCCATCTTGCTTGCCTCTCTAAGATGCCTCAGAAGCACACAGGGCAGAGAGAGCAATAAAATCAGCATAATCTTTGATGCCTTGACAGAAGGCCCGTATATGCTGGCTCATCGTGACCCTGGACAACTGTAAACATAGATAAGAGAGCCATCAAGCCAGTCGCCGACCAAGAGGCTGCAGAAACTGCCCTTGGCTAGCACCAATATTGAGATGATCACAAAACTATCCCGGGAGAGGAATCTCCTGCTGAGTAAAGAATGTCCCAGTACTCCCAATTTAGTTATCTCTCTCTCACAGGTGTAAATTACGTTCACAACTCCCTTGTAAGAACTGGCGTCACAATTTGGCACCTTAGATAAGAAAGAGAGTACGTGACCGCATGGGTATAAAGATGGGCCCAGCAGCACACTCACTTGGAATATAAGTCCATCAGCTGCCTGCTGGTCGGGCTAGGTGATTGACTCCCAAGGTCCACATAGGGACGCCCAATCTCGTATTTGTCTTTCCGAGGAATTGAATGACCGATCCTGGCCTAACACGCTGGAATTGAGAGACGCAGAAGGAGGTAAAAATTGTACCTATATGTGTCCATTTTCTTCTTGTAATTGTGCATGTATAGCATTAGAGCTCTATATAAGGCTAAGTTGTACGCTAATACAACTGGTGTGTTTTGTTTCCCTCTTTTCCTTTGTAACCATTTAAGATCTGTATTTGCTAGCAGTTAAGAAGTTGAGCAATAGCCATTGTAACCGTATGATTATAAGTTTTCTCTAATAAACCTGTAACTGTTTAAGCTTTAACCTGACTCCTTCTGTTGCTGTAACAGAACCAGACACAATCAAAAAAAAAAAAAAACTATAGCCAGTCGGGGTAGACTCACTGAGAGCTGGGCATTGGGTTCTGATGCCTCCACAGGGCAGACCCGTGGGGCACCTGTCAGCCTTCCTGGCTGCCCGCTGCGAAGGGATCCTATCCTAGCAGTTGAAGACTCGGGTGTTTAATAGGGCTCACAGACCACTCACTGCCCCAACCACCGGCTGACAGAGTGGGCACAGAAACAAATCATGGATCAATTCTGCAGGGGAAGTCAGAGCAGAAGATCTTGTTGGAGCCCAGATCTCAGCTCAGGCAGAGGCAGCTTCCCTACTCCCATCTGGAGTGGAGCAGGTGAGAGATGAGTGGGGCAGGGGATGCCTGCTACTTCAGGCTCTGGGTTACATGGCTCCTACTCACAGTTGGGCTGAGGGAGGCAGCATGTCCTGGAGGGGAGCCAGGATGTGCAGCCACATGCAGCTCCTGCAGGCAGGCTGAGTGCATGACAGCAGTGGCAGCAGCTGGAACAGGGAGCCTCACAGCAGTTCCTCAGTCCTGCACCTCCTGAAGCCCCAGCAGCCAGGCCGGGCCAGGCAGCCCCCATCTGCCACTCCTCACCTTCGACCCCATCAGCTGCATTGCGCCCTGGGGAGCCAAAAGCGCCACTGCTGCTGTGATCACTGTGCTCTAGGCAATCGCTCACCCATAAAGCCAGTCAGGCCCACAGTCTCCTCCAGCCACCCTGAGAGCTGCTGCTTCTTGGGGATGATCCCTTCCCTTTTCTCTCCATCCGCTGCTTCCCAGGATCCTGGGCTCCTCCAGCCCTGGATGAGGGCCATTGCTTGCTATCAATCTGCTGACTCCCCCCAGCCATTCAAGGGCACCATTTCAGGAGCGCATGTGTGGGGGGGGGAGGAGGGAAGCCGTGCATACCAGGATGCTACTTGCTTTTCCTCCCGTTCCCCTATCATGGAGTGAGGGGAAAGTACAGGGCTTCTGGGCCTGCCTCTCGCTCCTGGGTGGTGAGGGGAGGGGGCAGAGAAGTAGTTCATGACATCTGTGTAGTTTCTACTGCTGCCCCCTCTCTCCCTGGGTACGTCTACACTACAGCGCTAGTTCGAACTAACTTAGTTCGAATTAGTTAATTCGAACTAAGCTAGTTCGAACTAGCGCATCTAGAACTAAAAACTAGTTCGAACTAGCGTTTTGCTAGTTCGAACTAGCGCGTCCACACTGATTGGACGCAGGGGGGCATTTAAGGGCAGCTGAAACTGGTTCTGGCAGGGCATCAGGTCAGCAGTTGCTTTGTGTGGCTGCTGTCTGAGGCTATCTGAGGCTTGTGCTTAAAGGGACCCCCCCTGGACAGCCGGTTCTCAGCTTTTCCTGCTTGCTTGCCAACCTCGCCGAGGGACAGCAAAGCGTCGGTCTCTGTGCCCGTCTGTGTCGGTGCTTCCCTTCGGGGGGGACCGCCGCAGGTGGCAACATGGAGCCACGGCTCGCCCTGCACCTTCTGGTGCACTTTCTGGACTTGCTGCTGCAAGCCTGCCAGCAATGGCTCGAGGCTGCCTGGCACCACCTGGGGAACGTCAGCCCCCTGCCTCTCCGCCTGGCCGCCCTGGGGGCCGTGGAGGAGCCGCGGCGGCGCCCCGGCACCAGCGTGCCCCGCCGCATCTGGCGTCTGGATACCAGCAGCGACTGGTGGGACCGCATCGTCCTGGAGCGCTGGGACGACCGACAGTGGACCCAGAACTTTAGGATGAGGAGGGACACCTTCCTGGAGCTCTGCGAGTGGCTCGCCCCTGCCCTGCAAAGAAGGGACACTCGCATGAGGCCCGCCATCCCCCTCCAGAAGCGGGTGGCCATCGCCCTCTGGAAGCTCTCCACGCCGGACAGCTACCGATCCGTCGGGAACCAGTTCGGCGTGGGGAGATCCACCGTCGGAGCGGTGCTCATGCAGGTACGGCGCTCGTCGGCCACCGAGCCCCAGGGACAAAGGGGGGGGCGGGAGGAGGCGAAAGCGCCCCGCACCGGAGGGGTCGGGCTGTCCCGGCCGTACTACACGCCGCCAGGGGGGTTGCTTCCGGGAGTGGGGCGCGGGGCACTGCCAGGGCACGCACGCTCCCAGCCACCCGGGCGCCCCACTGATTGACGCTTTGCTGTGTCTCTCTCCGCAGGTGGTCAAGGCCATCAACCGGGTGCTGCTCCGCAGGGTGGTCCGCCTCGCCGACCTGGATGCCGTCATCCGGGGATTCGGCGCCCTCGGCTTCCCCAACTGCGGGGGGGCCATCGACGGGACGCACATCCCCATCCGTGCCCCGGAACACCAGGCGTCCCGGTACGTGAACCGCAAGGGGTACTTCTCCGTCATCCTGCAGGCCGTGTGTGACCACCGGGGACAGTTCACGGACATAAATGTGGGCTGGTCCGGCAAAGCACACGACGCACGGGTGTACCGGAACTCCTCCGTGTGCCAGCGGCTGCAGGACGGGACCTTCTTCCCCGACCGCCACATCAGGGTCGGGGACGTGGACATGCCCGTCTGCCTGGTGGGGGATGCCGCCTACCCACTGCAGCCGTGGCTCATGAAGCCCTACACGGGGCACCTCAATCCCTCCCGCCAGGCCTTCAATAACAGGCTGAGCAGGGCCCGCATCGTGGTGGAGGGGGCCTTCGGGTGACTGAAAGCCCGCTTTCGATGCCTCCTCACCCGTCTGGACCTGGCCGAGCACAACATCCCTCCCGTGGTGGCGGCATGTTGTGTGCTCCACAATTTGTGTGAGCGGAAGGGGGAGGCTTTCCTGCCAGCCTGGATGGCTGAGGCTGACCGCATGGCTGGACACTACGGTCAGCCCCGCACCGCCGCTGTCCGGGAAGCCCAGCGGGGGGCCATCCGGATCCGGGAAGCCCTGCGGGAGAGCTTCCAGGTGGAGGAGGAGGAGGACTGACCTCTCCCTGCATGCCCCACCGGGGCCTTCTTCCACCCTACCCCCCCCCTTCCCCTTTCCCCTCCCTACCTACTGTCAAATAAAGACACCTGTTTTTCCAACAAAAACGTCTGTTTATTTCACAGAACTGGGGTGGGGGAGGGAGGAATGAAGGTGGGAGAAGGGAGGGGAAAACCTGGGACGAGGGAGCTGGAAGGGGAGGGGAGGGAAGGGAGGAAGGGAAAGGAAAGCTCAGGGGTGGGAGTCCGGCTGCCTCTCCCGTCTCGCCACACTGCGGGTCCGGGGGCGTCGGTGGGGAATGGTTGTGGAGGGGGGGGCAGAGAGGACAGGGGGTGTGGAGGAAGCAGGAGCGGAAGCAGGAGCGGAAGCAGGAGGAGCAGGGGGAGCAAGAGGGGGAGAAAGAGGGGGAGCAAAAGGGGGAGAAAGAGGGGGAGCAAGAGGGGGAGCAGGGGGAGGAGGAAATGGAAAGCGGTCCAGCAGGCTCTGGAGGTGGCCTCGCAGGGCACGGCCCTGCTCCTCCAGGGCCTCCAGACTCCTCTGGCGCAGCCTGAGGTCCTCCTGGACCCAGTGGTCCTGGAGACGGAGCTGTCGGTCCAGGAACCGGAGATGCCGCCTCTGGTAGTCCTCCTGGTTCCTGGCTGTCCTGCTTGCCCGGGCACGGGCGGCTGCTGCAGGCGGTGTGGTGCGCCCTGCAGGCCCCGGTGCGGCAGCTGTGGTGCAAGAAGACCAGCGGTCAATTACCCCAGGGGCCCAGGTGTGTGAAACCCAGCTCCCCTCTGCAAGGCCAGGGCCCCTGCAGGATCCCCAGCTGCTGCTCCGTGGTGGGCAAGGCCCAGGCGCACGGTCCCGGGGCTCCCTCTCGCCCCAGCCCCCCGTACACATAAGGGGAACACGAGGGTACTCACAGGTGGACGCCTCCCCGGCCTCTGATGATGCAGGCGAGCGGCTCTGTGGGGTGCCTCGGGGGTCCCGGGTCCTGGGCAGGCTGGCGGCAGGCTCCTGGCTCTCAGAGCCCTCCTCCTCCTCCTCCGTCTCCAGGAGCGGTCCCTCTGCCCCGGGGTCAATCACGTCCCGGGGGGCAGGGACGGCATGAGGCCCCAGGATGCGGTCCAGGGCATGGAAGTGGGGGCAGGCCTCCGGGTCAGCCCCTGGCAGGCAGGCCCGGGAGTAGCACTGCCGCAAGTCTTTAATCTTGCAGCGCACCTGCTCCCGGCTGCGCTGGTGGCCCCTGGCGGCCAGGCTGGCAGCCATGCGTCCGTAGACGGCCGCGTTCCGGTGGCTAGTGCGGAGATCGTGGACATTGGAGGCTTCCCCCCAAACCTCGATGAGGTCCACAATCTCCGCACTTGACCAGGCGGGCGCCCACCTTTTGCGCCCCCGGGCAGGCTCCCGGGAGCCGCCAGGCTGGTCGTGGGGAGCAGTGGAGGGCTGGGAGCCCTCGCATGGCTGGCTCATTGTGTGGCAGGTGCAGGCTGTGCAGGCACGGGTGCTTGCAGCCTTGCAACTGGCACAAAGTGAGTAGCCAGCCCGTGGCCCTTTAAGGGCTCCGGGGCCGGGAGGGGGGCAATAGAGTTTCCCTGGTGTTGGCCAGAGTGGCCACCAGGGAAACCTGGGAAGCCTTAGCCTCCCACTAGTTCGAACTAAAGGGCTACACAGCCCTTAGTTCGAACTAGCTAGTTCGAACTAGGCGTTAGTCCTCGTAAAATGAGGTTTACCTAGTTCGAACTAAGCGCTCCGTTAGTTCGAATTAAGTTCGAACTAACGAAGCGCTAGTGTAGCGCCTAGGAAAGTTAGTTCGAACTAACGGACGTTAGTTCGAACTAACTTTCTAGTGTAGACATACCCCCTGTTCTCCTGAAATGGTGCCCTTGCCCCCATGCCACCTCAATAGCTGACTCTGCCGTTACACCTCGTGTAACAGTAGTTCAAATTAGAAAGCCTAATTCATACTACCTACTCCGTGCCATGTGTAGCCGCAGGCACGGAGTCCGAACTACCGGGGATTTAAAAATGACGGCGCCTGGCAAGATGCAAATGAAGCCCGGGATATTTAGATCCCAGGCTTCATTTGCAACTTCGAATGACTACATTAACCACCCTAGTTCGAACTAGGGTGGTAGTGTAAACATACCCCCAGAGAGTAATGCACCATGGGTAGCTCTGCAGTATGAGCCATGCTCACAGTGCCCACTGGGATCCAGCCTATGCAGCGGGTGGTAATGGGATCATGTCGCCAGCATCCCATTAGGCACTTGTGTAGTCTCTCCCCATTCACATGAAATAAAAGGCAGGCAATGCACTCGTGCCTTTTTCTGGCCTGGTTGCACATGCAGAGGCTAGAGCTATGCAAGCATGGAGCTCAGTTTATAGCAAATCATCATGATGCTGATGTGTGTTGTGGTGCGCCTAAAAGTGCCATACTCAGAGAGCGTACGCATGTTGCTCCTCCAATAAAAGGACAAGGACATAGCTCAACGTGATACACAGTCAATGCCCATGCAAGGCTTGACACTGATGCTACTGCAGCTGCCACCCAATCCTGGGTTACCATGCTGATTCTAGCACCATGGTATAAGCTCAAACCATGATTGTGGGACCTCCATGTGCTCCAGAGATGGGACAATCAGCAGTGGCTGCAGAACTTCCAAATGCACAAGGCCACATTCTTGGAACTTTGTGAATGGCTCGTCCCTGTGCGGAGGTGCCATAATCCCTGAATGAGATGCTGGAGAAGTGTGTGGCAGTTGCCCTCTGGAGGCTTGCAACACCAAATAGCTGCCTTTCAGTGGGGAATCAATTTGGAGTGGGGAAATCTACAGTGTGGGCTGCTGTTATGCATGTAGCCAGGGAGATCAGTAACATTGTCCTACAGAGGGTTGAGACTCTGGGGAACATGGACAACATAGAGGATGGCTTTGCTGCCATGGGCTTCCCCAGCTGTCGTGGAGCTATAGATGGAACAACAGCCCCATCCAAGCCCTGACCACTATTCCATGGAGTACATAAACTGCTAGGGGTACTTCTGTATGGTGCTGCAGGTGCTGGTGGATAACAAGGGCTGCTTCACTGATACCAATGTGGGATGGTCCGGAAAGGCACATGACATGGAACACCTCCCTCTTCAGAAAGATGCACGCTGGGACTTTTTTTCCAAACAGGAAAACTAGATTTGGAGAGATGGAAATACCCAGTGTAATCCTGGGTGACCCAACCTACCCCTTGCTCCCGTGGCTCATGAAGTTGTACACAGGCAGCCTGGACTCCAGCAAGAAGGAGTTCAACACCAGGCTGAGCAAGTGCAGACTGGTGGTTCAATGTGCTTTTGGACGTTTAAGGGGAAGGTTTAGGAGTCTCCTGACTCAGCTGGACCTCAGCAAATGCAACATTCCCTGTGGGGGCAGCCTACTGCGTGCTCCATAATCTGTGTGAGAGCAAGGTGGGAAACTTATCAGGCAAGGTGGGGAGCTGAGGCAGAGCGCCTAGCCAGAGAGTTTGAGCAGCTGGATGCCAGCACCATAAGGGGAGCACAGCAAAGGGCAGAACAAATCAGAGATGCCTTGAATGCATGGCAGTTCTGAGACTCTGCCACATGGATCTCAACAAGTTACCCCAACATTCCCTGTGTTTGCTTTTAATCTCCCACCTTCCCCCTGGAGTTCAAGCACTAGAGAGACCAGTTGTTCAAAGAACAGGAGGGTAATTAAGAGAAAACAGCTGGGAAATGGAAGAACTGAGAACCTGAAGTGAGGAGGGAACTCAGGAACACCTGTGGGATTGCCTTTTGCCTCCAGAGGTCTTGGAGGGTATAACTACCCTTGAGGTCCTGCCCCATGTCTCTGGGTACCCTGGAGATGGAAGAAATGGGGACTGGGGAGGAGAGACTGGGTTTGTTATCAAGACGGACAGTGTTCTGGGAGGAGGCCCTCTCCAGACATGAAGCCAGTCAGCCCATCCAAGGCTGCTCCCAGGTCTGTGGCTGCCGCGGCTCTGGTGGCGATGGTTCCTCGGTTTTTAAATGCCTCATCCAGCTATGCTTCTTAATTTGGAAAAAACATTGTAGGAGGTACTTGTAGAACCTGGTCTCTTAGGTCCACTTCTGCAAAGACTTACATGTGTACTTTAACTTTATACTTTGCAAGTAGGTGTGGAACTATAGACCCATATTACATATGAATCATCTATGGTTTTAAATTGAACTAAGTTAGTTGTCATTAGCTTTCAGCACCAAAAAGAACAAGATCATGAGAAAGAAGAGTTGTAAGGTTAAATTTGTAGCAATCTTTTGAACTATTAGTGTTTTCATTTATGGTTTGGACTGATGAAGTAATGGAAATAAAATGCAGTTAACTGGGAACTAGGTGCAATAAATAATTGGTTAGGTAAGAACTTCCTTGATCTGGGCAGAGTTAAAGTCTGACACTTGGCAATGACATCACTGATCAATGGGCATAAGAAACTAAATTCTGAAAGGGTTTATTGCTAATTCCTGCCTAACCAAGTTGGAGCCATGCATCTTGGGCTTAGCCTGTTTGTAAGTATCTCAATCAAATGCTTATAAATGGTTTGCTTATTATTTGGATGTAGCAATTTGCTTATTTTGGGGGGTTTGAGATATGGAGAGTGTAATTGTATAGATACCATTCAGCCTTTGAGTTTAGTAAAGGAATGTATGGACTTTGCAGAATGAAGGCCATAGTGTCACTGATTGTGTGTCTATGACAAAGTATGACAAGTTGCTTTGATCTATAATTTGTCAAACACTGCGGCACATCACACTCATGGCCTTGTAACATTCATTCCAGCTTCAGGTCACTTGCAGGTTTACACTAGTGTACATGGGGGGGATCTCTGTAACTTGAAATCTTGGAAGCATGATTTGGGAACCTAAGTAACTTGGCCAGAATGTGTGTGTGTGTGGGAGAGGGATGTCTAAGACAGGAGTGGCTGGATGAGGTTCTGTGGCCTATCGTGGTCAGACTGGATGATCACGATAGTCCTTTCTGGCCTTCAAGTCTATGAGTCTGAGCCCTTGTGCAGGAAGGTGCTTGACACACTTCCTGTGTGTGTGTGTGTGTGTGTGTGTGAGACAGCATTTGGATCATTTCAGACATATCTGTGTCAAGTCAGGGCCAACCATGGCAGCTTCTCTCCTTTCTTTTTTCACCTTCTAGGCTCCTTTCCCATTTGCACAGCAGCTGCCGTGGTTTGACTGCACCGCTTCACTGGACTGAAAGCACAAAAGCTCCCGTTAATGATCCAACAACCAGCCCCAAAGAAACACACTTTGGGCATCTCTACAGAGCAGCTGGGAGGTGTAAATCCCCACATGAGCAGTCAGCTTTGTGCTAGCTCTGTCTGACCTAGGTACCCGAGTACAATCCTGCCCACACCCTGGATATAGATTTGGGTGGCTACTAACCCAAGGTGCCACCCAGGCCGTCAGGGCCACATGGCTATTTCTAGTGTGCTAGCTCAAGTAGGGTTTGCACAGGTCTGTCTATCTGCACAGGGTGGCATGTTCCCAGCTGAAGTGCAGACTCAGCCTGTTTCGCAAGGTAATTACCCACCTTCCTCCCATAGTTCACAGTTCAAAAGGCTCTTATCAATGAAATCCATCCTGTTGCTCTGCAGAGGAGGTCCCATGTAGAAAACCCAGAAGAGGAACATAGCCCTGTAAACACTGCTTCTCTCTCACAGGTTATCAGTCAGAACAAAGTTTGCTTATTTCAAGCTGAGGCGGCAGACAGTAAACAGCGGGACGCTTATACGTGTGAACATGTTTTCTATTGCAACACTTGAGAGCCACAAGCTTCCTTCTCAAGGTGCATTTTGAAAGCCCAATTCAACCTAAACCAGCTCTCTCCAGAGACTCAAGGTAAGCCCATACTGCAGTGCATTGTATTTCAACTGAACTAAATCAGATGTAGCTTTAGGAAGAGATTCTAATGTCTTGTATTTAAACCTTAAGGGAGAAAAATGTTGCTTTTGTTTGCAAATACAGTCGCAGGTCTGTGTGTGGGAATGAGAACAAAGAGAACGTCGCAGTCCTAATGTAAACTTAGGGAGGAAGCGAGCATTGAAAAATCACTTGAAGGAGAACTTAAGCCCCTCTGCTGTGCACTTTAGTGTCTGAATTCCAACAGGAGTCAATCCAGGGCCGGCCTTTGGGAAAATGGTGCTCTGAGTGAACTTGTATTTTGATACACCTGCCCCCACCCCAAGTATGATGATGTCCCCCCTATTTCCCTTGGTCCCCATGGGCTCCATAACCCCTGCACCCCCATCCTGTTCTCCCTTTGCCATTAACTCCTGCTCCCTCCTACACCCTAACTCCTGCACTGTGTCCTTGTGCTCCAGCCCCTTCACTCCAACACCTGCAGTGTCACCTTCACTCCCACCCCTGCATTTCCCTCCCTCCTGAGCCTCCAGCCCCACCCCTACACTGCCAATGTGCCTACCACACCACTTCCCTGCTCAGTGCCCCCATCCCCTTACGCCCAGTGGCCCCTCTCCCAGAGATCTCCTTCGCAGATTCCTGTGCCCAGCACCCTCCCACCCACAGCTGCCCAGCACCTCTCACAGCCCCCCCCCCCCACACACACACACAACTGCCCGGTGCCCCATATGCCAGAGGACATTCTGCACCAAAACATTAAAAATTCAGTGCACAGTATTTTGAAAGTCTATACTATTCTGATAGAAATGTAGCCGTGTTAGTCTGGGGTAGTTGAAGCAAAATGCAGGACAATGTAGCACTTTAAAGACTAACAAGATGGTTTATTAGATGATGAGCTTTCGTGGGCCAGACCCACTTCCTCAGATCAAATAGTGGAAGAAAGTAGTCACAACCATATATACCAAAGGATATACTATTATGTAAATTGTATTTGTCAATAAATAATGCAGAGGCTCCAGCTTGGCAGTGGCCAGCATAGGCTGCTGGAAGCACAGAGGTGGGAGATCACACTGCTGCCTACCCCTCCTCTTCCCTCTTCTGCTAGGGTAGGGATGTGGCAGTGAGACCCCTCTGTGTGTATGTCAGAAGGCCACAGGGAAGTGTTTTACTGAATGGCTGGGATGTCAGCCATGATCCAAAATCCAATTGAATGACAAAAAAGAAATAGCCTCAAAAGTATGTCTGTAATAGTCCATATTTTCAAAAACACGGAGTTCTGTGGCACCTTAAGGCACATCTACACAGCACGGCTAAACTGATAATAAGCTACTCAATTTGAGCCATGCTAATAGAGTAGCTTAGTTGAAATAGCTTATTTTGACTTTTGGTGCTATCTACACAGCAGTTATTTTGAGAGAGAGCACTTTTCCTTCGACTTCCCTTATTCCTCGTACAATGAGGGTTACAGGAGTCGGAGTAAGCAGTCCTCCAGCTCGACAATATTTTGACATTATGTCAAAATAACTGCCTGTGTGTAGACACTGACTATGCTATTTCGGAATAACGTCAGTTATTTCAAAATAACTCTGCTGTGTAGACATAGCCTTAGGGTGTGTCTAGACTACCTAGTTTTGTCGACAAAACTATACCAGCGTCTACACTACCGCTGAGTTCTGTCGACATAACGTTGACAGAACTCAGCAGTTTTGTCGATACTGGTATACCTCATTTTACGAGGCATAACACCTTCTGTCGACAGAACTCTGTCAACAGAAGGTGTTATTGCCTGTAACATTGCGTCCAGACTACAGAGTTCTGTCGACAAAGCAGCTTGCTTTGTTGACAGAACTCAATGTGTCTGGACGCTCTTTGTCGACGGAAGTTTTGTCGACAGTATCTGTCGACAAAACTTCCGTCGACAAAACGCGGTAGTCTAGACGTACCCTTAGAGACTCAGGGTATGTCTACACTAGCCCCTTAGATCAATCTAGGGAGGCTAATGAGGGTGACCGAAATTGCAAATGAAGCACAGGATTTAAATATCCCGCGCTTGATTTGTTTGTTCTGGCTGGTCGCCACTTTTAGAAATTGACTAGCCTGAAGTAACTGCCCACATCTACACGCAGCAGTGAAACGGGATTCCAAAATAAAGTCCTAACTCGAATTAGCTGGTAAACCTCATTACAGGAGGATGTGTAACTTGTGAGGTGTAACAGTTAACTCGAACTAAGGACTTAGTTCGAGTTAACGTTTGACTGCCGCGTGTAGCCGCGGGCAGTTAGTTTGGACAAGGGGGATTTAAAAATGGCACCCCGATGGGAAGATGCAATTAAAGCCTGGGATATTTAAATAGCAGGCTTCATTTGCAACTTGGAATGCCTACATCAGCCTCCCTAGTTCGAATTAGGGGGCTAGTGTTTTAAACCCTAAGGTGCCATGGGAGTCTTCCTTTTGTAAAAAAGCAATAGCTGATACCAGTGGCTGAGTCCAGCCCTTTTCCAGTCCCTTGGCTGCCACAGCTCTGGGTCATCACCTCCCAAATGGCCTTTGCATTTCCCTCTAAGCCTGAAAAGCAGAGAGGTGCTTGGGATGAGCAGGTGACTAAGAAAAGGAATTCTATTCAGGCACCCCCCTTTTTTCTGCCCTGATTTACACACGGCCCCAGCTAATTCTGCTGCCTGGGCTGCTGCTTTTCGGCTCCAGGTACATCCCCCGCCCTTTCTGTTTTAGAGTCAGTTTCCTGTTGACACAGGCGTATTGTTAATCATTGAACCTTCTTTTACTTTCCTTTTACTTTCCCTCCTCCCCAGTCAGGTAGTGTCTGTGCCTCTCCCGCTTCCCAGCCCACGTCTGCTGCTGATCTCTGCTGGGGGAGGGAGAGAGGAAAAAATCCAATGAGGATCCTTAAAACTTCTGGGCTTAAAACTTCAGAGCAGATTGAGGAAGAGTGAAAAGGAGACTGGGAGACTGCAGGGAACTACCAGCAGGTTAGGGAAGGTGGGCATTAGAGGAGAGAAGTGCAGGTGCACTGTGGGGCAGCTTAGAACAGCTACTGTCCCTCAAGGACACCAGCCTGATAACAGGAGGGCCTAGTTTGTTGGCTGCTCACTCACTGAGCCAGACAATGCACTCCCCTCCCATACACACACATATACACACACACACACTCTCTCTCTCTCCCCTGGCTGGCCTCTCCTTCCCAGCCATCCTCAGCCCAGTTCCTCCTCCTCCTCCTTCCTGAAGTCCCGTGCCCGGCTGTGCTCCCAGACCTCTGCGCCCCTCCTCTCTTCCCAGCCTTCAGGTACCCCCCCCCCTTCTGTTCTCAGCCCTGCCTGGCTCCCCCAGCTCACTCACATGCTGCAAACTTTAGAGCAGCGCTAGCAGAGAGGGACTCATTCCACACAACTCCGGGCTGGGGGTGGGGAGCAGGATGTATCTGGAATCCTCAGCTGGCCGGCTGGGGAGTGAGTGGGCGGAGGAGAGGGAGCAGAGAGCAGTCTGCAGGCCCAGCACCAGGAAGTGGCCAGAGAGGAGTTTATGCAGCAGCCAGTGAGGGGAATCCTGAGCCCTGTGTGGCATCCCCTGGCCATGGCACCCTGCACGTGCGCCCAGTTTGGCCAAAGACTCTCCATAAGCAATTGGGATGTTTGATAATTTTCCCCCTAAACCCTTTAATAACATGTTCAGGGGATTAAAAAGTTTCAGGGGGTAGCCGAGTTAGTCTGCACAGGAAAAACTTAAAAAACAACTAATGGTCTGGTAGCACTTTATAGACTAACAAAACATGTCGACGGGATCATGAGCTTTCAGATGTTCAGGGAAAACATTTTAAAAAGCTGCATTCCAAAGTTTTGGTCCAACTTTTGTTTTCCACTCTGGATAAGGAATTGCAGACACTGCAAATGTCCAACTTGCATGCCCATTTACAGTAGGTCTCAGGCATGGGCAATACCCACATTTAAAATAAAAGGAATTTTGAAGTTTATTTCCCATTATTGATCATAACTGAAAATGTGTCCCCCAACCCAGGCTGGTGGATAAACTCTCAGCAGCAGCAGCCCCTCTGTGACACGGGGGTTCATTCCAACTTAACCGAGGCACTCAGCTGCACCAGTGCTCATAAAGTAACTATGAGCCCATTCCCTGGGTGCTGCCGAGGCAGTAATGGCGGGACTTACCTGTCTGGGCACTGGCAGGTAGCCCTGTCAACAAACTACTCAGAGTCACACACCCCTCCGAGAGTAATATTGTGTCCTTAGTGCCTGGGTCAGCACTGTTATTCGGAACCCAACTATGCCCATGTGGCTGCTTCGTATGAACACGGCTGGGTAAGATGCAAAGGACACAGCCTGAACCTGCCTCTCCCTGGTGATTCACATGACAGCTTGTCTAAAAGGCTTTGAGTGTCAGTCCAGAAATCCAGGGTGTCAGTTAACACTTTCTCCCCAGCGGTGTAAAGATTTACAGAGCTGGAGTTTCCCCTCTCTGTTGTCCCCCAGCTCTGCTCTGAAGACACCCAGCCAGCCCCTTTCCTCTGTTTTAAACCCTAGGCAGGCACCATCCCCTCCTCACTTTCCCTGTGCTTCCTATGCCTTGTGTGTTGTTCCACCTCCACTGACCGAGCCAGGTTTCTTGTAATCAATAAGCCGTTTGTTTTCTCTCCTGTTTGGTGGGGGTGAGCATCTGAGCAGCACATCGGGATTATAAAAGGGGATGGAATCTGTCCACAGTGCACCTGTGAGATGGAGGGAGAGAGCATGAGCGGGGCAGACATGTCCAGAGGGGAAGTGAAAATCAGTATTGCTTTAAAATCAACTAAAATGCAGACTCCTGCATGTGGTATTTCAGATTTTCATGGGAAAGAGGCCCTGAAAACCTCTCCTCCGCTTTCGTTTGTTGCCTCTCCACAGCTCCTTCCTCTTTGCAGCCAACAGTCCTGAGATCGTTAAATCTTCTGGACAGAGCCCATTTTGCTGCTTGCTTGGAGATCTTTTTTTATTTTTATAATTGCTGGATGTTTCCTTTATAGCTGTTCCTGCAACTTCAGGTACCGGTAGCTGCACCGGGCTGTGGCTATATGTTGCTCTCTATGCTCCACAGGGCTACATGATCCATTAATTTTTCTGAAAATCCATTTGATGATAAATACGTTATTATAGCACCTTTCATCCTAAACTGCAATGGCCTTTACAAGCAGTAACTAAGTGGCATAACGCCCGTGGCAGTTAGATGAGCACAATTGTCCCCATTTTACATGAAGAAACTGAGGCACGGAAAAACATCACTCTCATCACTAGGCTACACTTCTTCCCTCTGCATAGGAATAAGAGTTGCTATAACTTATTAACTATTAATGATGGGACTTTGCATTTGAGTTTTGCTTGCTGATACCTGGTGATGGAAAACCGAAGCGGAATCAGCGACCTGCTTCTAAGTATCCTTGAGGACCTTCCTCAGGAGGCCTTCAAAAGATTTAAAGACAAACTCTCACACACTGACTTTGAGGGGAAGGGTCCCATCCGCCGAGGTCGGCTGGAGAACGCCGACTGGACAGACACTAAGAACCTCCTGATGGAATCCTACGGTGGAGCTGCTGCAGTAGATGTAACCATAGATGTTCTCACTCAGATCAACCTCCAAGAGTCCGCTGCACAACTCAGAGCAGGAAGTGAGAAAGGTAAGAAACCCAAAGTTATCATAAAATCCAAGAATGTTCCCTGGGGCAGCAGCAAAGAGAGTAGAACAAGAAACAGGCTGATGACAAGAATGATGTTTTCAGCCCAAACTTTGTAGCTTTTAAGGGTTTTTGTTTGTTTGCTTGCTTGCTTGTTTTGCCTTTTCTACCCAAAACTCAAAATTTTCCATGGAGGGAGAGGGGGAAGGAGGGGAGGAGAGAAATAAATTCTATCCAGCTCCAATAGTCTCCCACATGTGCTGCTACCGCTCAGCTGTGGGAGGTGGAGGGGAAGAGGGTCAGGGCTTTATCTCCTCTTTGCTTCTCACTGTCACTTCAGGGTGCTGGGTTCCCCCAAAGATACACGTCCTTTGCTGCCCACAGAGCAGGTATTGCAATGACCCCTAGTTCTTGTGTGGGAATTACAAGGGTGTATGATTAGGACCAGTAATACAGAGGTAGCCGTATTCATCTGATCTTGCTAAAACAAAAGGAAAAACTATGTAGCACTTTAAAGACTAACAAGATGGTTTAATAGGTTATGAGCTTTCATGGGCCACACCAACCCTAATCATATGATTAGGACCAGGCCTTCTCCTTCCACATCAGCACAAACATCGGGTCCAATCTAGCTCTATTCTAGCAATAGAGTCCATGACACTGTAGTTATGGGTGAGGTGGCAATGCCATCTTAAAACCCAGGATAGGATTTTCTAATGCTAGATATT
Source organism: Pelodiscus sinensis (assembly GCF_052426305.1). NCBI lineage: Eukaryota > Metazoa > Chordata > Testudines > Trionychidae > Pelodiscus > Pelodiscus sinensis. The sequence continues at coordinate 125,181,373 of NC_143056.1, read as the reverse complement.
GGTTAGGGACGTTAGATATTACTTAATCGAATAGTCGAGTAACCCCATGAATTCTTATCTGTTACTTGACTATTCTGTAGTCCCAAGGGGTGGGGGCACACTCCAACTCCACTCCTGAGAACCCCCTGCCACTCCACGTTGCTGTCTCTATATCAGAGGCAACAGTGTGGGGTGCCAGGCAAGAGCTGGTCCACGAAGGGAGCCAATTTAAAAACCAGCTCCCTTCAGAGACCCGCTGCCTGTTGCACTGCGGTGTTGCCTCTGATACAGAAGCAGCAGTACAGGGGGCAGTAGCCACTGTCTGGGGGTGGGGGTCTGAGCTCCTGGACCTGGCATGAGCCAGCACTAAGCCGGGCTGCCTGCCTGCCTAGCTCCTAATTTATTTTAAAGGCAGTCGCAGCAGGGGTAGGTCCTGGACCCATCACCCAGGACTGAGCTGGGCGACCGGTTAGCCTGCTAAAAAATATATTGGTGGGGAAGGTGTGATTAAGCAGTTTATCAACTACACTAATACATCCCTAGTGCATGTAAAACTTCAGGGCAGACTGGCATTGACTCTGGGTTTTTTCCCTCTCCCTCTGCAGTGTGTGGGAGCAGGTGGCTTTCCAGGATTATCTGCATGTATCTTACTCCCCTGCATTGCTGGTTTCTCAGGCACAGGAAATTAGCCTATTATGTGCCACAGGCAGGCAGCCCAATCCCACCTGTGGCACATAATAGTCTAATTTCCTGTGGACTGTAATACTTGGGTCTCATTTTGATTGTTGCATTTCATAAGCAGGTGCTGGGGAGCGTTGATCACTTGTTACATACGAGATGTAAGACTACAATAGCGGATGGTTTCCCCTTAGTCTGTAGTTGTTGCAGTTAATCTCCCTTGTTAGTTTTGTCAAAGGAAAAGAAGAAAACAGCACAAGTTAAAGAAGAAACAAGAGGGAACGACAGACAATGGAATCAGGGACCATACGCAGAGACACATCATGCTAAGGAGTTGCAAGTTGATAATCCATCTCTGAAAGCCTCTGGTAAGAGTGTGCTTAGCATACTGTGTCCACTTCTGAGCAGTTATGCCAAAAAGCTGCATATCAAATGCGGGGAACTCAGAGAAAAACAATAAATACAAATAGAGGACTGCCCTATTGACCTGTGAAGAAAGAACAAATATTCTAAAATGTTAGGGCCAAAATCTTAGGGTATGTCTACATTGCATTCCTCCTTTGAGAGAGGAATGCAAATGCAGACAAATGAAATTGCAAATGAAGTGCAGATTTGAATTTCCTGCGCTTCATTTCCATAATGGCATCCGGATGCTTTTCCAAAATACCATATTTCGAGGAAAAAAAGGGGTTATTTCTAAAAGAAACCCTTCCTTTGAAATAACCCTTACTCCTTAAAAAAAGAGGTTTAAGGGTTATTTTGAAGGAAGGGTTTCTTTTCAAAATACAGTAATTCCTCATTTAACACGTGCTCGCTTAACACGTTTTCACAATATCACGATTTTTTTTTAGGGAACGTTTTTTGAATTACACGACCATTCCTGAAATAACATGATTTCCCCAGCTGGCCTATTACTGGTGGCTGTGCAGGGCTTCCCCCGTCTCCCTACAAAGTGGTGCAGGGTTCACCGCTTGCTGCGCCGTTCCCCACTGACTCCCCCTTGCTGGACACTTTGCCCCCTCTCCTCTGCCCCCGTTTGCAGACCGGTGGCTGCGTTTTCCCAGCTGGCCCATCGCCAGTGGCTGCACGGGGCTTCCCTTCCCTCCTTGCAAAGTGGCAGAGGGTTCCCTAGCGACCTCCCCTCGCCGGACGCAGTGCGGGTCCTGGCAGACCCATCACAGGGGCATACTCCCAACCCAATCCCCCTCCCCTCTCCTCCCTTTCCCTTCACCAGAGCCAAACACCTCCCCTCCCTGCTGTAACCCAGTCCCCTTTCTCCCCCAACCTTATGTTCCAGTCCCAACAGACACCACCTCTTGAAATGCAATCCCCACCTTTTCCATTATTTTCAATGGGAAAATTGACCCCACATAACAAGTTTTCACTTAACACGATCATTTTCTGAAACATATCTATAGCGTTAAATGAGGAATTACTGTAACCCCATTTTTTTTCTCGAAATATGGTACTTCGGAAAAGCGGCTGGATGCCATTATGCAAATGAAGCATGGAAAATTCAAATCCACGCTTCATTTGCAATTTAATTTGTCTGAATTTGCATTCATCTCTCGAAGGAGGAATGCAATGTAGACATGCCCTTATAGCTGTACGAATTCCAGATAGACACATGCAGAGTTGCTTGCTATGAAGAAGTAAATTTCTGTGCTCATATTGGATCCATTTATCCTGTATTAGGAATTGTGTGATAACTATTTGTAGAAATGCTTCACATGTGAATATTACTGAATAATGTAATGCCTTTTGGTTGTTCTGTGTGCTTCTACTCAGGCTAGAACACACTTTTTGTTTGTTTCATATGGTTAGCACATGGCATGTAGACTGGTTAAATGGTGCCCATGGTTTAAATCATTTTGAAGGATATTTTAACACTTTTAATGTAACATTCCAAAGTGCTCCTAGAATTCTGGATGGGATTCATAGTTCATATTCCTCATGACCTTTTTTTTGCCTTGTGGGCCCTTTCTTCTTTCTGGACTACATCTCCCACAATGCACCTTGTGGCTCAACAAGAGAGAAAACCATGGTGCATCAGGGAAGATGTAGTCAAGTTAGGGACCTTAGCCCATAGAGGAGAGCAAGCCTTCATAAGCAAGTCAGCTGTCCACTGAATCAGTGGCACTTCTCATACTGCACTACTCATGATTAGAGATGAGCCTTGACTGAATATCAGTGTCCAGTCCTATCCTGCAGCGTGTGGAGAGGCAGAAGCAAGAAATAGGAGTGGAGGGGGAAGCAGAGAAGAGTATCCAGAGGTAGGAAAAACAGAAAGAGATTAAAAGAGCTGATGAACAAGAGGGAAGAGAAAATATAACCAAGAAGTAAGAAGAGAAGCAGTCAGAAATAGTAAAAAGATACTGTGCGGAAAGGGAGGAGAAAAGAGAAATAAGATAGAAACTAAAAGAAATTCTTAACTTTAAGCACATCTCAAATCTCATTCATTGTAATGGTACTTAAATCTGTGCTTAAGTGCACTGATGAATGAGAACCAAGGAGAGAGATGATCAATGAACAAAGTAATTAAACTGTAAAAGACAAAAGACTATTTTTAACATGTAAAATCCTAGCAAACTGTCAAGTCACGTGATGGTGGTGCTATTGGGTGAAACGGAGGGAGTGGGGACAGAACACGAATAGTAGAATGCCACCAAAATTTTTTCTCATCCAATTACTGGATCTAACTAATGAGTGGCAGTTCACATGACCATTGTTTGAACAAATGTACACAGTATGTCTAATGCTTTATGCCATTTTCATTGAATTAGCTTACCAGAGGAAGTATAGAGAACATATACAAGTAGAATACGAAGTCATAAAAGACAGGAATGCTCGCCGAGGTGAACATGTGTGTCTAAACAAAAGATACACGGAACTGCTTATTGTAAAGGAACATCGGGGGCGGGAGGAAAAAGAACATGAAATCACCACCAGAGGAAGAAGACATGCAGAACTGATGGCTCAACAAACCAGTCTCACTCAGATTAGTCTTTTATTTGATCCTGATAGAAATCAACAAAGCTCAAGAACTGTTGTGCTGCAGGGAGCTGCTGGGATTGGGAAAACAATGACAGCGAGAAAGATCATGTTGGACTGGGCAGCTGGAAAACTCTACTGGAAAAAGTTTGATTATGTTTTCTATATAAATTGCAGAGAAATAAAACATATTCTTGAAAATCAAAGCGGTTCCAAATATCGAAGTGTTGCTGATTTGGTTTTGAACAATTGTCCTGATAGAGAAGGACCAATTAAAGAAATCTTTGAGAAGCCAGAAAAACTCCTGTTTATAATAGATGGTTTTGATGAATTAAATTCCTTGCTAGATATTGATGACGTTAGCCTGTGCACTGACCCATTTGAGAAGATGCCAGTGGAAACCATCCTGTGCAGTTTGTTGAGAAAGAAGGTTCTTCAAAAATCTTTTTTGCTGATCACTACGAGACTAACAGCTCGGGAAAAACTAAGGATGAATCTGAGATTTCCAAGATATGCAGAGATCATGGGATTTTCTGCAGATGAGAGGAAAGAATATTTTCATAAATTCTTTTGTGATGAAAAGAAAGCAACACAAGCCTTTAACTTTGTCAAAGAAAATGAAATGCTCTTCACCATGTGCTTTGTCCCCATTGTGTGTTGGATCATCTGCACGGTTCTGAAACAACAAATGGAAAGGAGAGAAAACCTTGCACAAACTTCAAAAACAACCACATCAGTATATTTGCTCTTTCTCTACACCCTGCTAACTGATCACTTCAGTGACACAATAGAACACTCTAAATCTAACCTCTGGGAGCTTTGCTCATTGGCTGCAGATGGAATTTTAGAACGAAAAATACTGTTTGAAGAAGATGATCTGAAGAAACACAATTTGTCCTTGTCTAACATTCAGTCTCTCTTTCTGAATAAAAACATTTTTCAGAAAGATACAGAATATGAAAATGTCTACAGCTTTATTCACTTGAGTTTCCAAGAGTTTTTTGCAGCTTTGTTCTATGTGCTAGAGGAAGATGAAGAGAGAATGAAAAAATCTATGTATCCTAAGAAAGATGTGAAAAGCTTGCTAAAAAATTATGGAATATCTACAAATAATTATTTGATGCCAACAGTGCGTTTCTTGTTTGGTCTCTCAAATAAAGAAAGACTAAATGACATGGAGAAAAAATTACATTGTAAAACATCGTCTGGAATAAAAGATAATTTATTGACGTGGTTTGAAGCAGAAGCTAAAAGAATCTCCTCTCTGTCCTATAAGACCTATGAGGTTATGGATGACCAGCTTGAATTGTTTCACTGCTTGTATGAGAGTCAGGAAGAAGACATTGCAAGAAGTGCAATGGATAATTTCCAAGAAATTAGGCTGGAACACCTCAAACTCACAACAATGGATGAAATTGCTCTTTCATTCTGTGTAAAAAACTGTCATAGGAAGCAGGCGCTCTACCTATGTAATTGTACTCTTGGGATTGGAGAACAAGAAGGATGGATAGCAAAGCTATGGAAATGGTTTTTTCCTCTGTAAGTATCATAGTTTATCCATTATATATTTGAGAGGGTTTGTCTGACTGTGTGAGTCTGTCTCTCTGTGCATGTGTCTGTTTATTCAAGACTACTCCTATAAGAGGTAAGAGCGAGGGCCACCAAATTTAATATGCAGCTTCCTCTCATCATAACTTACAGCAAGGTCAGGGTTTTTGCTTGTGCCAGCAAAATGGGCAGCAGGCAGGTGAAAGGGGCTGGTTGGGGACATCCCCTCACCATCTGGGACTGCTCCTGCCCTGAGCCTCCCACTCCCCAGGGGCCCCTTAGGGAGAGGGCCTGAGGCTTCATCCCTGATTCATACAGAGACATTTCTGGCTGTTCCTATCTCTCAGGGAGCAAGGGGAAAGTGCACAGTTTGCTGCATTCCTCACTGTGACTGGGGTGGGAGGAGTGCAAGGGGCAGAAGAACCTGGATCTGTCCCAACCAGGGAACATACAACCCTCCCCCAACTGAAGCTGTGCCGCACGGCAGTCCCAGTCCTTAGCTGGGGTTGAGTTAGATTAGCTTGCCAGAAAGTGGAGGGGGAGGGAGAGAATCTTGAAGGGACATGGTCAAAGAGGAAGGGGTGTGGCTTGAGGTAGAAGGCTCAGGGTTTCGGCTTTCCTTCCCCCGCTGGGCCTTCACTCACCACCCATGAGCTATGCCCCAGTCTTTCGCAGCAAGATTAGCAATAAAGAATTCAGAAGACTCTCAAAAGAAAGCTGAGTGTAGCTCAGCTCCTGCTGCTCCTGCAATCTGCACTGGGGCTCAGCCAGCTGCCTGAAGCCCTCCAGCAACTGCCCCTTATTCCCTCTCCATCAGCCTTCACAGCTCCCTATTGCTGCAGTCCAAGCCATGCTGTTTCCTGCACATCCCAGTGACTGGTCATGTCACAGCTGTTCTCCAGCCAGCAGTCACCATTGTACAATACAGCACCACCTGGCTGCCAGTGGAAGCAGTGCTACTGCATTGTCCCTCCAGAAAGGAGAGAGGTTGCTCTATCTGTGTATGGGCACTTCTGGGCACTATCCTTAGTTCCTTCTCTACTGGGTAGTAATGTGTGAAGGACCCAACCGCCAGAGGTTTCTTGCCCACCCGCTGTCCTCAGCTCAGTTATGGGATAATGTAAAAGGGGCATTTTGAGGATAGTCTTCTCCTGTCTGGAACCAGATCCTAAATCAAAGGCAGCAATGAGCAATGCACCAGCTGCTGCCACTGCTGCATAACTGTAGGGTCCCTTCCAGGGATGCGCTGAGGTTTGAGGATCTAAAGGTCCAATCTATTGTGCACTAACTTACCCCAGCTGCTGATAGACCCAAGAGGACAAAGCAGCAGACACGGATCAATGTAGCATATGGGAATGTGTGTCCTAGCCTCTGGGTCCTGATAACAAGGTCTGGATGAAAAGTTTTTTTTTTTTTTTCCTGGATTAAAAATGCTCTGTGTGCAAAACTGAATTTTGCCACGAGGATTTTAGTTTTGCCAAAAAATGAGATTTTATTTTGAGAAAATAGAAATGGCTGGCTGCCTAGAAGGCTCTTGTCAGTTTCATTTTCTGTTCCGACAATTAACGAAAGCTTTCCCAGAGGGCTGCCTTGCAGTGTGTGGGGTTCTTCTGCCACTCCCTAGAAGGCAGAGGACCTGCAGTGCATATCCACCTCCCACGTAGCTGTGGGAGTCAGACATGTTGCAGTTGTTTTGCTGTCTCATCCTGATTTGGGGCAGACAATTGTCTCAAAAAGTGAATTTTTTCATAGAAAGTTCTGCCCTTTTTTCAGCCAGATGTGACTCTCAGCCAGCAAGTAGAACAGAAGGTTTATTTGTTGACAGGGACACAGTGTAGCCCAGACTTCTTGTTACAGGAACCAGGGTCGGTCAATACAATCCATCTTGGTGAAAGGGGGGCCTAGGGCCAGGGTTCTGGGGCCCTACCTGGCCTCCCATCCAGTTAGACCTTCTCTCCCTAAGTCAGCCAAAAAACTAACTCACACCCCCAGCCACTGGCCCCAGCCTAGAGGCAGCTCTGCCCCCTCCTTTGTTCAGACTCCCAGGCAACCTGTCACTTGGTTGCTTCTCCCACCCAGGCTCAGATCACAGGGCAGCCTGAGCTCTTGTTGGCACATGCCAAGATGGGGCAGCCTTCCCCTCAGTGAGAGCCACACCCAACATTCCTATCCCTAGCTGGGTTCCCATGCATTGCCCAGGGAAACTGAGGCACACAGTGAGAGAGAGAGAGAGAGAGAGAGAGAGAGAGAGTTACAATAGAACAGTACAGGACAGTAGGAATCACATATAACAAAGCAAACAATGATCACAATTGCCACTAGGTCACAGTCACTAGCAACTCCAAGCCAGTTAAGGTACAGTGCAACCTTGCCTGACCCCGGCAATAACATTTAAACCAGTCTGCTGACTCTTGGTTTGTCCATATCGTGCATGGAGAATTCTGGCACAAATTTATAACGACGTAGATGATTTTCTCTGCTACCATGATTCCCTATCCACCCAGTCGAATGCCTTTTGAAAACCCATACAATTCAAGATTACTTCAGCTACCTTTTATTATTTTTGTTGTACAATCTACAGAAGTTCTACTTGGCCAAATAACAGCTTGCAGCTCTCTAAACCTGCTATCCTTGGCTTTTCAAGGCTTGTCTGCATGAGGACATCCAAGAAATTTAATCTGAATTAACTAAAGGCATAAATTGGAAGTGGATTTGTTAAACTAAATTAAATCCCTGCATGGACAGTGTTATGCAGAATTAAATTGGCTTTAGTTTATTCATTTCAGGGGCCATTTTAATTATGAATAACAACATCTACACAGAGATTTAAGGTGGTTCAAATTCACACTTTTTATTAATTCTAATTAGGATGACCTGACAGAAAACTTTCTCTTAGTGGAAGCAGTGTAACCGTGTGCCAGATGTTGAAATCATCTAAATGTTCTTTCGAAGCAAGGTTGATTTAGACGCCTCTTTTCCATTCACTGGGATTTATTCTTTCTCCCAAACTGAAAAGGTGAAGCAGATTTTCACTGAAAGCAGCAGCTCCCCCATGGCCCAGCCCCTTGAAGGGGGACAAACACTACATGGGGTTAGTGTGGATTAAACTGCTGTTAGGAATGAATAGCTAACATGGCATCAGAATAAGGGATCGTGGTGTCTTTAGATGCTTCTCTTTGTTTACAACAAATGTCTGCTGTGAAACAAAGCCTGCCCTGCCATCTTCAGGAAAGGGGATAGAGAATCTGCCTGGTGGAAATGATATTTAAAGCTTGCATTTTCTTCTAGGAATCCACTGATGAAAGATCCGAGAATGTCAACTGCATACTTGTTACTGCAAGGACTGAAGGATCCCAACTGTAAAGTGAAGACAATATCGTAAGCAAACCCCTCTCTGACAGCCCTTTTGCCCTTGCTGCTATGCCAGGAGCGCTCTGCATTTCTGCCCATTTCCTGGCATTACCCTGAATTCCGTTTGAAATCTACCCCTGATCTGCAAATCATTTGGGGATGAAGAATCAAACTCCATGAAATTACTTAACTAACTGGGTGGCAAACCCTCTTCTCTGCCCCCACCTAATAAGTGTCCAGGTGTTAGGATGACACACGAGATGTAGGAATCCTCCTTACCCAAGGCACAGACTTCTGTGTTGCAAAGATTTCACCCCAAATATGGAAGCACATTGAAAATGTACCATTGGTTCATTCTCAGATCAATTCTTGGAGGACTCCTGCTCATTGTTCTGTTAATGCTCTTCCCCTCTACAACTAGCCATCAGTGTCATCACAGTCTCTCTTGTTCTCTGCCTGTGGGGCACAACCATTTTATTTTCTAAGGACTGAATATTTGTGGCTATCTAAAGTCTTTAGTCTCAGAGGGGTAGCTGTGTTAGTCTGTAACTTTAAAAACAACAAGCAGTACTGTGGCACCTTAGAGACTAACAAATATATCATGAGCTTTTGTGGGTAAAACCCACTTCATCAGCTGAAAGCCACAGGATGGCTCGTTGTTTTTAAATTCTTTAGGTTTAACATGGGTGTAGCCTAGTGCTATGTAGTGGCCTGACACATTCAGGAGGTCAGACTAGATCAATGGTCTCCAAAAGGTGACTTTTTAACCACGAGTTCACTTTTTCAATTTAAGTGCAATGTAAGATCCACCTCAAACCCAGATACCCTTGCCCCGCTTCCTCCCCGCCCCTTCTCTGAGGCCCTGTCCCTCCTCCACCCCTTCTCCAAGGCCTTACCCTGCTCACTCCATCTCCTGCCTTCCCCCATTCTGACTCACTTTCCCCAGGCTCAGGTAGAGGGTTGGGGTGAAGGCTCTGGTCTGTGCCAAAAGGTTTGCAGTGTGGGAAGTGCTCCAGGCTTGATCCAGGGTAGGGGACTGGGTTTCAAGGTGCAAGCTATGGGAAGGAGTATGGGTGCTGGAAGGCTCACGTCTGGGGCAGAAGGCTGGGTGCAGGATGAGGTTCGGGGATGGAACAGTTTTCAGGAAGCAGGCTCTGGCTGGGCACCATGTAAGTGACACAGCTTCTGGGTGGTGGAGCTGTGCGGTTAAGGCAGCTTACTCCTGCCCTGGGCCTGCACCACTCCAGAAAGCAGCTGGCATGTACAGCAATGGCTCCATGGTACCATGTGCTGACCCTCTTCTACAGGCACTGAGCTCACAGCTTCTCCTGGCCACGGTTCCCCATTACTGATCAATGGGAGCTGCAGGAGCGGTGTCTGCAGGCAGGGACAGCATGTGGGGACCACCTGGCTCTGCCTCTCTCAAGGATTGCAGGGACATGTGTGACAGCGCGTTGGGGGTTCCCCGTCTCCTGCACCCCGAAATGGCACAAACAGACTGCACCAGCCAGTGGAATTGAGAGTGGTTTATTGCTCCTCCAGCACAGCGCAGCACAGATGTAATCTGGTTACAGGAACTGGGGCTAAGAGGCCTCAGTGCCCCCCCTTGAGATAGGGGAGTCCCAGCCCCCTCCCCAGCTCCTTATTCCCTGCCTTCCAGACAGGAACTAACTAACCCTCTTCCAGCCCTGCCCCCCAGCCAGGGCAGCATTCCACCTTCCTTTGTTCCTCTCCATGGGGGGTGTCTGGCCACTGGTTCAACAAGTTTGGCATTACCTCTGCCTAGTGAGGTTTTCCCTGCTGGGTCTTGCTCCAGACAGCAGGGGTCACCACAGCCCAGCAAGTACCCCCACTACGTCACAACATGTCAGCCACTTCCAGGAGTAGCAATTACCACAGGGACAATTACTCAGCCACACCAAGTTAGGCATTTTAGAACTCACAACTCAAATAATTAAATTTAAGCGTAAGAGAAAAATTGAAATTATGAAATGCACAGACCAGTTAAAACCCAAAAATAACCCACTTTGCAAGCAGTAAAAAAGTAACAACCACCCCTCCATGTATCTGTTGGGTCGGGAGATGAGAGTGAAGGACAGAGTGTGTTTCTGAGAATGACAGACACACACACCGTGTGTGAGTGACAGAGATTTGCATTGCCAAGCTCCTTTCATTCCTTTTTCTCTGTGTGAAGACAGGGTACAGGAGTGGGAGAAGGTGGGACACCCTGACATCAGCACACCCATCTTCTCTCTCCTGCACCCTGCACTGCAGGCAGGAGGCTCCCAGGGGAAGCTCCAAGGCAGAGGGCAGGAGCAGCATGACAGTGGGTGGCGGGGCAACTGAAGTGCCAGCGCTTGATAGATTTCTGGCTAAATCTCTCAGGATCACCTGTCAGAGTCTCCAAGATCTACTAGTAATCCCGATCTACTTGTTGGTGACCACTGGACTAGATGATCTGGTGGTCCCTTCTGGCCATAAACTCTATGAAACAATGAAAGTGCCTGACTGGAATCCATTACCGAGCGCTGGTTCTTTGAATGACAGTTCATGTGCGTCCCACATCAGTTTTCCACTTTCTTTCAAAGAAACAGTTACTAACCTGTTCCATACCCTGTTGTTCTTTGAGGGTATGTCTACACTACCCTGCTAGTTCGAACTAGCGGGGTAATGTATGCATACCGAACTTGCTAATGAAGCCCGGGATTTGAATTTCCCGGCCTTCATTAGCATAAAGCCGGCGCCGCCATTTTTAAAAGCCGGCTAGTGCGAACCCCGTGCCGCGCGGCTACACGCGGCACCGGCTAGATAGTTCGAACTACGTAGCCATTCCGAACTATCTGTACTCCTCGTTCTAATGGCTAAGCTAATTCGAACTAAGCTAATTCGAACAAGTGCATCTAGACCTAAAAACTAGTTCGAATTAGCATTTTGCTAATTCGAACTAGCATGTCCACATTGAGTGGACCCTGAACCGAGGTTAAGAATGGCCGGAAGCAGTGCCGGCAGGGCATCAGATTAGGACGTAGAGTGTGGAGCTGCTGTCTCAGGCTAGCTGAGGGCTGTGCTTAAAGGGACCCTACCCCCACCCCGGACAGACAGTTCTCAGGGGTTCCCCGCTGGCTTGTCTAACTCGATGAGGGACAGCAAAGCAGTCCTGGCTTGAAGTGTCCTGAGTGCCCACACTCGGCACATCACAGCACTCAGCCATCAGCCCGGCTGCAATTGCCGCAGGCTGCCATCTGGAGGGGGGGTCAACCAAGGGGCTTTAGGAGAGCTTCCACCCTGAGGAGCCCGCAGAGCCAGCCCAGTCCTCCCCATCGGGGGCTCGTACCCCATTCCTCCCTCACCTACTTCCACTTAGCCCTCCCTAGCCCCCCTTCCTGATGTACAAAATAAAGGACACGTGTGTTCAAAAATAGAAACTCTCTTTATTGAACAAAACTCGGGGAGACTGGGAAAAGGAGGTGGGAGAGGGGAAGAGAGAGGGCGGGAGAGGGGAGGAGGAAACCTGGGAGGAGGGAGCTGGAAGGGGGAAGCCAGGGGAAGAAGGAGGAGGGGAATTATCAAACTATGGTACGCCATATCTTCAGTACTGTGTGCAGATGTGATCTCCTCACCCCAGAAAATATATTTTGGCCTTGGAAAAGGTTAAGAAAAGGTCAACTACAATGATCAGGGGTTTGGAACAAGTCCCATATGAAGAGAGGCTAAAGAGACTGGGATTTTTCAGCTTAGAAAAGAGGAGACTGAGGGGGGATATGATAGAGGTCTATAAAATCATGAGTAGTGTGGAGAGGGTGCATAAAGAAAAGTTCTTCATTAGTTCCCATAATTGAAGGACTAGAGGACACCAAATGAAATGAATGGGTAGCAGGCTTCAAACTAATAAGAGAAAGTTCTTCTTCACAAAGCAAATAGTCAACCTGTGGAACTCCTTGCTGCAGGAGGCTGTGAAGGCTAGAACTAGAAAAGAGTTTAAAGAGAAATTAGATAAATTCATGGAGGCTGGGTCCATGGAGTGGTATTAGCCAGGGGGTAGAAATGGTGTCCCTGGCCTCTGTTTGTGGAAGGCTGGAGATGGATGGCATGAGACAAATTGCTTGGTCATTGTCTTCAGTCCATCCCCTCCAGAGTACCTACTGTTGGCCACTGTCGGCAGACAGCTCAGGGCTCAGGGTCGGGGCCTCACTCGACCACCTTGATTTTCATGCAAACCTGCTCCTGGGTGGCCAGGCTGGCAGCTCTCCTGCCCTAGATGGCCACTTGCCTAGTGCGGGGGTCGTGGATGAGGTCCATGATCTCCGCACTAGACCAGGCGGGCGCCCGCCTCTTGCAGCCCCGGGCAGGCTCCTGGGAGCCGCCAGCCTGGTCCCGGGAAAAGGCGGAGGGCGGGGTGGCAGCGGGTGGCTGGTTCATGCTGTGCCAGGTGCAGGGTCTGCTGGCTGGGTGCTGGTAAGCTTCCACCTGGCACGGGCACCGTGGCCAGACCGTTCCCCTTTAAGGGCTCCGGGGCTGGGATGGGGGCAGACAAGTTTCCCTGGTTTGGCCAGAGTGGCCACCAGGGCAAGCTGGGGAGGGCTAGCCTCCCACTAGTTCGAATTAAGTGGCTACACAGCCCTTAATTCGAACTAGTTAATTCAAACTAGGCGTTAGTCCTTGTAGAATGAGGTTTACCTAGTTCGAATTAAGTTCGAACTAGCGGTTTGCATGGGTAGCGCCTATCAAAGTTAATTCAAACTAACGGCTGTTAGTTCGAACTAACTTTGTAGTGTAGACATACCCCCACATATCACCATCCTATCCCTCTGTATTGAGTCTTTCTGGTTAGAAGGAACTGAGGAGGGTCAGGAGGAGCCCCAGCCTTTCAGAGTGGGGAACCCTATTTGGGTCAGGGGGTTGCTGACCCACAGAAAAATCACGCAGGGCTCTCCTCACTTACGTGGCCCCCAACTAAGAAGCAGAGAACTATTTCCCTCACCTACTAGGGGCAGCAGGGAGCTGGAACCCTGAGCCTCAGAGGCTGGATCTAGGCAAGCTACGGTTCTCCACCCCTGTCTAAACCATCACACAGCAGTGCATGCCAGCAGGGGACAAGTGCACAACCCACACCCACTCCGGTGGTGGCAGGACTGGACATCGGACTGGAAAAAACTCCTGAAAGAAATATGGTGATTTTTTTTTGACTCCTTTAAACTTCATTCATTGCCGAAAGGCAATGGCTTTGTGTTTGTCAATTTTTTAAAAATCAGTTGAACTTGCTTTTGTTTAAAAATAAGAGAGTGAATCAGGTATCATGGGTGTAGGCAAGAAACCTGCACGGGAACTGGTAGAGTATTCCATTAGTCTAGTGCAGTGTTTCTCAAACTGTGCTCCCCGGAGTCCCTGGGACTCCTCGAGACATCTCCAGGGGCTCCGTGAGTTTGAGAAACTAGAAACATTGATAGGTACAGCACATACAATCAGTGGACCGCTGGGGCTCAGCATAAATTTGTATGCATGTAAAGGGCTCCAGAGCCCAAAAAGTTTGAGAACCGCTCATCTAGTGAACCTCTCAGAGAAGAATTTAGCTTCTTAACCATGGTCACTGTACAGTGTAATATGCATCTTCCCTGTCTGTAGTCTCTGCTGTGTAGTGCACAGTGCAACATTATAGAGCTAGACAGATGTTTAGAATTGAATTACGGGTTGAAATACCTTATGCTCCTAGTTAATTCTATGCAGGGTACCAAGCTAAGCATTAAAGCAACTGATTTCCATATTTTGCATCCCTTTTCTTGTGGCAGGGGTTCAATAACTTGAAACTGCTAATAGAGTATTTTGAGCTAATCTATACTTCTGGCTAAATTGGCACTGCTGTGATCAATGCAGCAGTGTCTGTTTAGCGGGTCTAGCAAAGACAAACTAAGTTGATGGCAGAGCACTCTCCCATGGAAATCTTTACTCCACTATCTCTAGAACAGGCAGAAGGTCAATTAGCTGGAAAGTGTCTTCCGTTGAGATAACATGGTACAGACACTGCTGTAAGTCGACCTATGTTACGTAAACTTCAGCTACATTATTGAAATAGGATAATTTAGCTCGACTTACAGGGTTAGTGTCACCTATCCCTCTGACTTCCTACAATTCTTCACACACTTCTATCCTGTGCAAGGTCAAAAAGGAGAGCTCTCCACAAACTACGCCAAACTGGATATTCAATGTCCAGAGCAGCCAATAACGGCATTGTAGGTGAGAGGACATGCACAGAATGTAAATGTCACGGTATCAGATGATTATCCAATTTTGTTTTTTTTGTGGGATGTTATCTGAAATATTCTGAACATTTTCTTGCCATGTGTACAAATCAAATGAGAGTCAGAAATTCATCATGTATTTTATAGACACTGAAACTCCCACGTGAAGAAGGAAGTGACGTGAATACTGACACCTTTCTGGAAGGAGATGGTTATTCTTCTCTCTGTTCCCTTGGCAGGTTGTGGCAGTGCAATCTCACAGCTGCTTGCTGTGAGGATCTCTCTGCTGCCCTCAGGACAAACCAGTCCCTGACAGAGCTGGACCTGAGTGGGAATAAACTGGGAGATTCAGGAATCAAACTTCTGTGTGAAGGACTGAAACATGCCACATGTAAACTGCAGAAACTAGTGTAAGTCATTGCTGGGTTCCTTCAGACTTCCCTTGTTAAACCAGCCTTTTCAGAGGTGCTCTCTGATTTTGCACTGGCAATATTTTGAAGTCCTATTTTCATTTATGAAATCACCTACGTTTGTAGGAGCAAATGGACATACAGCTACTAAATTGTAAGTGGAGACATTTGGGTAGGTAAATGTGGGTTTTGTACACTTGGTCTCATGGTTGTACATAAATTCATAATAACCACATGAAAATCCATTTTCTGCGGGACTGTCCCTATAAAATCAGGACCTTTAGGTACTCTGCTCTCTCTTCACTCTGCCCATCTCCGTCTCTGCAGGGTTTGGGATTGCCGTCTCACAGATGCTTGCTGCGGAGATCTCTCCTCTCTGCTCAGCACCAACCAGTCCCTGAGAGAGCTGAACCTGAGCGGTAATAACCTGACTGGTTCAGGAGTGAAGTTTCTGTGTGAAGGACTCAGACACCCAAAGTGCAAGTTAGAGAAGCTGGAGTAAGTGACTGCTGTTTTTCTGTATCCAAGGAATCCGTCGCAGTGTGTGCCGGGCTTCCGGCCACCTGGCTGTGTCTGGGCTGCATGAACCAATGATGGGAGTTGGGCTGAGATGTACAGGCTGAGGCAGGAGTGTGTTCTGTGTCTCTAGGACAGGGGGTTTCAAACAGTTTTTCTTGTGACCCAGCTGAAGAGAATTGTGGATGCCCACGACCTAACATACTTTGACTAAAGTGTGGGTTCCAGAGAGGGGCTGAGGATGAGAGCTTCAGCTTTGCGGGTGGTCAGGGTTGTGGCAAGAGGGGATTCCCTCAAGCAGCTCCAGGCCAGCCGTGCGGCAGGGTTGCTAAGGCAGCTTCCTACCTGTCCTGGCACCGCAGACCATGCTGCACCCCAAAAGCAGCCAGCAGCAGGTTCTAGCCAATGGGAGTACGGAGTTAGTGCTCAGGGCAGGGGCAGTGCATGGAGTCCTGTGTGCTCTTCAGCCACCTGCCTTCACCTAGGCACAGGGACTGCTGCCAGTTGCTTCTGGGGCATAGCAAAGTCTGTGGTGCCAGGACAGGTAGGCAGCTGTTTTAGCACCTGATCCCCCCGAAGCAACGAGACCCAGCGCTCAACATTCCACGGCCCATATTATGAAAACCACTGTTCCAGGAGGCACTGCACACACAAGGGCAACCCAGGGAGGGCGCTAAAGCACCTTTAAGCCCTCCTTTGCACAATTCTGACTCCAGGCAGGTAAGGACCCAAAACAGTGTAATTTAGGCACCCTGCCTCCACCTCAACTCCTACACTGGGACTTGCACAAAGCAGGCTGTGACTGTCTGGAACAATGCTAGTGCTGAGGGATTTCCCTTCTCCCCATCAGGGAAGGGACCATGACTGCCCTGTATGCAAGAGCAGCAGTACGCAGAGGCTGTTGAAGGAGGGAGAATTGTCCCTTGTCACTATTCCCTGTAAGTTGAGCACTTGGGCAACTGCCCAGGAGAGATTTAGGTGCAGGCCTTCTGAGTAGCAGAGCACCCACAGCCACTCACAGCCAGCAGCATGGGTTTCTACTGGTGGTGCACATCTGCAAGTTCCTGTGTGCACATTGTGAAATTTATTCTGCACATGGAGGGGAAAAAATTAGAGGGAACATTGTCTCCCGTGTGTGTGTTTCTCATGAAATGCAAGATTTTCAGGGGAGGGACCATGTCTCCCCAACTGTTTGTCCAGCAGTTTGTGGAGCTGGTCTGGAATTTCCCACTGATATAAATTTTCAATAGAAAATTATGGTTTCTTTAGAATTTAAATTGGGTATGGGGAAGTGTCGATTTTTCTTAAGCTCTTTTAATGGGGCATAGGAAAATCAAATGCCATAGTGCCCCACGGAAATGATAGTTTGGGTCCTTCATGTCCCCACACTAGGTCCTCTTCCTGTTACTGAACTCTGCAATGCAGGTCCATCTTGGGCGGTATATACTGGAAGAAACTGGGGTGCATCCTGGCAGAGAGCCAGGCTATGGCACCCACATTAGTGGAGCAAAGTTAGGGAGGAAGGATCCCAGGAGACACCCCAATAGCTATGGCAGGCACACTCAGCAACGTCAGCCTGAGCCGACACAGAATGTTTTGAGGCAGCAGTGCTGGTATGTTTCATTTAGATGGAAGAAATAGGGCCAAAACTTTTAAACATCCTCAGATCATTTTTTTAACATTTTGTTTGTGAGAAGTTTCAATATTTCAACCTCTCCAATTCAGAGTCTAAACAAAATCAAAATAGTGGAATTTCCTGAAAAGTGGAAATTATATTTTTTAAATTGCACTGGCAAGTGTTAGTTGATCACTGTGAAAGTTGTTTGCTTGTTTGTTTTTAATTTTAGTCAAACATCTGTGCCCAGGGGGCAAGTTTCCAGCTTAACAAGTAAAAGTCAGCATCAAAGTTGGTTGAAATTTAGACCCGGATGAAATTGTATCAAAAGCCCATTTGGCAGAAAATTGAGTTTAGAAATAAATGAAAAGGGTCACATGAAATTTCTTCTTCACTCTCCGATTCTCAATCTTCAGCTAATAGAATGCTCAACTCTCAAAACCTTTCAGCTGAAAACCAAAATATTTTTACAGGGATTCTTAAAATTAAAAAGTGATCATTTGGGGGATGCGAAGATGGAGGGAGGGAACCTTTTTCCAGCCAGGTCTAATTAAAATGTTCCCAGCCAATTGGTAGAATTTTGGTCAATATTTTACTAGTGAACCCTTTACAAAACTTCTAAAAAACCTATGTATCTAGATTTGTAAACTCGTCTCCAAATAACAAAAGATGCAGTTGGATTTTTCTGTCTTCCATCTCTCAAATGAGCACTGTGCACAGTAGCAGGGCTGTTTCCTTCCCAATGCCAAACCAATCAATCATTGCTAAATGAATACAGAGCGCATGTATGGCTCTCTGCCATATCTGAGGATGATGTCCCAATTTACCGCTTCAGCCCTGAGTTGCAGCTCCAGCAGGCCCTGGAGCTGACAGCTACTGACTGCAGCCCTGCCACTGCAGAAGTCACGGAGGTCTAGGAAAGCCACCTACTCCATCTGTGGACTCTCTTACAGCATCCCACCCTCGATTGCATGTACTCAGTTCTGTTGACTGTTTGATTGAGTATCTGATTGAGTACCCAACAGGGAAGTCTTCAGAACGCCTGGGGTACCTCTTGTATTCTACCTGATTTTTCTTGTGGAAGTTCGCCAAAAGGCGGAATGTTGTGGCTGAGGTTGTGTCAGCTGCTAGGCTGTTACAGCTGCCTAGTACTTCTGTCCTTGGTGCTCCAATGCATCTTGTCTAATAACTCGTGGTGACGTGAACTTGCACTTTCTGCATTAGTTCCCTGTCTCTTGTGACGAGAACAGCACCTGTCTGGGAACACGGGCGCCCTGCGAGGGCTCTGAAAATTCAAAAGGGGCAGCCGTACCTTTGACCACACCCTATGCTGTCCATTTGTTCTGTGCTCTGTTTGACCGTTCACTCTCCACAGTGATCAGCTCCCCGCATTGTACATCTCCTCTTCCCTTGCTGGTCGGTTAAGTACATTTAGCTACATGACATAGGTAGGATGGGATTTGTCTGCAGTCAAATCTCCATGGTAACGTGGGGTTTGAAAGATTCCTTGTTGAACTGCCAAGTTGTCTGAGATTTAACACGTTACTTTCTGATGCTTTTAGACACACATTTGCCTCACCTGGAGGGCATAGGATGGCAAGAGTTGGGAGCAGGGAACGACAGGATTAGTGTTATTGAGGAACCATAATTCTACATTTTTATTCTTTCCAAAACTATCTTTTCTTAGGGCAACTTTGTCATTGTAACATTGACTTTCCTGTCATCTGTGCTTTTAAAATTGCAATGCTGTCTTAGGCTTCATTTCCACAAAGTCATTGCTAAATATTTACAAACTTGGCACTAGGTTGATCGGTTTTTATCATGGTTCATTTTTGTTTTCACAGCTTGTCTGAAAGCCACATCGATGACACAACAGCCACGGAGTTGGACACTGTGCAAAAAATAAAACCTGGCTTGTCGATTGTGCATGATGCAAGATCCAGCACTCAGAATACAGGTACAAAGACAAGGAGGATGTCAGGTCTTCTAGCTCGGTGCCATGTATCCATCTGCAGACTAACAGCTCAAAGTACAGACATGATGTGGAACATTACTGTGATGCTCTGCTGGGGCATCGGACTTGTGCTGCTGTTAAGCATTGCTACATACTGCCTTCATTGGCTGGTACATATTTCCGTGTCTGAAATGCAAGGCTGCATGGGATGTGAATAAATCTTGAGGCGATTTCTGATTCCCTGAAAGGAATTTGTTGGTTTAAGAGGATTTAAAGGGGGATTGTTTGCCTTTATAAAGCTGGGGTATCAAACACCTGGCCCCATGTGTGATGTATTTTTGTTGCTGCATCATGTACTCAATTCTATATTTTTCTTTATTGAATTTTAAAAGTAGACTTTTCTTTACACCTATGAAGTCAAGACTTTCTTTTCTGTGAAATGAGTGTCACTGATCCAGTGCTATCTGGCTGAGCTGCTCCACCCAGCTGCCTCACCTTTCGTCCCACAGAAATGATCAGAAGGGGAAAAAAGAATGCTCCACGTTATCCTTGTTTAGAAAAGCACTTAAGCAAATTCTTAAGTTGCCCATCCTGCTCCTAATACTCCTAATACTCTTCAAATGAAGAGCTGCACCGGGGGTAGGTTTCAGACCTAAGAATGTTCAATTGTGGTTAATTGACTAGTTGAGTAGTCGATGGAATTTCCATCGACTATTTGACTAGTCGATAGGCACTTCCACATTCCTCCATTGAAATGTACAGCAGCCCCGCTGGGAGCTCTTGTACATTTCAAAGGAGGAATACGGAACTCCACGTGCAGCCCAGGGCCAGCAGGAAGCCCTGCTCACTCCGGGCTGCATGCAGGTGCCAGCTTTGAAAAGTACAAGAGTCCCCACTGGGGGCTCTTAGGCATATGAAAGCCATGGAGTCTGGGGTCCCCTGCTGACTCTGGGCTCCATGCTACGCTGCATGCCAAATGACCCCGATTCTGCACAGCATTTCAGTGGAACCTGGAATCAGCTGGGGAAACATGGGTTTCATGTGGTGCCCAGGATCAGCTGAGGAGTCCCCAGCTGACCCCGGGCTCTGCTGTGCTGCCCCCTTTGAAATGCCAAAGCCGCGTTTCAAAGGGGTAGCCACCACACAGCTGATCCTGGGCTCAGCTGTGTGGTACTGACCCTTTGAACCACCAAGGCAGCATTTTAAAGAGGCAGTACTGCACAGCTGAGTCAGGGATCAGCTGAGTGGTGGCTGCCTCATTGAAATACCCTCTTGGCATTTCAGAGGGGTAGTGCACTGGAGCCTGGGGTCAGCTGGGGAGTTCCCATCTGATCCTGGATTCCACAGAAATGCCCCATCTGACCCCGAGTTCTGGGGAAATGTCACGTGGAACCCAGGGTTAGCTGGGCAGTCCCCAGCTGACCCCAGGCACCACAGCAAGTCGGCGTTTTAAAGGGGTAGTGCCACACAGCTGAGCCGCGGATTAGCTGTGCAGCAGCTGCCCGTTTGAAACATCACCTTGGGGTTTCAAAGAGGCAGCCACACAGCTGATCCCCAGCTCAGCTGTGCAGCACTGCCACTTTGAAGTTTGGAAGTATTCCCTGTCCTGTCTCCTTCCCTACCCCCCGCTTTGCTGCCTCTATCTGATATAGGCAGGAAGTGGGAGGGAAGCAACTAGTCACCTCGACTATCCGATAAGCTTTTGCTTATCAGACAGTCAAGTAGTCCTTAACATCCTTAGTGCAAGCTGGGACTGAGGTGTGATGCTGGCCAGGCTTCTAAAAAATTTCCTGGTGGGAAGGGTGGGGGATAGGAATACACGTAGTCTCTAGTATTAACGAATAAGCTTTTGCTTATCGGTTAATCAGTTAATCAACTACACTATTACATCCCTAGTCCATGTAAAACTGCAGGACAGACTGGCTCTGACTTGGGTTTTTCCATCTCCCTCTGCAGTGTGTGGGGGCAGGGGCAGGTGGCTTGCCAGGATTATCTGGATGTATTTTACTCCTCTGACACTGTTGGTGTCTCACACACATGAGATTAGACTATTATGTGCCACAGGAGGGCATCTCGGTCCCACCTGTGGCACATAATAGTCTAATTTCCTGTGGGCTGTAATACTTGGGTCTCATTTTGATTGTTGTGTTTCATGTGCAGGTGCTGGAAGGTGTTGTTCATTTGCTACATACGGGATGTCAGATTACATGATCTGATTGTTTCCCCCTGGTCTATAGCATTTTTTGTTGCAGTTAATCTCCCTTGTTAGTTTTGTCAAAGGAAAAGAAGAAAACAGCACAAGTTAAAGAAGAAACAAGAGGGAATGGCAAACAATGGGATCAGGGACCATACGCAGAGACACATCATGCTAAAAAGCTGCGAGCTGATAATCCATCTCTGAAAGGCTCTGGTAAGTCTGCACTTAGAATACTGTGTCCACTTTGAGCCCAGTTATGCCAAAAAGCTGCATATCAAATGAGGGGAACTCAGAGAAAAACAATAAACACAAATAGAGGACTGCCCTATTGACCTGTGAAGAAAGAACAAATATACTAAAATGTTATGGCTAAAATCTTATAGAGGTATGAATTTCACATAGACACATGCAGGGGTGCTTGCTATGAAGAAGCCATTTCCTGTGCACTTATTGCATAAATTTACTCTGTGTTAGGAATTGTGTGATGACTATTTGTAGAAATGCTTCACATGTGAATATTACTGAATCATGTGATGCCTTTTGGTTGTTCTGTGTGCTTCTACTCAGGCTAGAACACACTTTTTGTTTGTTTTATATGATTAGCACATGGCCTGTAGACTGGTTTAATGGTGCCCATGGTTTAAATAATTTTGAAGGATATTTTAACACTTTTAATATAACATTCCAAAGTGCTGCTAGAATTCTGGATGGGATTCATAGTTCATATTCCCCATGACCTATTTTTGCCTCGTGGGCCCTTTCTTCTTTCTGGACTACATCACCCACAATGCACCTTGTGGCACAACAAGAGAGAAAACCATGGTGCAGCAGGGAAGATGTAGTCAAGTTAGGGACCTTAGCCCATAGAGGAGAGCAAGCCTTCATAAGCAAGTCAGCTGTCCACTAAATCAGTGGCACTTCCCATACTGCACTACTCATGATTAGAGATGAGCCTTGACTGAATACTGGTGTCCAGTCCTATCCTGCAGCATGTGGAGAGGCAGAAGCAAGAAATAGGAGTGAAGGGGGAAGCAAAGAAGAGTATCCAGAGGTAGGAAAAACAGAAAGGGATTAAAAGAGCTGATGAACAAGAGGGAAGAGAAAATATAACCAAGAAGCAAGAAGAGAAGCAATCAGAAATAGTAAAAAGGTACTGTGAGGAAAGGGAGGAAAATAGAGAAGTAAGATAGAAACTAAAAGAAATTCTTAACTTTAAGTATATCTCAAATCTCATTCATTGTAATGGTACTTAAATCTGTGCTTAAGTGCACTGATGAATGAGAACCAAGGAGAGAGATGATCAATGAACAAAGTAATTAAACTGTAAAAGACAAAAGACTATTTTTAACATGTAAAATCCTAGTAAAATGTCAAGTCACGTGATGGTGGTGCTACTGGGTGAAATGGAGGAGCAGGGGAGGGGGCCGAGGACAGAACAGAGAGAGTAGAATGCAACCAAAATGTTCTTTGGTCCAATTTCTGGATCTAACTAATGAGTGGCAATTCACATGACGTTTGTTTGAACGAATGTACATAGTATGCCTAATGCTTCATGCCATTGTCATTGAATTAGCTTACCAGAGGAAGTATAGAGAACATATACAAGAAGAATACCAAGTAATGAAAGACAGAAATGCTCGCCTGGGTGAAAATGTGATTCTAGACAAAAGATACACAAAGCTGCTTATTGTGAAGGAACATCGGGGGCAGGAGGAGAAAGAGCATGAAATCATCACCAGAGGAAGGAGACACGCAGAACTGATGGCTCAACAAACCGGTACCACTCAGATTAGTCTTTTATTTGATCCTGATGGAAATCAACAAAGCACAAGAATTGTTGTGCTGCAGGGAGCTGCTGGGATTGGGAAAACAATGACAGCGAGAAAGATCATGTTGGACTGGGCAGCTGGAAAACTCTACTGGAAAAAGTTTGATTATGTTTTTTATATAAATTGCAGAGAAATAAAACATATTCTTAAAAATCAAAGTGGCGCCGAAAATCAAAGTGTTGCATATTTGGTTTTGAACAATTGTCCTGATAGAGAAGGACCAATTAAAGAAATCTTTGAGAAGCCAGAAAAACTCCTGTTTATAATAGATGGTTTTGATGAATTAAATTCCTTGCTAGATATTGATGACGTTAGCCTGTGCACTGACCCATTTGAGAAGAGGCCAGTGGAAATCACCTTGTGCAGTTTGTTGAGAAAGAAGGTTCTTCAAAAATCTTTTTTGCTGATCACTACGAGACCAACAGCTCTGGAAAAACTAAAGAAGAAACTGGGACTTCCACGTTTTGCAGAGATCATGGGATTTTCTGCAGATGAGAGGAAAGAATATTTTCATAAATTCTTTTGTGATGAAAAGAAAGCAACACAAGCCTTTAACTTTGTCAAAGAAAATGAAATGCTCTTCACCATGTGCTTTGTCCCCATTGTGTGTTGGATCATCTGCACGGTTCTGAAACAACAAATGGAAAAAAAGGAAGATCTCACACAAACTTCAAAAACAACCACATCAGTATATTTGCTCTTTCTCTCAACCCTGCTAACTGATCATTTAACTGACACAATAGAACAGTCTAAAACTAACCTCTGGGCGCTTTGCTCATTGGCTGCAGATGGAATTTTAGAACGAAAAATACTGTTTGAAGAAGATGATCTGAAGAAACACAATTTGTCCTTGTCTAACATTCAGTCTCTCTTTCTGAATAACAACATTTTTCAGAAAGATACAGACTATGAAAATGTCTACAGCTTTATTCACTTGAGTTTCCAAGAGTTTTTTGCAGCTTTGTTCTATGTGCTAGAGGAAGATGAAGAGAGAATGAAAAAATCTATGTATCCTAAGAAAGATGTGAAAAGCTTGCTAAAAAATTATGGAATATCTACAAATAATTATTTGATGCTAACAGTGCGTTTCTTGTTTGGTCTCTCAAATAAAGAAAGACTAAATGACATGGAGAAAATATTACATTGTAAAACATCTTCTGGAATAAGAGAGGATTTATTGAAGTGGTTTGAAGAAGAAGCTAAAAAAATCTCCTCTCTGTCCTTTATGAGCTGTAAGGAACTATATGACCAGCTTGAGTTGTTTCACTGTTTGTATGAGAGTCAGGAAGAAGACATTGCGAGAAGTGCAATGGATAATTTCCAAGAAATTAGGCTGGAACACCTCAAACTCACAACAATGGAAGAAATTGCTCTTTCATTCTGTGTAAAGAGCTGTCATAGGAAGCAGGCGCTCTACCTATGTAATTGTACTCTTGGGATTGGAGAACAAGAAGAAGGATGGAAAAGGTTATTTCCTCTGTAAGTATCATAGTGTATCTATTATATATTTGAGAGAGTTTGTCTGACTGTGTGAGTCTGTCTCTCTGTGCATGCGTCTGTTTATTCAAGACTACTCCTATATGATAAGAGCTAGGGCCACCAAATTTAATATGCAGCTTCTTCTTATCATAACTTACAGCAAGGTCAGGGTTTTTGCTTGTGCCAGCAAAATGGGCACCAGGCAGGTGAAAGGGGCTGGTTGGGGACATCCCCTCACCATCTAGGACTGCTCCCGCCCTGAGCCTCCCACTCCCCAGGGGCCCTTTAGGGAGAGGACCTGAAGCTCCATCCCTGATCCATACAGAGACATCTCTGGCTGTTCCTCTTTCTCAGGGAGCAAGGGGAAAGTGCACAGTTTGCTGCATTCCTCACTGTGACTGGGGTGGGAGGAGTGCAAGGGGCAGAAGAACCTGGATCTGCCCCAACCAGGGAACATACACGCCTCCCCCAGCTGTACTCACTGGAGAAGTGGCCGTGGAGAAGGGCTTCTCACTTGGTCCCAAGCTGCTGCAGTGTGAGTGGGCTGGAATAGTCTTTTGCCCCCAGGGAAGCTTGCATAGTAAACCCCTCATCCTCAGCCCCACCCCACAGCAAGGATTTAAATTTTAAAAAACCACTAAAATGAACTGAGCTAAGGACGCAAGCAATGGAGGGTAAATCTTCTAGTTTAATACAAATCAGTAAATCCTTAGAATGGCATCTCATCATGCCACCATTATAATGCCCCCTTTTCAGAGGTTCATAATAAGCTATTTGCAGATTTGTCTGGGTCTTTCTCAGTAAGATGGGATTCCACTCTCCTGCTGGGCCTGGTCCGGTCTAGGCAGCTGGGTCAGAAGCGCTCATGATACCAGGGTTAGCAGGAACAGGAAAGTGAGGGTTAATCGGAAGGAACAGCTGGAGCCCATTAGCTTCCTAAGGAACTAGCTGGGGTCAGACAGAAGTATAAGGAAGTTAACTGCTATGGGCGGGGGGTGATTGCCTAGCTAAGTACCAGTCAGCATTGGAAAAGTTGGACACCAGAACTGGAGGAAACATTTTAGTTTCACCAGTTGTGCATAGAGGAGAAATGTTACCTCCCTGCTCCTACTCAATACACTCCTGTTTATTAACCGGAGGGTCCCATTAGCCCTTTCAGCCATAGAATTGCACTAGGAAATCATGAACATCTGGTTCTCCATCTTAACTTTAAGTCCTTTTCAGAGTCACTGCCTTCCAAAATACACTCCCATATCACAAGTGTGGCCCTTGCTCCTTGCATCTCACCCTATCAACAGGCATGTTGTGTGTGTTTACATCGAGCTCCAGAGACCTCTGTGTGAATGACCTGTGCTGTCCTACCACTTCCTTGAATGAGCAAATGTGTTAGACTTCCCCAGCACCACAGGCAAAGGGTGTAAGGAAAAGAACCTGAGTCTGCAAAGCCGGGGACAGCTGATATTCCCACAGTGCCACAGGCAGCCATGCAGAGACACTGCAGGAAGCACTGTGCAGAGATGGCGCTGCAGGAAGTACTGGCCAAGAGACCCGGGGTGAGGTACCTGGTGGCCCTCTGATTGGTGACGCCCCCTATTTAGCCCCTGGGTTGCTCCAGGAGGTTGTCTGGGGAGCCACACAGACATTGGTCTGCTGCAGTGCAAATCTTTGCTTGGTCACCTGATCTCTGACCCTTAGCTAGGGAACTGGGCTCTTGAGATTCCTGCAGTGCCTGCCTGGCAACGACTGTCCCTAGTGAGCAGATCTCAGCTGAGCTGTGACTTAGAGGCCAGATCAGCTATGCCATGGGCAGCAGCTAATGTAGGCAAGGGAAGGAATTGCCTTCCCCAAACTGCCTACACTGCCCAGCTGCCTGGGAGGGGCTGGGGTCACATCATGCAGCAGCCCGGAAAGGCTGAGGCTGTGCCGCATGGTCGAGTGGGATTAGATGGCCAGAAAGTGTGTGTGTGGGGGGGGGGGGGGAGAATTCTTGAAGGGACATGGTCACAGCGGAAGGGGTGTGGCTTGAGGAAGAAGGGGCTGGGCTTTGGCTTTCCTTCCCCAGCTGGGCCTTCACCCAGTGCCCATAAGCTATGCCCCAGTCTTTTCCAGCAGGATTAGCAATAAAGAATTCAGAGGACTCTCAAAAGAAAGCTGAGTGTAGCTCAGCTCCTGCTGCTCCTGCAGTCTGCACTGGGGCTCAGCCAGCTGCCTGAAGCCCTTCAGCAACCGCCCCGTATTCCCTCTCCATCAGCCTTCACAGCTCCCTACGGCTGCAGTCCAAGCCAGGCAGTTTCCTGTGCTGCCCAATGACTGGTCATGTCACAGATGTTCTCCAGCCAGCAGTCAGCATGGTACAATACAGCACCACCTAGCTGCCAGTGGAAGCAGTGCTACTGCATTGTCCCTCCAGAGAGGAGAGAGGTTGCTCTATCTGTGTATGGGCACTTCTGGGCACTATCCTTAGTTCCTTCTCTACTGGGTAGTAATGTGTGAAGGACCCAACCGCCAGAGGTTTCCTGACCACCCCCCGTTCTCATCTCAGTTATGGGATAATGTAAAAGGGGCATTTTGGGGATAGTCTCCTCCTGTCTGGAACCAGATCCTAAATCAAGGGCAGCAATGAGCAATGCACCAGCTGCTACCACTGTTGCATAACTGTAGGGTCCCTTCCAGGGATGCTCTGAGATCTGAGGATCCAAGGTCTAACCTATTGTGCTCTAACTTACCCCAGCTGCTGATAGACCCAAGAGGAGAAAGCAGCAGACAAGGATCAGTATAGCATATGGGAATGTGTGTCCTGCCCTCTGGGTCCTGGTAACCAGGTCTGGATGAAAAGTTTGGGTTTTTTTTTCCTGGATTAAAAATGTTCTGTGTGCAAAACTGAATTTTGCCATGAGGATTTTAGTTTTGCCAAAAAATGAGATTTTATTTTGAGAAAATAGAAATGGCTGGCTGCCTAGAAGGCTCTTGTCAGTTTCATTTTCTGTTCAGACAATTAATGAAAGCTTTCCCAGAGGGCTGCCTTGCAGTGTGTGGGGTTCTTCTGCCACTCCCTAGAAGGCAGAGGACCTGCAGTGCATATCCACCTCCCACGTAGCTGTGGGAGTCAGACATGTTGCAGATGTTTTGCTGTCTCATCCTGATTTGGGGCAGACAATTGTCTCAAAAAGTGAATTTTTTCATAGAAAGTTCTGTCCTTTTTTTCAGCTGGTGCTACTGTCACTTGTGATGTTGTAGATAATTGTGCCCATTCTGGGACCTGTTCCCTATTCTGTTGACCCTTTTTACTTTGCAGGTGTTTTCATAGAGTACAGTGAACTCTTTTATGTGCATTTAATGGACTTCCATAGTCATGGATTCCAGTTCTGATAATTATGCAAATTGTATTGGACTTCCATATTGTAGTTAGTGTTTGAAATACAGCACTTGCCTCACCTATCCTGGGCTTTACAAGAAACACAGTCACTGATCAAAGGAATGAGGTTGCCCAGATAAGTGAATTTATTAAGTTTTTCAAGGCTTCATCTCTCAAAAATTATTGGTACATAAATTAATTTTGATAACTTCTGCCTTTAATTGATTAATTGTTGACAGGGACACAGCGTAGCCCAGACTTGTTGTTACAGGAACCAGGATCAGTCAATACAATCCATCTTGGGGAAGGGGAGCCCAGGACCAGGGCTCTGGGGTCCTATCTGGCCCTACATCCAGCTAGACCCCCTCTCCCTAAGTCAGCCAAAAAACTAACTCGCACCCCCAGCCACTGGCCCCAGCCTAGAGGCAGCTCTGCCCCCTCCTTTGTTCAGACTCCCAGGCAACCTGTCACTTCATTGCTTCTCTCACCCAGGCTCAGATCACAGGGCAGCCTGAGCTCTTGTTGGCACATGCCAAGATGAGGCAGCCTTCCCCTCAGTGAGAGCCACACCCAACATTCCTATCCCTAGCTGGATTCCCATACATTGCCCAGGGAAACTGAGGCACAGAGAGAGAGAGAGTTACAATAGAACAGTACAGGACAGTAGGAATCACATATAACAAAGCAAACAATGATCACAATTGCCACTACGTCACAGTCACTAGCATCTCCAAGCAAGATAAGGTACAGTGCAACCTTGCCTGACCCCGGCAATAGCATTTAAACCAGTCTGCTGACTCTTGGTTTGTCCATATCATGCATGGAGAATTCTGACACAAATTTATAATAACTTGAATGATTTTCTCTGCTACCATGATTCCCTATCAACACAGTCGAATGCCTTTTGAAAACCCATATAATTCAAGACTACTTCAGCTACCTTTTATTATTTTTATTGTACAATCTACAGAAGTTCTACTTGGCCAAATAACAGCTTGCAGCTCTCTAAACCTGCTATCCTTGGCTTTTCAAGGCTTGTCTGCATGAGGACATCCAAGAAATTTAATCTGAATTAACTAAAGGCATAGATTGGAAGTGGATTAGTTAAACTATATTAAATCCCTGTATGGACAGTGTTATGCAGAATTAAATTGGCTTTAGTTTATTCATTTCAGGGGCCATTTTAATTATGAATAACAACATCTACACAGAGATTTAAGGTGGTTCAAATTCACACTTTTTATTAATTCTAATTAGGATGACCTGACAGAAAACTTTCTCTGAGTGGAAGCAGTGTAACCGTGTGCCAGATGTTGAAATCATCTAAATGTTCTTTCGAAGCAAAGTTGATTTAGACACCTCTTTTCCATTCACTGGGATTTATTCTTTCTCCCAAACTGAAAAGGTGAAGCAGATTTTCACTGAAAGCAGCAGCTCCCCCATGGCCCAGCCCCTTGAAGAGGGACAAACACTACATGGGGTTAGTGTGGATTACACTGCTGTTAGGAATGAATAGCTAACATGGCATCAGAATAAGGGATCGTGGTGTCTTTAGATGCTTCTCTTTGATTACAACAAATGTCTGCTGTGAAATAAAGCCTGCCCTGCCATCTTCAGGAAAGGGGATAGAGAATCTGCCTGGTGGAAATGATATTTAAAGCTTGCATTTTCTTCTAGGAACCCACTGATGAAAGATTCGAGAATGTCAACTGCATACTCATTGCTACAAGGACTGAAGGATCCCAACTGTAAAGTGAAGACAATATCGTAAGCAAACCCCTCTCTGACAGCCCTTTTGCCCTTGCTGCTATGCCAGGAGCGCTCTGCATTTCTGCCCATTTCCTGGCATTACCCTGAATTCTGTTTGAAATCTACCCCTGATCTGCAAATCATTTGGGGATGAAGAATCAAACTCCATGAAATTACTTGACTAACTGGATGGCAAACCCTCTTCTCTGCCCCCACCTAGTAAGTGTCCAGGTGTTAGGATGAAGCACGAGATGTAGGAATCCTCCTTACCCAAGGCACAGACTTCTGTGTTGCAGAGATTTCTCCCCAAATATGGAAGCACATTAAAAATGTACCATTGGTTCATTCTCAGATCAATTCTTGGGGGACTCCTGCTCATTGTTCTGTTAATGCTCTTCCCTTCTACAACTAGCCATCAGTGTCATCACAGTCTCTCTTGTTCTCTGCCTGTGGGGCACAACCATTTTATTTCCTAAGGACTGAATATCTGTGGCTAACTAAAGTCTTTAGTCTCAGAGGGGTAGCTGTGTTAGTCTGTAACTTTAAAAACGACAAGCAGTCCTGTGGCACCTTAGAGACTAACAAATATATCATGAGCTTTTGTGGGTAAAACCCACTTCATCAACTGAAAGCCACAGGATGGCTCATTGTTTTTAAATTCTTTAGGTTTAACATGGGTGTAGCCTAGTGCTATGTAGTGGCCTGACACATGCAGGAGGTCAGACTAGATCAATGGTCTCCAAAAGGTGACTTTTTAACCACAAGATCACTTTTTCAATTTAAGTGCAATATAGGATCCACCTCAAACCCAGATACCCTTGCCCCGCTTCCTCCCTGCCCCTTCTCTGAGGCTCTGTCCCTCCTCCACCCCTTCTCCAAGGCCTTACCCTGCTCACTCCATCTCCTGCCTTCCCCCATTCTGACTCACTTTCCCCAGGCTCGGGTAGGGTGTTGGGGTTAAGGCTCTGGTCTGTGCCAAAAGGTTTGCAGTGTGGGAAGTGCTCCAGGCTTGACCCAGGGCAGGGGACTGGAGTCCAGGATGGGTTTCAAGGTGCAAGCTATGGGAAGGAGTTTGGGTGCTTGAAGGCTCACGTCAGGGGCAGAAGGCTGGGTGCAGGATGAGGTTCGGGGCTGGAACAGGTATTCGGGAAGTAGGCTCCATCACCGAGCGCTGGTTCTTTGATTGACAGTACATGTGCGTCCCGCATCAGATTTCCACTTTCTTTCATAGAAACCGTTACTAACCTGTTCCATATCTGTTATTCTTTGAGATGTGTTGCATGTATCCATTCCACATACCACCATCCTATCCCTGTGTATTGAGTCTTTCTGGTTAGAAGGAACTGAGGAGAGTCAGGAGGAGCCCCAGCCTTTCAGAGTGGGGAACCCTATTTGGGTTGGGGGGTTGCTGACCCACAGAGAAATCAGGTAGGGCCATGCACGAGTGAGAAGAAGAAGAAAAAAAACCCTCCTCACTTATGTGGCCTCCAACTGAGAAGCAGAGAACTATTTCCCTCACCTACTAGGGGCAGCAGGGAGCTGGAATCCTGAGCCTCAGAGGCTGGATCCAGGCAAGCTACGGATCTCCAACCCTGTTTAAAACATCACACAGCAGTGCACGCCAGCAGAGGACAAGTGCACAACCCACACCCACTCCAGTGGTGGCAGGACTGGCCATCGGACTGGAAAAAACTCCTAAAAGAAACATGGTGATAATTTTTTTGAATCCTTTAAACTTCATTCATTGCCAAAAGGCAATGGCTTTGTGTTTGTCAATTTTTAAAAAATCAGTTGAACTTGCTTTTGTTTAAAAATAAGAGAGTGAATCAGGTATCATGGGTGTAGGCAAGAAACCTGCATGGGAACTGGTAGAGTATTCCATTAGTCTAGTGCAGTGTTTCTCAAACTGTGCTCCCCGGAACTCCTAGGGCTCTGCAAGACTCTTCAGGGGCTCCATGAGTTTGAGAAACTGGAAACATCGATAGGTACAACACATACAATCAGTGGACCGCTGGGGCTCCGCATACATTTTTACACATGTAAAGGGCTCCAGAGCCCAAAAAGTTTGAGAACCAGACATCTAGTGAAGCTTTCAGAGAAGAATTCAGCGTGTTACCCGTGGTCACTGTACAGTGTAATATGCATCTTCTCTGTCTGTAGTCTCTGCTGTGTAGTGCACAGTGTAACATTATAAATCTAGACAGATGTTTAGAATTGAATTACAGGTTGAAATACCTGATGCTCCTAGTTAATTCTATGCAGGGTACCAAGCTAAGCATTAAAGCATCTGTTTTCCATATTTTCCATCCCTTTTCTTGTGTCCTGTCTGTCCCCGCAATACATGGGGTTCAAAGGGATGCCGGAAAGAATGAGACCACGACTTGGGGTTACAAAAATAAAACTGATTTTATTTTGATGAGGACTCTGGCACCTAATGACTGTAAACTTAGTCACATGCGCGGTCGCCAGACAATCATCAGAATGAAAAACAAACAAATCACTAAACAGTATAAAACAATTCCCTTAGGGTATGTCTACACTACAAAGTTAGACATACCTTTATGTATGTTAGTTCGCATGTTAGTTCGAACTAACTTTAATAGCCGCTACACTAGCGCTCCGCTAGTTCGAATTTGAATCGAACTAGCGGAGCGCTTAGTTCGAACTAGGAAAACCTCATTTTACGAGGATTAAGCCTAGTTCGAACTAGCTAGTTCGAATTAAGGGGTGTGTAGCCCCTTAATTCGAACTAGTGGGAGGCTAGCCCTCCCCAGGTTTCCCTGGTGGCCACTCTGGCCAACACCAGGGAAACTCTATGCCCCCCTCCCGGCCCCGGATCCCTTAAAGGGGCACGGGCTGGCTACGGTGCCCGTGCCAGGTGCAAGCCTGCCAGCACCCAGCCAGCAGACCCTGCACCTGGCACGGCACAGAGCCACCCACCCGATGTCCCCCAGCCCACCCCCTCTTCCCGGGACCAGGCTGGCGGCTCCCGGGAGCTTGCCCTGGACCGCAAGAGGCGGGCACCTTCCTGGGCTAGTGCGGACATCGTGGACCTCGTCCACGATCTCTGCACTAGGCACAGGAAAGTGGCCGTCTAGGGCAGGAGAGCTGCCAGCCTGGCCACCCAGGAGCAGGTGTGCATGAAAATCAAGGGGGTCCACTGAGACCCCCCGACCCTGAGCCCTGAGCTTACAATGGCCGTCCTGGGTCAGACCAAAGGTCCATCTAGCCCAGTAGCCTGTCTGCCGACAGCGGCCAACCCTAGGGACCCTGGAGGGGATGGACCGAAGACAGTGACCAAGCCATTTGTCTCGTGCCATCCCTCTCCAGCCTTCCACAAACTTTGGGCAGGGACACCACTCCTACCCCCTGGCTAAGACTACTCCATGGACCCAACCTCCATGACTTGATCTCACTTCCCTTTCAACTCTGTTCTAGTTGTAGCCTTCACAGCCTCCTGCAGCAAGGAGTTCCGCAGGTTAACTATTTGCTTTGTCAAGAAGAACAACTTTCTCTTACTAGTTTCAAGCCTGCTACCCATTCCTTTCCTTTGGTGTCCTCTAGTCCTTCTTTATGGGAACTCAGGAAGAACTTTTCTGAATGCACTGTCTCCACCCAACCCCTGCTTTTAGAGACCTCTATCCTGTCCCCCCTCCGTCTCCTCTTTTCTAAGCTGAACAGTCCCAGTCTCTGTAGCCTTTCTTCATCTGGGACCTGTTCCCAACCCCTGATCATGTTAGTTGCCCTCCCTTCTCCCAGCCTTTCTCTTCCCCTCTCCCACCTCCTTTTCCCAGTCTCCCCCAGTTTTGTTCAATAAAGACAGAGTCAATGTTGGAAGAAACGTTATCTTTATTTTGTACATCAATAAGAAGGGGGGCTAGGGAAGGGTAAGTGGAAGGAGGTGAGGGAGGAATGGGGTACTCACCCCCGATGGGGAGGACTGGGCTGGCTCTGCGGGCTTCTGGGGGTGGAAGCTCTCCTGCAGCCCCCCAATTGCTCCCTCTCCCCAGATGGCAGCCTGCGACAAGTGCAGCCGGGCTGATGGCCGAGTGGTGTGATGTGCCCAGTGTGGGTACTCCGGGCACTCCAAGCCAGAACTTCTTTGCAAGCGGGGCACCCCTTAGAACTGTGTGTCCGGGGTGGGGGTCGGGAACCTTTAAGTGCAGCCCTCGGCTAGCCTGAGACAGCATCTCCATGCTCTAAGTCCTCCTCTTATGCCCTGCCGGCACTGCTTCCGGCCATCCTTAAGCCCTGTTCAGAGTCCACTCAATGTGGACTTGCTAGTTCGAATTAGCAAAATGCTAATTCGAACTAGTTTTTAGTTCTAGACGCGTTAGTTCGAATTAGCTTAGTTCGAATTAACTAATTCGAACTAAGTTAGTTCGAACTAGCGCTGTAGTGTAGACGTACCCTTTGGCTTTTCTAAATCATAATAATTCCCAATAACTGCCCAGGGGTTAGAAACAGTCGAACTCACATTGATATTGTCCATAAATCTAACTATTTACACTATATTACACAAAGAACAGTTAAAACCCTTAACAACTATAATTTAAAACTAACACAATAACTCTTGAACTACTGTTGCTTGATAAACAATAAGGGAAACTGAAAAATCAATTAAGATAGGGATAATCGTGGGGAAGAGGTGTTATACCGGTTCTGGAGACAGCAGGAACACGCGTACCAGCCACATGCTTACCAACTGTCTCCACTCGGGTCAATCCACTCGAGATACGCTCAATGAGACATGAGAGCGGGGGGGCGCAAGGCGACTGGGTGATCAGGCCAGGCGTTCACTCGATGTGATTCCCCAGTGAGAGAGGGGTTGCCTGCCTGTTTTATTGCCTGTGGTCTTATCACCCCATAGGTTGGTTTTTGCCGCAGTGGGTGGAGTAGCAGGCCTGACCACGAGTCAGCCCATTGGCTGATCTTTTACTGCAATGGGTGGAGCGAGCAGGGGGAGATCATTAATTTACATGCCCCTATATGGGAAGTGCTCTGCCTCACAGACAGAGCCCCCTATACCAGCCTTTGGGCGATACAGGCTATGGCTCCCTGCGACAGGCAGCCAATGTTGATGTGGTGTCTCAGACATGGCCAAGGTTCAATAACTTGAAACTGCCTTTCCCAAGGAGATTTTGAGCTAATCTATACTTCTGGCTAAATTGGCACTGCTGTGATCAATGTAGCAGTGTCTGTTTAGCAGGTCTGGCAAAGTCAAACTAAGTTGATGGCAGAGCACTCTCCCATAGAAATCTGTACTCCACTATCTCTTCAACAGGCATAAGGTCAGTTAGCAGAAGAGTGTCTCCCGTCGACATAGCATGGTACAGACACTGCTGTAAGTCGACCTATGTTATGTCAACTTCAGCTTCATTATTGAAATAGGATAATTTAGCTCGACTTACAGGGTTAGTGTCACCTATCCCTCTGACTTTCTACACTTCTTCACACCCTTCTATCCTGTGCAAGGTCAAAAGGGAGAACTCTTCACAAGCCATGCCAAACTGGACATTCAATGTCCAGAGCAGCCAATAACGGCATTGTAGGTGAGAGGACATGCACAGAATGTAAATGTCACGTTATCAGATGATTATCCAATTTTGGTTTTTTTGTGGGTTGTTATCTGAAATATTCTGAAAATTTTCTTGCCATGTGTACAAATCAAATGAGAGTCAGAAATTCATCATGTAATTAACTGTAATAATTAAAATGCTTTGGGTGGGCACACAGACTTTATAGACACTGAAACTCCCACGTTATCAGAAAGAAGGAAGTGAAGTGAATACTGACACCTTTCTGGAAGGAGACTGGTATTCTTCTCTCTGTTCCCTTTGCAGGTTGTGGCAGTGCAGTCTCAGAGCTGGTTGTTGTGAGGATCTCTCTGCTGCCCTCAGGACAAATCAGTCCCTGACAGAGCTGGACCTGAGTGGGAATAAACTGGGAGATTCAGGAATCAAACTTCTGTGTGAAGGACTGAAACATCCCAGATGTAAACTGCGGAAACTAGTGTAAGTCATTGCTGGGTTCCTTCAGACTTCCCTTGTTAAACCAGTCTTTCAGAGGTGCTCTCTGATTTTGCACTGGCAATATTTTGAAGTCCTATTTTCATTTATGAAATCACCTGCATTTGCAGGAGCAAATGGACATACAGCTACTAAATTGTAAGTGGAGACATTTCGGCAGGTAAATGTGGGTTTTGTACACTTGGTCTCATGGTTGTACATAAATTCATAATAACCACATGAAAATCC
Source organism: Pelodiscus sinensis (assembly GCF_052426305.1). Taxonomy (NCBI): domain Eukaryota; kingdom Metazoa; phylum Chordata; order Testudines; family Trionychidae; genus Pelodiscus; species Pelodiscus sinensis. The sequence continues at coordinate 125,145,229 of NC_143056.1, read as the reverse complement.
ATTTTCTGTGGGACTGTCCCTATAAAATCGGGACCGTTAGTTACTCTGCTTTCTGTTCTCTCTGCCTGTCTCCGTCTCTGCAGGGTTTGGGATTGCCGTCTCACTGATGCTTGCTGTGGAGATCTCTCCTCTCTGCTCAGCTCCAACCAGTCCCTGCGAGAGCTGAACCTGAGCGGTAATAACCTGACTGATTCAGGAGTGAAGCTTCTGTGTGAAGGACTCAGACACCCAAAGTGCAAGTTAGAGAAGCTGGAGTAAGTGACTGCTGCTTTTCTGTATCCAAGGAATCCGTCGCAGTGTGTGCCAGGCTTCCAGACACAGCGAGGTTGCTAAGGCAGCTTCCTACCTGTCCTGGCACTGCAGACCATGCTGCACCCCAAAAGCAGCCAGCAGCCGGTTCTAGCCAATGGGAGTACGGAGCAGTGCATGGAGCCCTGTGTGGTCTTCAGCCACCTGCCTTCATCTAGGCACAGGGACTGCTGCTGGCTGCTTCTGGGGTGAAGCGCAGTCTGTGGTGCGCTTTTAGCACACCTGCTGGTCACCTGATCCCACCGAAGCAACGAGATCCAACGCTCGACATTCCACAGCCCAGTATTAGTTTGCGACCCATAGTATGAAAACCACTGGTCTAGGAGGCACTGCACAGACAAGGGCAACCCGGGGGAGGGCACTAAAGCACCTTTAAGCCTCCTTTGCACAATTCTGACTCCAGGCAGGTAAGGACCCGAAATAGTGTAATTTTAGACACCCTGCCTCCTCCCCAACTCCTAAACTGGGACTCGCACAAAGCAGGCTGTGACTGGAACAATGCTAGCGCTGAGGGATTTCCCTTTTCCCCATCAGCTAAGCCGCTGTGACCGCCCTGTATGCAGGAGCAGCACTGTGTAGGGGCTGCATAAGGAGGGAGAATTGTCCCTTGTCACTGTTCTCTGCACTTAGGCAACTGCCCAGGAGAGATTTAGGTGCAGGCCTGCTGAGTAGCAGAGCACCCACAGCCACTCACAGCCAGCAGCATGGGTTTCTATTGGTGGTGCACATCTGCATGTTCCTGTGTGCACATTGCAAAATTTATTCTGCACATGGAACATTGTCTCCCGTGTGTGTGTTTCTCATGAAATGCAAGATTTTCAGGGGAGGGACCATGTTTCCCCAACTGTTTGTCCAGCAGTTTGTGGAGCTGGTCTGGAATTTCTCACTGATATAAATTTTCAATAGAAAATTATGGTTTCTTTAAAATTTAAATTGTGTATGGGGAAGTGTCGATTTTTCTTAAGCTCTTTCAATTGTTTTTCAACTTTTAATGGGGCATAGGAAAATCAAATGCCATAGTGCCCCATAGAAATGATAGTTTGGGTCCTTCATGTCCCCACACTAGGTCCTCTTCCTGTTACTGAACTCTGCAGTGCAGGTCCATCTTGGGCGGTATATACTGGAAGAGACTGGGGTGCATCCTGGCAGAGCCAGGCTATGGCACCCACATCAGTGGAGCAAAGTTAGGGAGGAAGGATCTCAAGAGACACCCCAGTAGCTATGGCAGACACATTCAGCAATGTCAGCCTGAGCCGACACAGAATGTTTTGAGGCTGCAATGCTGGTATGTTTCATTTAGATGGAAGAAGTAGGGCCAAAACTTTTAAACATCCTCAGATCATTCTTTAAATATTTTGTTTGTGAGAAGTTTCAATATTTCAACCTCTTCAATTTAGAGTCTAAACAAAATCAAAATAGTGGAATTTCCTGAAAGGTGGAAATGATATTTTTTTACATTGCAGTGACAAGCATTGCTTGATCGCTGTGAAAGTTGTTTTCTTATTCGTTTTTAATTTTAGTCAAGCATCTGTGCCCAGGGGGCAAGTTTCCAGCTTAACAAGTAAAAGTCAGCATCAAAGTTGGTTTAAATTTAGACCTGAATGAAAAGCCCATTTGGCAGAAAATTGAGTTTAGAAATCAATGAAAAGGGTCACATGAAATTTCTTCTTCACTCTCCAATTCTCAATCTTCAGATAATAGAATGCTCAAATCTCAAAACCTTTCAGCTGAAAACCAAAATATTTTACAGGGATTCTTCCAACTTAAAAAGTGAACATTTGGAGGATGAGGTGATGGAGGGAGGGAACCTTTTTCCAGCCAGGTCTAATTGAAATGTTCCCAGCCTATTGGTAGAATTTTGGTCAACATTTTACGAGTGAACCCTTTACAAAACTTCTAAAAAACCTATGTATCTAGATTTGTAAACTCGTCTCCAAATAACAAAAGATGCAGTTGGATTTTTCTGTCTTCCATCTCTCAAATGAGCACTGTGCACAGTAGCAGGGCTGTTTCCTTCCCAATGCCAAACCAATCAATCATTGCTAAATGAATACAGAGCGCATGTATGGCTCTCTGCCATATCTGAGGATGCTGACCCAATTTACCGCTTCAGCCCTGAGTTGCAGCTCCAGCAGGCCCTGGAGCTGACAGCTACTGACTGCAGCCCTGCCACTGCAGAAGTCACGGAGGTCTAGGAAAGCCACCTACTCCATCTGTGGACTCTCTTACAGCATCCCACCCTCAATTGCATATACTCAGTTCTGTTGATTGTTTGATTGAGTATCTGATTGAGTACCCAACAGGGAAGTCTTCAGAACACCTGGGGTACCTCTTGTATTCTACCTGATTTTTCTTGTAGCAGTTCGCCAAAAGGTGGAATGTTGTGGCTGAGGTTGTGTCAGCTGCTAGGCTGTTACAGCTGCCTAGTACTTCTGTCCTTGGTGCTCCAATGCATCTTGTCTAATAACTAGTGGTGACATGAACTTGCACTTTCTGCATTAGTTCCCTGTCTCTTGTGACGAGAACAGCACCTGTCTGGGAACACGGGCGTCCTGCGAGGGCTCTGAAAATTCAAAAGGGGCAGCCGTACCTTTGACCACACCCTATGCTGTCCATTTGTTCTGTGCTCTGTTTGACCGTTCACTCTCCACAGTGATCAGCTCCCCGCATTGTACATCTCCTCTTCCCTTGCTGGTCGGTTAAGTACATTTAGCTACATGACATAGGTAGGATGGGATTTGTCTGCAGTCAAAGCTCCACGGTAATGTGGGGTTTGAAAGATTCCTTGTTGAACTGCCAAGTTGTCTGAGATTTAACACGTTACTTTCTGATGCTTTTAGACACATATTTGCCTCACCTGGAGGGCATAGGATGGCAGGAGTTGGGAGCAGGGAACGACAGGATTAGTGTTATTGAGGAACCATAATTCTACATTTTTATTCTTTCCGAAACTATCTTTTCTTAGGGCAACTTTCTCATTATAACATTGACTTTCCTGTCATCTGTGCTTTTAAAATTGCAATGCTGTCTTAGGCTACATTTCCACAAAGTCATTGCTAAATATTTACAAACTTGGCACTAGATTGATCGGTTATTATCATGGTTCATTTTGTTTTCACAGCTTGTCTGAAAGCCACATCGATGACACAACAGCCACGGAGTTGGATACTGTGCAAAAAATAAAACCTGGCTTGTCGATTGTGTATGATACAGAACCCAGCGCTCAGAATACAGGTACAAAGACAAGGAGGATGGCATGTCTTCTGTCTCAGTGTCGTGCATCCATCTGCAGACTAACAGCTCAAAGTGCAGACATGATGCAGAACATATTTGTGACGCACTGTGGAGGCATTGGACTTGTGCTGTTATTAAGCATTGCTACATACTGCCTTCATTGGCCAGTAGATATTTAGGTGTCTGAAATATCTAAAGTAGGAATAAGATCCTCCGGCTTTTTTTCCGGGGCCAGTGTAGATGCTCTTTTCCGGCTTTTTTAAAAGCCGGAAAAAAGCGGCGGACATTTTTATTTAAATGCCGCGGGGGATATTTAAATCCCCCGCAGATTTCCCTATTACGGCTTCTGAAATTAACATGCCCCTTCCGAAAAAGGGGCCAGTGTAGACGTAGCCCATGAGTATATTTTGTTACCTCCCTATCTAGTCATTATGTTTGCAACAAGAATATTGTTGTAATAATAAAAGTTCTTTCTTTTCTTTTTATTTACCTGGCAGTGGTTAATTGTATGCCTTGATTTTTATTTTAGGGGTAAGATTTGCCAAATGATCTTTTCCCTGATTTCTTTATCAACATTTGGGTGGTGGCAGCGGAAGTTTTATTCCCAAGATCTTGTTTTTTAAGATTTTGGGGGAATTTTTATACCAAAGCCTGGTAGATAAGGCTTTGGGGTACACTTGCTGGCCCCCACTTCTGCATTTATCATGCCAGAGTGGGGAAGGAGCCATGACAACTCCCTTAAAGGAATTTGTTGGTGTAAGAGGATTTAAAGGGGGATTCATTTCCTTTATAAAACTGGGGGATCAAATACCTGGCCCCATGTGTGATGTATTTGTCTTATTTATTGAATTTTAAAAGTAGCCTTTTCTTTATACCTATGAGGTCAAACTTTTTTGTCTGTGAAATGAGTGTCACTGCTCCAGTGCTATCTGGCTGAGCTCTTCCACCCAGCAACCCCCACCTTCGCCCCACAGAAGAGGTTGATGGACAGTTTCAACAGCCCCATGGGGGCAGACCGTAGTTTGCAGGGCCACTGTACACAGGTTGGGACAGAGCTAGCTCTCTAGTGGAGTTCTCATTTCTTCTTCCCTCTCCTGTTCCTGCTGTGCCCAAACCGTCACCTTAACCCTGCCTCTAAACATTGCCTTTCCCCTAGGTAAGTGGGCACAGAAACACATCGTGGATCCATTCTGCGGGGGAAGTCAGAGCAGAGGATCTCATGGGAGCCCAGATCTCAGCTCAGGCAGAGGCAGCTTCCCTACTCCTATCCGGAGTGGAACAGGTGAGAGATGAGCGGGGCAGGGGATGTCTGCTATGTTGGGCTCTGGGTTTCATGGCTCCTATTCACAGTCGGGCTGAGGGAGGCAGCATGTCCTGGAGGGGAGCCAGGATGTGCAGCCACATGCAGCTCCTGCAGGCATGCTGAGTTTAAGGTAGCAGCGGCAGCAGTTGAGGGAACAGGGAGCCTCACTGCAGCTCCTCAGCCCTGCACCTCCTGAAGCCCCAGCAGCCAGACCAGGCAAGACAGCCCCCATCTGCCACTCCTCACCTTAGACCCCATCAGTTGCTTTGTAACCTGGGGAGCCAAAAGCGCCACTGCTGCTGTGATCGCTGTGCTCTAGGCAATCGCTCACCCATAAGGCCAGTCAAGCCCACAGTCTCCTCCAGCCACCCTGAGAACTGCTGCTTCTCGGGGCTGGTCCCTTCCCCTTGCTCTCCACCCACTGCTTCCCAGTATCCTGGGCTCCTCCAGCCCTGGGTGAGGGTCATTGCCAGCCACCAATCTGCTGACTTGCCCCATACAAGGGCACCATTTTGGGAGAACAGGGGGGCAGCAGCCATGCATACCAGGATGCTACTTGCTTTTCTTCCCATTCCCCTACCAGGGAGCAAGGGGAAAGTACAGGGCTTCTGTTCCTTCCTCTCACTCTTGGCTGCTGAAGGGAGAAGGCAGAGAAGTAGTTCACAACATCTGTGTAGTTTCTACTGCTGCCGCCCCATTCTCCTGAAATGGTGCCTTTGCCCCCATGCCTCTTCAATCCCTGACTCTGCCTGTGGACCACCCAGGACTGTGCCACAATCCACATTTGGGCTGCAGCCAGAGCACCAGTCAGTGGCCATTGATTTGTTTTAGGCTGTGAGATCATAAGACAGGAAGAGTCTTTTTGTGATACTAGTCTTTTTTGTGACTAGTATGGGGCCTTGACTGCTGACTGGGGCTTTTGCTCTTACCAGCAAACAAACAATGAATAATGTAGGTCTTTATTTTTGAGATGTGGGCAGAGGGTACTTTATTCCCATAACTCAGTGTTTCCCCAATGGTGTTCTATGGAACCCCAGGATTCCACAAAGTGAAAATAAGGGTTCAGCGAGAAAATTCCAAAATAATTAATATTTAAGCATTTATGAATTTTATTGAAAACAATTTTCATTTGTGTTTGCCATGATAAGTGTCCTTGTGTAATGCCAGTTTAGCCAGAGGGTGGGGACGATGATGTCACTACTCAGCGCTGCGTGCGCAATCAGTCAGTAGTGTGATTGCCTGTTATATACCACCGTAAATCCCCGTACTCACTCTCAGGTAGCGTGGATCATGTGGGTGACTGAATACAAATATACTAGCACCACATTGGACAAAGTCGAAGCTTCAGCTGTCTAACCAGTTGCTTATTATTATTCTTATTTATTTGTGGTCTATTTTTTCAGCTCTGTATAAAAGACTTATTATATTCTTTCAAGTTTAAAAGGGTTCCGTGGCCAAATAAAATTGGGAAACACTGTCCTAACTGAATTATTAAGAGATGCTTGGCAAAAGTAATGAAAACACCACACAGACTATTTGTGTTTATGCAGGGTTTTGTGTGAGCATGTGTGTGTCTCCTAAAAAGAGTGTTTACCAGGCTGCATAGTTCCCTGACTATAATGTGAATTCCCTGGCAAACCCACCTTGTCTAAGATGGCCTTCACTTTTCTCTTTGCAGATAGTAAACAGCATAATTGCCGACAGTTAAGTTACCTCACAGATCTTTCTTAGCAAGCATGTTTATTCTTATGGAAAAGGAGAAAGCTCATTAAAATGACTAAAAGAATGTATACCCATGCTGTTAGAAGTACAGAAACATAGGTCTGGAAGGAGCCTTGGGAAGTCCTCAAGTCCAGCTGTCTGAGCTGAGGCAGGACCATGTAATTCTAGATCATCTTTGACAGGTGTTTGTCCAACCTGTTCTTAAAAACCTCTTCGGAATGGGAAGCCTATTCCGAACTACGTAGTTCGTGCCGCATGTAGCTGCGGGCACGGAGTCCAAACTAGCGGACATTTAAAAATGGCGGCGCCTGGCAACATGCAAATGAAGCCTGGGAAATTCAAATCCTGGGCTTCATTTGCAAGTTCGAATGCCTACATTAACCACCCTAGTTCAAACTAGGGTGGTAGTGTAGACATACCCATAGATAGCATGTTTTATGCACAACGCTGATATGCCCAGGTTCTGATATCAGACGACTTACTGTCAGGAGGAAAAATGACAACACAGCTGGCTTAGTATCCAAGACATGTACGCATGAAACAAATAATCAACCCAGTGATTACCTGCCAAGATAGTGAAAGAGTAGGCTGGGATTCCCACTGAAGGCAGAGTTAAGGTTATTTGAGACCATATATTGAAAAGCTTTCACTGTAATTTTTTAAATATAATTGTATTTGTTAATTTTTGTAACTCTAGTGGGTTTTATTTAAGAATTAAATTAAGTAGCCAATGAAATGTTACACAATCTACACTGAATAGATAAGATGAGAACACCGGAACCTGGAGATGGTGATAGGGAAACTTCTGTGATTCACAGCAGGAGATTTTGAGGACAGGAATTGAACAGTGGTCAGAGCTTCAAAGATACTTAGAAACAAGCAGCTCTAGATTCTGTCAGTTCATTCTCTTTTGTTGTGTCCTCCACAGAGGAACATTTTGTGAACCGGCACCGAGCAGAACTGATCCAGCGAGTCTGCATGGTGGACAGTGTCATAGACATGCTGCATGGCACTGTGCTGGATGAAGAGCAATACCAGAGCATCCGAGCTGAGAAAACTAATCCAGAGAAGATGCGGAAGCTGTACGAGTTCATGCCGAGCTGGGACTTCAATTGCAAGGAGCAGCTTTACCAGGCACTGGAGGCCAAGAACAAGTTCCTCATTGCAGATCTGAAGAGTAAATAAAATAGGCGCTACACATGCAAACCACTAGATCGAATTTAATTCGAACTAGCGGAGCGCTTAATTCGAACTAGGTAAACCTCATTCTACGAGGACTAACGCCTAGTTCGAATTAAGAAGTTCGAATTAAGGGCTGTGTAGCCACTTAATTCGAACTAGTTGGAGGCTAGCCCTTCCCAGCTTGCCCTGGTGGCCACTCTGGACCAAACCAGGGAAACTCGTTTGCCCCCCTCCCGGCTCCAGAGCCCTTAAAGGGGTATGGTCTGGCTACGGTACCCGTGCCAGGTGCAAGCCTGCCAGCACCCAGCCAGCAGACCCTGCACCTGGCACAGCATGAACCAGCCACCCGCTGCCACCCAGACCTCTGCCTCTTCCTGGGACCCGGCTAGCGGCTCCCAGGAGCCTGCCCTGGGCTACAAGAGGTGGGCGCCCACCTGGTCTAGTGCGGAGATCGTGGACCTCATCCAAGTTTGGGGGGAGGCCTCCAACGTCCACGACCTCCGCACTAGACACAGGAAAGTGGCCGTTTAGGGCAGGATAGCTGCCAACCTGGCCACCAAAGGCCACAAGCGAACCCAGGAGCAGGTTTGCATGAAAATCAAGGTGGTCCAGTGAGACCCCCCGACCCTGAGCCCTGAGCTTAGAACATAAGAACGGCCATACTGGGTCAGACCAAAGATCCATCTAGCCCAGTAGCCTGTCTGCCGACAGCAGCCAACACCAGCTACCCCGGAGGGGATGGACCGAAGACAATGACCAAGCCATTTGTCTCGTGCCATCCATCTCCAGCCTTCCACAATCAGAGGCCAGGGACACCATTCCTACCCCCTGGCTAATATCACTCCATGGACCTAACCTCCATGACTTTATCTAACTTCTCTTTAAACTCTGTTATAGTTCTAGCCTTCATAGCCTCCTGTGGCAAGGAGTTCCACAGGTTGACTATTTACTTTGTGAAGAAGAACTTTCTTTTATTAGTTTGAAGCCTGAAACCCATTCATTTCATTTGGTGTTTTCAAAGGCCAAAACATCTTTTTTGAGATGATGAGACCATGTCTGTACACTGTACTGAAGATATGGTGTACCATCGTTTTATACTTCCCCTCCTCCTTCTTCCCCTGGTTTCCCCCTTCCAGCTCCCTGCTCCTAGGTTTCCTCCTCTCCTCTCCCACCCTCTTTCATCTCCTCTCCCACCTCCTTTTCCCAGTCTCCCCAGAGTTTAATCCCCCCTCCCCGTTTTCTTAAATAAAGAGAGTTTCTATTTTTGAACAGACGTGTCCTTTATTTTTTACATCAGGAAGGGGGGCTAGGGAGGGGTAAGTGGAAGGAGGTAAGGGAGGAATGGGGTACGAGCCCCTGATGGGAAGGACTGGGGTGGCTCTGTGGGCTCCTCGGGGTGGAAGATCTCCTGCAGCCCCCCGAAAGACACCCCCCCAGATGGCAGCCTGTGGCAAGTGCAGCCGGGCTGATGGCCGAGTGCTATGATGTGCCGAGTGTGGGCACTCAGGGCACTCCAAGTCAGGACTGCTTTGCTGTCCCTCATTGAGGTAGACAAGCAAGCTGGGAACCCTGAGAACTGTCTGTCCAGGGTGGGGGTCGGGTCCCTTTAAGCACAGCCCTTGGCAAGCTTGAGACAGCAGCTCCAT